>NC_091331.1:24388505-24511005 GCF_038502225.1 Cherax quadricarinatus
AAAACCTGTGTCTGGTTTATGTCTTATCTACAAAGCCTGTGTCTGGTTTATATCTTACCTACAAAACCTGGTCATATCTCACCTACAAAACCTGTCTGGTTTATATCTCACCTACAAAACCTGTATCTGGTTTATACCTTACCTACAAAACCTGTTTCTTACTTTCATCACAGATATAACCACCTCATACTCTAAATGAGCGTCAAATACTTTAATTCTGGATATTCAACCGCCCTACGTCTCCAAACCTATTTTTTATTATACCTGGTGTAAGCTAACCTGGGGTATGGCAGTTCTCAAATGATAACTCAGCTCTGCTGGAATGAAATCTTTGAAGCTCCTGTTGTGGGCAATAAGGATACCTGACAGTATCCTTATTGCCCTACTGAAGTCTCTAAGCTCAGGCTGACAGACTTCCACAGTTTATGAGCTTAATCGCCCACAATGGAAAAAGAAACAGTGAGGTTTTATTCCCACTGTGTAAATGTTATATAGAATAGGGTAGCAGCACACTACTGATGTATCCAACAGCTGAAACATCCCTCCCCTCTTTGTGAGGGGAAAAGTTTGTATTTAGTGTATTAATGGATATATGATGATGAATGTGGTTTTGGAAAGTATAACTTTACTCGACTCTTGTAGGAGCGTATATGCCAGGAGCAAAACTTTATCTAGGTATCGAACTCACGGCGTGATTCACCTGGTGATGTAGAGGTTTTTCGTTCTTTTCCTTTCCATTTTCTGTTACTTGTTGACAGAGGAACCTTCAGTGACAAAAAACTCGATACTAATAAATTTAACTGAATCAAACTAAAATAATGAACAATAAATCTAGTAGGCGTTACTATGTGGGCTCCTGGCTGGTGGTGGTGGTAGTGATGGTGCTGGTGGTGGTGGTAGTGATGGTGATGGTGGTGGTGGTGGTGGTGGTGATGGTGGTGGTGGTGATGGTGATGGTGATGGTAGTGATGGTGGTGGTGATGATGGTGGTGGTGATGGTGGTGGTGATGGTGGTGGTGGTGATGGTGATGGTGGTAGTGATGGTGGTGATGGTGGTAGTGATGGTGGTAGTGATGGTGATGGTGGTAGTGATGGTGGTGGTGGTGATGGTGATGGTGGTAGTGATGGTGGTGATGGTGGTAGTGATGGTGGTGATGGTGGTGGTGATGGTGGTAGTGATGGTGGTGGTGGTAATGGTGATGGTGGTAGTGATGGTGGTGGTGGTGGTGGTGGTGGTGTTGGTGGTGGTGGTGGTAGTGATGGTGGTGGTGGTGGTGGTGGTGATGGTGGTAGTGATGGTGGTGATGGTGGTGGTGGTGGTGGTGGTGGTGGTTTTGGTGGTGGTGGTGGTGGTGGTGGTGGTGGTGGTGGTGGTGGTGGTGATGGTGGTGATAGTGATGGTGGTGGTAGTGATGGTGGTGGTGGTGGTGGTGGTGGTGGTGGTGGTGGTGGTGGTGGTGGTGATGGTGGTGGTGATGGTGGTGATGGTGGTGGTGGTGGTAGTGATGGTGATGGTAGTGGTGGTGGTGGTAGTGATGGTGATGGGAGTGGTGGTGGTGATGGTAGTGGTGGTGGTGATGGTAGTGGTGGTGGTGATGGTGATGGTGGTGGTGGTGATGGTGGTGGTGATGGTGATGGTGGTGGTGGTGGTGGTGGTGGTGGTGATGGTGGTGGTGGTGGTGGTGGTGGTGGTGGTGGTGGTGATGGTGGTTTTGGTGGTGGTGGTGGTGGTGGTGGTGGTGGTGGTGGTGGTAGTGATGGTGGTGGTAGTGATGGTGGTGGTAGTGATGGTGGTGGTGGTAGTGGTGGTAGTGGTGGTGGTGGTGATGGTGGTGGTGGTGATGGTGGTGGTGGTGGTGGTGGTGATAGTGGTGGTGGTGATGGTGGTGGTGGTGGTAGTGATGGTGATGGTGGTGGTGGTAGTGATGGTGATGGTAGTGGTGGTGGTGATGGTAGTGGTGGTGGTGGTGGTGATGGTAGTGGTGGTGGTGATGGTGATGGTAGTGGTGGTGGTGATGGTGGTGGTGATGGTGGTGGTGATGGTAGTGGTGGTGGTGATGGTGGTGGTGGTGATGGTGGTGGTGATGGTGGTGGTGATGGTGGTGATGGTGGTGGTGATGGTGGTGGTGGTGATGGTGGTGGTGATGGTGGTGGTGGTGATGGTGGTGGTGATGGTGGTGGTGGTGGTGATGGTGGTGGTAGTGGTGATGGTGGTGGTGATGGTGGTGGTGATGGTGGTGGTGATGGTGGTGGTGGTGGTGGTGGTGGTGATGGTGGTGGTGATGGTGGTGATGGTGATGGTGGTGATGGTGATGGTGGTGATGGTGATGGTGGTGATGGTGATGGTGGTGATGGTGGTGATGGTGGTAGTGATGGTCCTCGGTAGTTTCGTGGTGCCTGACATGATTCAACAGGAGTATGTCTGCCAGCCACCAACAGCTGTTGTAGCACTCCCAGAGTACTCAACATATGTGGTTCTGCACCCATTGATACATTCTCCCTTTTTTGGGGGGAATTAACTGACAAACCTCTTTTTTTCACAGGAATAAGAAGCATTCAGGTTGGATCCGAGGAAGCGGAGGATGAATTTCGTTTCCCTGGATCAAGAGCCCTCACCAGCATCAAGGCACTCACGCTGCAGAAAGCGTACTCCACAAAGCACACATCATAGTTCACTTAGTGAAATTCGATATCAAAATGTACATTCAGTAATCCATCGCCCCATAAAGCCCATTTTGCCATTCATTTTCTGAAATCCCATTCCATAACTCACATCTTATAGGACGAAAATCATAAATTCTCTTCCCAGAATCAATATTCCAAAAGTTATATTCCATTAGCCATATTCAGTAAGTCATTTTCCATAAGCCAAAGTCAGCAAGTCATATCTTGTAGGTCATATTCGAAAAGTCATACCGTATTTTGTAAGTAATATCCCATACCTTATTCCATAAGTCATATTCGTGTCATATTCCATAACACATTCACTAAGCTATATTCCATAGAATATTCTCCAGAATTCACAATAGTGAATTAAGTCATATTCAGGCCAAGAGCCCGTGTTGTGTGTAACCATGTTTGATTCAAGGGACACAATAGTAGCTCTACGTCCTCCGATTAAGAACCCTTCACCTGGTAAGAGCCATGTTACTCCTGTCAAAGTTGAAGGGAGAACCAGGTAAAAATAGATTGAAACAGTTATGATCCTTCCTCGGTAAAGCTGGACTCGAGTGTAGTTCAGTGACACTTAATTTTCTAACCTGGTCATTAGTACTGTGTGAGTCTGGGTTAGAAGTACTCTGGTTCTATCCTTAAACGAACGGAAAAATTCTATGTCCCTTTACACTTGTTGCTCCTGTTCATCTCTCAGTAGGTACCTGGGTGTTAGCAGACTGCCATGGTCACATCCTGGTAAGAGGATCAAAGAACCCCAGTGGAAATAAGCCATACTTCTGGGGTTTCTTGAGTTATTTTAAGTTGCCAACCGTCAAGATTAATAATCTCAGAAAAATGTTAATAAGGCTACAGCGACTCGGGCAACAATTACATTTGTTAACTCTACGGTAATTTCCCACCTTGACACGGTTGACCGTAGCAAGAAAGCCACCCCCCCCCTCTCCTATCGTACTGTCAAATATTTTGATGTCCCTCAGTGCATCCACCAGAGTTAACCTGTTCGAATGCCAACAACGTAACAAATCCCGAAAACCATACGTCTCCATTCCCATCTAAAATGATCACAATACCTTTTCTTCCCTCCCTGAAGCTGGGTAGCCAGCACGTGATTAAAGGAAAGGGTTGGGGCAAACAGACCAGCAGCTTCTTTGAATCAGAGGGGAAGGATATAATGGCCTTCATTTATGTTTCAGATCTCTATGAACCCAACCGATTTAGCGTTGATAAATCAAAGAATGAACACCACTCTCACATCCTCACTGCAGTTCCTCCCCAGACTCCCAAACATATGCCATCCTCACCAGAGTTATACAGTAACTTTAATCAATTTACGTTGATTCTTCTTGAGTTATGCCGTTCGCACAATTAAAATGTGTAATAATCTATTACTTCCTCATTTTTTTTTGTTTAATATTCAAAAAATATACAAATGTTAGACACATACATACATACATACATACATACATACATACACACACACACACACACACACACACACACATTCACATTAACGAGTGTTTGTGTTTGTGTGTGTGTGTGTGTGTGTGTGTGTGTGTGTGTGTGTGTGTGTGTGTGTGTGTGTGTGTGTGTGTGTGTGTAATGTCACGCCGAATAGGTAAAACTTGCGATTTTGGCTTAAACAGCAACGCTTTTCTTGCCGAATAAGGCAAGTGAAACTTTGTGCATGCAATAATTTTGCAAAAATCATTCTGAACCTAACGAAAAAAAATGTATCTCATTGTGTTTATCATCAAATTATTGTAAACTTATCTAAAATATATTTAGTTGGATTAGGCTAAATTAAATTGAGCTTGTTATAATAAGGCTAGGTAAGTTTTCTAAGGTTCTTTTGGTACAAAATTATTATTTTTTAAATTAACATAATTGAAAAAAAATATAAATTTTTAAACGTATAAGAGAAAATTTTAGAAAGGACTTAATTTTAAATGAGTTCCATTGATAAAAACAAACAGATCATTTCGCGAAATCATAATGACACTACTGACAACAACTCACCGAACTGTGTTTGAATCCACCGTCATAGGTTCGAACCCCTCAGTTTGGAGAGAGGTAAAGAATAATTAAAACCAGTACTCTATATAACATTGATAAAACCTCATAAAACGTGACTTTTTTATCTAAAATAAGAATAGACATGAATAAAGAGAACAAATAACGCAATAACATAACAGCCGGTGAACAGCTGTGTAAATGTTCTCACACCCTCTGAAAATAGTAACCAAGGCCATGTGGTCATCCATCCCGATACTACCCACATCAACGGTACTTTAATTCAACCACAAAGCAGCGCCTTCGGTCGGAAAAGCAGGCATTATTTAAGATTGACATAATATAGCCAGGTAATAATGCCTCGGAGGGAATTTCGTGCCAATAAGACCGCCGGAAGTATTATTGTAACAGTAGTGAATTTTCTATACAGATTTTCTCCATAATTGTACTCTCTGTTACCACATAACTGTACATCCCTGTACCACATGACTGTACACTCTTGTACCACACAATTCTACACTCTTACCACACAACTACACACTCTTGTACCATACAACGGTACACTTGTACCATACAACTGTACATATACCGCCCAAATGTGCACTACCTTACCTTTGATATACCTTTAAAGAGTTTCGAGAGTTTATCTACTCTCTGAGCCCGGCCATGGGCCAGGCTCGTCTGGTGCTTGCCTGGTCAACCAGGCTGTTGCTCCCGCAGTGTTTCTGATATCTTTTGGTAAGATGTAAAGTCTGGGACCCCGGATGTTGATACAGTGTTCCCTTATTGTCCCCACCGCACCCCTGCTCCTCACTGAGTTTATTTTACACTTCCTCCCATATCTCTCACTCCAGTATGTTATGGCAGTGTGCAGATTTGGGACCAAGCCCTCGAGTACCTTCCAGGTATATATTATAATGTACCTCTCTCTCCTCCGCTCCAGTGACTACACGTTGAAGACTTGCAGGCGTTCCCAGTAGTTTAGGTGCTTTACTGGCTCAATGTGAGCCGTAAACGATCTCTATTTGTTCCAGCTCCGATATTTCTCCTGCCTTGAACGGGGTCGTCAGCACTGAGCAATATTCTAAGTGAGGGAGCACTAGCGATTTGAAGAGTGTCACCATCGGCATTATTTCTCTTGTTTTGAAAGTTCTCAATACTCTTATTAGTTGTAGCACACAAGCAACACCCAAAAGACTGGGTTACTCTGGTGTGAGTAAATGGCTCCAGCGTTCATCGCCCCCGCGACCCATTCTGACCAAGTGTCCTAAAATGGAAAGGGAATAAAACTGACCTACGAGCTATTAGGAAACAGATGAGAGTAAAGATAAGTGAATATTGAATACAAGCAGAGAAGATTATAAGATTTACCTGCTAACTTACATATTTATGAGGCAGAAATAAACGACCAAGAATCCCATCAGAGTGCGAAACGTTTCATAGCCTTCCGTTTAAGACAGCGAGAGATAAACGAGAGATAATGAAGTGATAACTAATGCAGCGAGAGATACTGCCGTAAGCTATTTTGTAGTGAGAGAATGTAGTGAGAGATAATGTAATAGGAGATGCTGTAGCGAGAGATACTGCCTCTCGGGGGGTTAGTATCTCCTTGGACGGCTGCTGTACACTGACATACCTACAAAACGGCTCTAGCGTTTTTCCAGGAAAGGGCGGGGTTTGAACCCGAAGCCTTGCACTTTCTGACCCTGAGCTTGAACCAGAGGACCGTGAAGGCCACGCACATCTCAAATATAGAAAAGATTTAATCCTTTCTTTTTTAAAGTGCATTGCTAAGTGTGCATAAGACATTACTATCAATTACCCTCATATTTCCTTGTGTTAGTCGAGATTATATATATATATATATATATATATATATATATATATATATATATATATATATATATATATATATATTTATATATATATATAATGTCGTGCCTAATAGGTAAAACTGGTCAATTAGCAAGAACTCGTTTAAAATTAAGTCCTCTCTAAAATTTTCTCTTATACGTTTAAAGATATATTTTTTCATTAACGTTAATGTAAAAAATTATAATTTTGCACCAAAAGAATCTTAGAAAACGTACCTAACCTTATTATAACAATCACAAATTATTTTAGCCTAATCCAACTAAATATATTTTAGATACGTTTACAATTTAATACTAAACACAGTGAAATACATTTTTTTCGTCAGGTTCAGAATAATATTTGCGAAATCACTGCATACATAAATTTTCGCTTGCCTTATTCGGCAGGAAGAGCGTTGCTATTCGAAGTCAATGTGCCGTGTTATCTTTGATTGGATAATAGTATTATATTTTTTTTGTCCGAATGTCATGTCATCCGATAAATTTCATGTTATCTTTAGTGATGTTCGACATGTGCAATAGTATGATCTCGTTCCACAGTGTACACTTGAACGCTCTTCTTGTACCAAGTCTACAACTGCATGCTTTTATTCCACAGTGTACAACTGTACACTCTTGTTCCACAGTCTACCTCTGTATGCTCTTGTTCCACAGTCCACGACTGTACACTCTTTACCAAATACAGCTGTTCGGTCATTTTTCCCTACCTAACACCTGTACGCTCCTATACCACCGTACATAACTGAATACTCTTGTATCACAGTTCACAACTGAACGCTTTTATTCCACAATTCACAGATGTGCGCTAACGTAAAACAGTTCGTAACTGCACGTTTACAAAGGCACACTCAACACTCGTGTAGAGCTCCAGGAAACGCACCCAAGGTTTCTCTCACATTTTTTTTTCTATGTGACTACACACACACACACACACACACACACACACAGGGACATGATGTTCCAGAGATGGGACACAAACAAGGGATCACAATTGGAAGTTGATGACTAAGATGAGTCAAAGGGATGTTAGGAAGTATTTCTTCAGTCATAGAGTTGTCAGGAAGTGGAATAGCCTAGAAAGTGACGTAATGGGGGCAGGAACCATACATAGTTTTAAGGCGAGGTATGATAAAGCTCATGGAGCAGGGAGAGAGAGGACCTAGTAGCAATCAGTGAAGAGGCGGGGCCAGGAGCTATGAATCGACCCCTGCAACCACAAATAGGTGAGTACACACACACACAGACTTATTTCCTAAAGCCATTATCGCACACAGCAACAAGAAGAGATGCCTTGCGGGAGTAAACACACTCATGTTCTCACGAGTGGAGTCACTCAAGCTTCTCATATGCACCAGAGCACATCCTCCTCTCTGGCTGCCATATGCTCACACGTCAACGCCGTCTCTAATAGTCCACAGGGCTACTACTAATACTTTATGTGATCTCCTTATGTACAATTAATAGTGCGTGCGTGTGTGTGTGTGTGTGTGTGTGTGTGTGTGTGTGTGTGTGTGTGTGTGTGTGTGTGTACTCGCCTATTTGTATTCATATATTTGCACTCACCTATTTGTGGTTGCTGGGGTCGGGTCACCTCTTGGCCCCACCTCTACGCTGGTAGCTAATAGGTGCACTCTCTCCCTGCTTCATGAGCTTTATCTTACCTTTTCTTAAAGCTATGTATGGAACCTGCCTCCACTACATCATTCTCTAGATTGTTCCACATCCTGACACCTCTATGACTGAAGAAATACATCCTAACATCCCTGTGACTCATCCCGAGTTCTCAACTTCCAGTTATGACCCCTTGTTGCTGGGTCCCATCTCTGAAACATTCAGCACCTATCCACCTTGTCAATTCCTCTCAGTATCTTATATGTCGTTATCATGTCCTCCCTATCTCTCCTGTCCTCCAGTGTCATGTTGAGTTCCCTTAACCTCTTCTCGTAGGACATACCCCTCAGCTCCGGGATTAGTCTCGTTGCAAGCCTTTGCAATTTCTCTAATTTCTCGACGTGCTTGACCAGGCGTAGTTTCCATACTGATGGCCCTGACGTACACAGTGTACAGTGTCTTTAATGACTCTTTACTCAGGTATCGAAACACTATTCTTTGGTTTGCCTGGCGTCCATAGGCTGCAGTAGTTATTTGGTTGATGTGTGCCTCAGGAGATGTGCTCAGTATGATACCCCAAGACCCCTTTCCTCGTGTATGGTTTGTAACCTTTGACCCCCGAGCCTGTCTTCTTTGGCTTTCCCCAATCTTCTTGACTTTGCACTTGGTGGGGTTAAACTTCAGGAGCCAGTTGCTGGACCAGGTTTGCAGCCTGTCCAGATCCCTTTTTAATCCTACATTATCCTCGTCTGTTTGAATTCTTCGCATTATCTTCACATCGTCTGCTAACAGGGACACCTCTAAATCTATACCTTCCGTCATGTCTTTCACATATACCAGAAACAGCACCGGCCCTAGAACTGATCCCTGTGGAATCCCGCTCGTCACAGGAGTCCAGTTTGACAACTCGTCACGTATCATCACTCGCTGTTTCCTTCCTGTCAGATATTTTCTAATCCATTGCAGTGCCTTTCCTGTTATTCCTGCCTACTCCTCTAGCTTCTGCACTATTCTCTTGTGCGGAACTGTGTCAAAAGCCTTCTTGTAGTTCAAGGAAATGCAGTCTACCCCCTCCCCTCTCTCTCTCTCTCTCGTCTAACTTCTGTCACCTTGTCGTAAAACTCGAATAAGTTTGTGACACAGGATTTCCCCTTCCCTAAAACCGTATTGGTTATCGTGTACAAGCTCTGCCATGTATTACCTTGCTTCCCTTCTATCCTCTCCTTCCAACTCCTCAAAACTTCACTGTTTTTTGATGAGCAGAGCAACTCCTCCATTCCCTCTATTCTGTCTATCTTTCCTCAAGATCTGATATTCAGTTGGAAAGACTGTATATGTTATCATTCCCATGAGCTTGGTTTCTGTGACTGCTATGATGTTTGGGGATACCTGCAACTTCTCACACTTAATCGTTATTCCATGTGCGCTGGTGTACCATACCCTCAGCTTTTCTAAAACTATATTCTGGGGGTTTGTGGGAACTGGGGAGTGGGAGACCTGGCATGGTACCATGGGAAGCCGCTGTGTAGGTGGGGTTTGTGCTGGGGAGGCTGTGAGTGAGGGGTGTAGTTTGTTTTGTGGATGGTTGTGCATGCTGTTCCTCCCGACTCTGGGTGCTGCTGTCTGACTCTTGCATTGTCTCTCTTTCCTGCCTCTTGCATCTTTGTATCCTCCCAATTTCTGTCGTTCTGTTCTCGTTCTGTCACGGTCTAGATATATCCACTGGTATTTTGTTTTCTTTAGCCGTGGTTTCTGCTGCAGGATCCAGTTTCGCACCATATCTGTCCTGAAAATTAATCTGCCCTATTTTTTCCCTTTAGTTTCCCCTATTCTCTGAAAATTTATCAGTTCGATCATGTCCTGTTCTCCTGTTTAATATGTATTTGCACACACACACACACACACACACACACACACACACACACACACACAGCTGTTGCTTGTCGTAGGTACGGTCATACCGACAAACTGTGGGTAGAGATACTTTTGTACAGCTCAAGACATTTATTAAAGGAAACGTTTTGCCACTCGTGGTGAAACGGGTCCTTTAGTAAATGTCTTAGACTAAATTTTATCTACACAAAGGTGCTACGTGTTAACCTGGAGTCGTGCCAGACTTGCATACCTAGGTGCTTGTGGGGATCTGAAGAGATTTGATGTATCAGCAGGTCCTCTTAACCGCAGACATCATGTTACTGTTGTAAAAGCTGTCAAATGGCTGTTATATTTAGATGTTCATGACATCTAAATTGTCACTCACGAAATCGTAATAACTCGAATGCCGTGGTTTCAAACTCCACCCGTTGTGAAGGCTTACTCAGCCCTGTAACAACTTCAGTCAGTATTACTCAGGCTGGCTCCTCCTCAGGAAAATTGAAGAATAGAAAAAGAAATAATAACAGACAAACAAACACTTTATTATATAGAAAATATAAAATATAAAACACTTAAATATGAAATATTAATCCTACATTAAAGAAAATGAAAAATGAAAAATATAAATAACTGATTTCAACGCTAATATATACAGGGGTGTCTGGTGTTGGTGACACTGTGTTGTTGAAATCGTAGCCGTTGCTGATGATGGGGGGGGGGGGGGTGTCGCAGGTGTTGGTTTCGACCCACTGGCTAGTTCTTCAGAGTATAGCCGTGAGTATTATATCCCAATGACAGGAAAGCAGGTTCTTTACCGCTGCAATGATGTGGGGTTACGTCCTGCAATTTCATACAGGTGCACAGGTAATTAAATCCAAAAAGGGGACGTCTCAGGACGTTAGTCCATCTCCATTCGTTCTTCTCGTTGATTGACAGGTGACCCTCTCTGTCATCCAAGCTGAAAAGATAGACAGGTTACCCACTGCTTAAATAATCACTCTCCATAAGTACAATACCTAAAAGACGTGGTGATTATTACAACAGTCAGGTTAGAGCAAGGCTGAAAAGACTAAGTTTATTATTGGTCAAAAGTGAAGCTTTCAACCAATAAATCCACTAGAATACAAGGCAGGCATGTACTTACAGTAGTGTTGGGAGCTGTGAGTCGAGTGATTTACTGTTTGACCAGAGCCCCACACGTCACCTTTCGGGGGGGGGGGAGAAGGAGGGGAAGGGATAGCGGGAGCTAGACTGACCCTACCTTAACAAGCAGCCGGCGGTCAAACTATCACTTTCGGGGAGAACATAAGAACATAAGAACATAAGAACGAAGGAACACTGCAGAAGGCCTACTGGCCCATGCGAGGCAGGTCCAAGTCTCCTACCGGCTTAAGCCAATGCACCCAACCTAGACAGGTCAGGTCACACTGACTTAAGGGAGGAACACGGCAACCGACCTGTCAGCACAAGCTATCAGGTCTAACTCACACCCACCCACATCTACTCATGTATTTATCCAACCTATTTTTAAAGCTATACAACGTTCTGGCCTCTATAACGGTACTTGGGAGTTTGTTCCACTCATCCACAACTCTATTACCAAACCAGTACTTTCCTATATCCTTCCTGAATCTGAATTTTTCCAACTTAAAACCATTGCTGCGAGTCCTGTCTAGGCTAGATATTTTCAGCACACTATTTACATCCCCTTTATTTATTCCTGTCTTCCACTTATACACCTCAATCATATCCCCCCTAATTCTACGTCTTTCTAGAGAGTGCAGTTTCAGGGCCCTTAGTCTATCCTCATAGGGAAGGTTTCTGATACATGGGATCATCTTTGTCATCCTCCTTTGTACATTTTCCAGAGAATTTATATCCATTCTGTAATACGGTGACCAAAACTGTGCAGCATAATCTAAATGAGGCCTAACCAAGGATGTATAGAGTTGAAGAACAACCTGAGGACTCCTATTATTTATGCTTCTTGATATGAAGCCAAGGATTCTATTAGCTTTATTGCGAACACTTATGCACTGTTGTCTTGGTTTCAGATTACTGCTAACCAGAACTCCTAAATCTTTTTCGCAATCCGTAATATTAAGATCTACATTATTTAGTTTATATGTGGCATGGTTATTGTCCTGTCCAACATTTAGAACTTTGCATTTGTCTATATTAAACTGCATCTGCCACTTCTCCGACCACTGCATCAGTCTATTCAAATCTTCCTGGAGTGCTCGAATGTCCTCGTCAGAATGAATTCGACGGCCTATTTTGGTGTCATCGGCAAACTTGCCGATGTCGCTCTTTATGCCCTCATCTATGTCGTTTATGTAGATTGTGAACAGCAGGGGGCCCAACACTGACCCCTGTGGAACACCGCTCGTGACGCTACCCCACTCTGATTTCTCCCCATTTATGCAAACTCTCTGCTGCCTATTTGTCAACCATGCCTCTATCCAGGAAAAAATTTCTCCTCCTATTCCATGTGCTTTAATTTTCCTCAATAGTCTCTGATGTGGGACCCTGTCAAAAGCCTTACTGAAGTCCATATACACAATATCATATTCATTACCATGATCTACCTCCTCAAATACCTTAGTGAAAAAAGTTAATAAATTCGTAAGGCAGGAATGCCCCTTTGTAAAACCATGCTGAGATTCGTTGATTAATTTATGCTTTTCAAGGTGGCTACGAACTGCCTCGGCAATTATTGATTCCATAAATTTTCCCACTATGGAGGTTAGGCTTATTGGTCTATAGTTCGAAGCTAAGGACCTGTCACCTGTTTTGAAAATAGGTATCACATTTGCCATTTTCCACTTATCTGGCACCATGCCAGTTTGTAGTGATATGTTGAAAAGATTAGCCAAAGGTGTGCTAAGCTCCTCTTTACATTCCTTTAGAACCCTTGCATACAGTTCATCAGGGCCTGGGGATTTGTTAGGTTTTAATTTATCTATTTGCCTAAGGACCATGTCCTTTGTGACCCTAATAGTGCACAGTTTATTATCGTCCTGTTCTACATAATTTATCATTACTGGAATATCGCTGGTATCCTCCTGTGTAAAAACTGAGAGGAAGTATGTGTTAAAAATTCTACACATTTCCTTATCACTGTCAGTGAGCTGACCCGAGGAACTTTTGAGTGGGCCTATCTTGTCCCTGATCTTACTTCTGTATACCTGAAAGAATCCTTTTGGGTTAGTCTTCGATTCTCTTGCAACTTTAACCTCATAATCTCTTTTTGCTTTTCTAATTCCCTTTTTTATTTCTCTCTTTAACTGAATATATCGATTTCTTAATTGCCCCTCTCCTCTTTTGATTTGCCTATATATGCCTCTCTTTTGACCAATCAGATATTTTAATCTATTGTTCATCCATTTAGGATCATTTTTGTTTGATCTGATTTCCCTATTTGGAACATAATTTGACTGAGCAGCTAGAACTATGCCCTGGAAAGCATCATATCGGCAACCATCACCACCTACCTGACCCTTAATCAGGTCATTCCAGTTCAGCCCACCTAAGTAATTTTTCAGTCCTATGAAATCAGCCAAGCGAAAGTCAGGGACGGAGACTTGATTGCCATTATTAGGGGAATTCCATGATATATTAAAACTGAGTGATTTGTGATCACTCTCCCCAAGTTCATCATTAACCTCAAGATTATTAATTAGTGTTTCCCTACTGGCAAGAACCAAGTCAAGGAGGTTATTTCCCCTAGTTGGCTCTGTCACAAACTGTTTTAAAAAACAATCCTGGATCGTATCAAGAAAGTCACCCGACTCTAAATTTCCTGTCAAATTGCTCCAGTCAATCTGTCTATAGTTGAAATCTCCCATTAGCACAACATTTTCGTATGTAGATGCCTTACGAATTTCGTCCCATAGAAGTTTACTGCACTCCCTATCAAGATTTGGGGCCCTGTAAATCACACCCAAAATTAGTTTTTCTCGGCCCTCGAGAAGCTGTAACCAAACAGATTCAGTGGCTGACGCTTCTAATTTAATATCTTGTCTAACACAACAATTTAAATTGTCTCTGACATACATCGCTACTCCACCACCTTTCCTGTTGACCCTGTCAGTGTGGAATAATTTATAGCCTTGTATGTGACATTCAGAGGGCATCTCTCTATCTTTCAGATTGAGCCAGGTCTCTGTTATAGCAATAATATCTATGTTTCCTGCACTTGCAATTAATCTTAGCTCATCTATCTTATTTCTAACACTCCTGCTATTAGTATAGTAAACCTTAAGGGAGCTAGTCCCTTGCTGCCCTCTGCTGTCCCCCTTTGTTTGCTGACCTGTTCTATTGTCTTTATTTATAACTTCATGCTGAATGCCTTTTATACATTTACTGTTTCCAACCCTAGTGTTGCAACCTGCTTGTTTCCCACACACACCCATACCTCTATCTTCCATCAGTTTAAAATCATAGGCATTTCACCAATGGCCTTCTCAATCGAGTCTGCAAGTGCTACCACCCCTGCCCCAGAGAGATGTACCCCATCCCTTGCATACATATCATGTTTGCCATAAAAGTTGTTCCAGTTGTCAATGAATGGGATTGCAAGTTCCTTGCAGTATCTGTCTAGCCAGCAATTTACACCAATTGCCCTAGACAACCATTCATTTCCTACTCCCCTTCTAGGCAAGATGCTACATATGATTGGGATCCCTCCCTTAGACTTAATGAAATCTATAGCTGACCTGTACTTATCTAGCAGCTCTTCTCTCCTACCCTTCCCAATATCATTTCCACCAGCACTGAGACAGATAATGGGCTTGTTCCCATTACCTGACATGATATTATCCAGCCTGTTGACAATGTCCCCAACACCAGCTCCAGGGAAGCACACTCTATCTCTCATCTTCTTATTCCTATTACAAAAAGCACGGTCAATATATCTTACCTGGGGAGAAAAAGGCGGGAATAGCGGGAGCTTGACTTACCCTACCTTAACAAGTAGCCGGCAATGAAACTATTGTTAATATATACTCCCTCGCTACTCCTATCTATTGAACTTTTCCCTCACACCCGTCCTGTGATAGTCGAATTATTAGTGATTGACTCTTGTCTCGCACACTGGTGGACCGCTTTCTGAACGTCCTGCAGATTTTTCTTTAAATCTCCAATTATCTTACATAAATAGCTTTTCTACTGTGGTAATTTATAATTCGGTGTATTTTTATGGATAGAGGAAAATTTACATTATTAATCAAGTGTCGGACTTACAGTAATCATTAGTGGGTTGATAAACTATCGTCAGTAATATGGGAGAGACCTTAAACGAGGTATTATTTCAATTGTTATATCCTATTGCTATTTCTCGTGCAGACCGTATATACATTTATAGAAGTCTTTATCCATTGAAGATAAGACAATTTTCCAGCTCCTCTTTTACCAAATCTTTAGACTAGTGAAGTAAGATTTGCGGGTTGAAGCAGTAAGATGGTTCGTCAACAAGAGTAACCAGCTCTGGGAGCAGATTTAAGTATGTCTCTTATATATATTTCACGTTCCCCTAGTGATGCCAAATATTTCACATTCTGCCAACGCTGCATTATATTTCATATTCTGTCATAGGTGTCAAATTCCATATTCTGTCAGATGCCATGTACTACACATTCTGCCAACGTTGCTATGTATTTCAAAATTTCATTCTGCCAGTTTTGCCATATAACAATTTTGACAGTGTTGCCGCATATTACATATTCTGCCGGGCTGCCATATTTACATTCTGCCGGTGTTGCCATCAGCAACCAGCGGCGAGGGTCTCATTGCGACAAGTGAAAAATGGCATTGTTCGCCAGGCAATATAGACTCGTGGAACTTCAAAAAAAGAGAGGCAGAAAAAATTTATATATAAAATAAAACAGGAACGCCCAATATCAAAAGAGCATTCCAACTAAATTGAAAAGGCGTTTTTCTAGTAGCGCCCGAAATGTTCGATGCATGAAAAGCGAAGGAGTAGGTTGCTATTGTGAACGAAATATTGCAGCTTTGGCCTCTCGGTTAGCTGGTGCGAGGTAGTGAACGACCTTGAAAGGTGGTCTGGAGTCAGAGGTGATGTGTGGGGCTTGGGGGTGAGGATAAGGACAAGTTGATGGGGTTTAAGGGCCTAGGAATAAGGATGAGAGGTTGTGAGAGTTGCATATCGTTTTGACCTGGTTATCACTCAGTGCATTTGGAAAACAAAGATAAATATATAATACACGCAAGATTATCCAGGGTATAATTAAGCAACAGTAATAAGAATTACCTGCGCAAACAATGCACATAGGAGAATTAACTGAAAACAACTATCATTAGGCAAAAACTCTCATTAATTTGACAGTATCGACAGACACCCAGGTTCTTACAGTCGCACCAATGTGCTTCACGGTCACCTGTACCAATCATACATACAGGGGCTGGAGAACCTGCAGGCTGGTACCTGTGGATGTGCTGTGTTTACATTATCACTGTTATTATAATAAAAAAGAAGCGCTAAGCCACAAGGGCTATACAGCGCTGCACATCATCACTAGAAATCAAATTATAACTTTCTGTCCGGCTAAGAAACCACACTGGTTATTTTAAGCTAACTCTGATGCGCTTATCACGAATCTGAGCTTCTTTAATCTCTGTCACGTAACGTGTTTTGAAATCTTATAATCAATATTTTGGCTAATTTTCAAGAACCACATGATATATTTTGCTTACAATATAAGTATTATGTTAAGGATAAATATTGTGTGGTACATTCAATGACATAGGTAATCCTTCTTAGCGTAAATTCATTATATATATATATATATATGCATATCAAAAATGAGAGAAAATTCCATACATATGACCGTATTTACATCAGTTTTTATTTTTGTATCACTTGTGTTAAGTATGGCTCTCCCACACCTGTGTCCAGCAGCAGCCGACCATCAAACAGATCGTCAGGTTTACCAAATATCTCTTCTCCATAGAAACTGTATAGCTGGCGCAAAACTAAGTTCAGATTTGAATTCATCGTCCTAAAATTAGTTAGAAACATGTTTCTAAACGTGCACTAAAGCCATCGTGGACTAGAGTTATCAGTCTAGATTTTAGATTTTGCCACCGAAGTGGCTAGTTTATTGTGCACCCCATATCCATCCTGTGGACGGTAGCGCGAGAGCATATGGATACACAAAAGGCCTAGGAACTAGGCCCCAAAGGGTTAACAGGAATACATATGGATTTATATCTACATATCTATAGTTCACTTATCTGTTACAAGCAAATTTAGGAAATTTGCTTAGTATATCTGGTATCTTATTTTCATTAATAAGATATCTTGACATGTCACATAGGTTATTATACTGTCTCTGTATTCCTCAATAAGTGGACAATTAAGCACATAGTGTTCAAGAGAGTGACCATATGCCTGATCACATAATTTACATTTAGCTTGATCATCATCTGTGTGTCTCCCAAACTGCCAGAAGTACTTGTAACCAAGCCTAAGCCTGGCCACTACAACATCAGTCAGTCTGTTCACATTGCAAGTTGCTCCATAAACATACTTATCTACGTTCATGTTATCATAGTGGGTTATAGATCTACTCAGGCTTCTAACTGCATTCCTATAACAATCATTTTCATTATTTACTTCTCTCCTAATATTATTCCTAATGCTAGACACAGTTATACCAAAGTTATATTCTACATTCTCCTTCTCGATACTCTTCTTGGCTAACATATCAACTTTATCATGAAGGAGTAATCCAATGTGTGATGGGATCCATAGCAATTGTACATTAATTCCTTTGTCCCTAATTTTTGAGTATCTATACCTGGCTTAGAGAACTTGTGAAAGCGACGATTACTTATGAAGGAGAACTGTATAATTTATTGTCTGTCTCTAGGGCCCACTGGAATAGCCACTCCCTATGGGAAACTTGGTTTGTGCTCCATGTATTTGCTGTGAGGCAGAAGTCTGCTATAAACCAAGCCCGAAATAACAGGCTTCTCCTCAGAGTCTGTCTGATCATTTTCCGGGATTTTTAAAGGAGTGGAGAGGTGGGACTGAATAGACTGAGGGTGGTACTTGAGAGGAGAATGGGAAAGAGGGCAAAGGAGGTAGGGTATAATACGGGGAAGAAATGGAGGGCGTAGGGTATGGGAGGAATAAGAATAAGGGAAGGA
Organism: Cherax quadricarinatus; assembly: GCF_038502225.1. NCBI lineage: Eukaryota > Metazoa > Arthropoda > Malacostraca > Decapoda > Parastacidae > Cherax > Cherax quadricarinatus. The sequence continues at coordinate 24,406,724 of NC_091331.1, forward strand.
TGGGGTGAGGAGTGAGATAGGGGTCGGGTTAGTGAAAGAGTTAGTGGTTAGAAAGGTTAGTGGAGAGTAAGGGAAAGTGGGTGACGGGTCGGAGAAAGGGGAAGCAAGGGCAGTAATATTTTATTTTGAAGGGTTGGTAGACTAGGGACGGGGGGTGCCGAGTTGTGGTAGTTACATGGTAGCAATTCGTGCTCCGATATTATACGTAAATATTTCATAAGTAACAGCCATTATAACAACAACAACAACCAACCAGCATCAACAAATACAACAACCAACAGCAAAAAACTAAATTATTATTATTATTATTATTATTATTATTACAGTGGCTTCCTGATTTTTCCTTGTCTTATAAGTTTCTCGTTTATAACTTGAGAATGACACATCATATCAACTTCAAACTTCAAAACTGATGTATCCTCATTTGAAAGAGTTTGGAATTACTAGAGTTTTCAGGTGCCAATTTGTCAATTTTATTTAAAAAATAAGGATTTCTTCATGAAATATATTGACGATGTCTCATTTGAATGACTTCAGTCCTTAATGGCTGACGTGTCTCAGGAAAGGAATGATACCCTGTGAGTTTAAGCAGTGCAGCTGCAAATCTGCACTGGAATCGTAGGGTTTCCTACAGCGCGTAAAGAGTAAAGACCGCCTCGTGTGGGTAGCTGCCAACACTTAGCCCCTGGGTGTTAACTTTGATCAAAATTTTGGGTTGTCATTGGGCTGCATAAGTTCCAGTTAATCAGTTTTATTAAAGGTATTGATTTTCATCCAATAACTAGAGAATGTCTCCTCTGACCGGCTTCAAACTTTAATGCTGATTAATAACCAATATACTAACATTCTTAAGAAAATTGAAACTGCTGGATTCAGCGCAATAAGTGAAGAATATATTGTCAGATCTGCTTCAAACTTTTAATGTCGATGTACCTTACTTTAGGGAATATTTAAAATTTTTAGCAGGCTTTGGAACCTACAAATGTGCTAATTTTATTACTACAATTTTTTGAGGGGAATCATACTCTTCTCAACTACTAAAAGAGGAGGAGAGATATCAAGCTGAAAATTTAAACAGACCTTTAAAACCTTCAACATTTAAACGTTTATGCATTTCCTAAGAACAACCATCTCAGAGACACCCTAAACACTCTTGAGTTTTATGTCTCTTAACCCTAAGTCTGCCGCCCACCGAGTACCATCTCACTAACTTAGTGGTTATAATCGTAACCATGACTTTTAAAGAGGTGGACTGGTAAGCCAGCGGAAGTCCTCGGTCAGATGACCAAAAGCTCCAGCTGTTGGTCATTATGTGACTAAGACCCGCGTTAGGAAAAACTTGTCCTGTTTCCGAACAAAAATTATACATACTAAGTATCACCCAGAACCTTATTAGCGTTTGACTGAGCTCAGCTCTTTTCTCCGTTTAATATACACATACGAATACATATGCACACTAATACATACACAGTTATACACATGCGCACATATACACGCACGCACACGCACGCGCACACACACACGCACGCACGCGCGCACACACACACACACACACACACACACACACACACACACACACCTGGAACACCTGGAACGGAACAAGATTATAAATGAAACCCAGCATGGGTTCATGGAGGGCAAATCCTGTGTTAAAACCTTCTGGAACTTTATGACAAGGTAACAAAAGTAAGACACGAGTGAGAGGGGTGGGTTGATTGCATTTTCCTAGACTGCAGGAAGGCCTTTGACACAGTTCCACACAAGAGATTAGTGCAGAAGCTGGAGGATCAGGCGCATATAACAGGGAGGGAACTGCAATGGATCAGGGAATACCTGACAGGGAGGCAACAACGAGTCATGGTACGTGAAGAGGTATCACAGTGGGCTCCTGTGACGAGCGGGGTCCCACAGGGGTCAGTTCTAGGACCAGTGCTATTTTTGATATATGCTAACGACATGATGGAAGGAATAGACTCTGAAGTGTCCCTATTCTCAGATGATGTGAAGCTGATGAGAAGAATTAAATCGGATGAGGATGAGGCAGGACTGCAAAGAGACCTGGACAGGCTGGACATGTGGTCCAGAAACTGGCTTCTCGAATTCAACCCTGCCAAATGCAAAGTCATGAAGATTGGGGAGGGGCAAAGAAGACCGCAGACAGAGTATAGGCTAGGTGGACAAAGACTACAGACCTCACTCAGGGAGAAAGACCTTGGGGTGACCATAACACCGAGCTCGTCACCGAAGGCACACATCAACCAAATAACTGCTGCAGCATACGGGCGCCTGGTAAACCTGAGAATAGAGTTCCGATACCTTAATAAGGAATCGTTCAAGACACTGTACACTGCGTATGTTAGGCCCATACTGGAGTATGCAGCACCAGTCTGGAACCCACACCTGGTCAAGCACGTCAAGAAGTTAGAGAAAGTACAAAGGTTTGCAACAAGGCTAGTCCCAGAGCTCAGGGGAATGTCGTACGAGGAAAGGTTGAGGGAAATCGGACTGGCGGCACTGGAGGACAGAAGGGTCAGGGGAGACATGATAACGACATACAAGATACTGTGGGGAATAGACAAGGTGGACAGAGATAGGATGTTCCGGAGAGGGGACACAGAAACAAGGGGTCACAACTGGAAGCTGAAGACTCAGACGAGTCACAGGGACGTTAGGAAATATTTCTTCAGTCATAGAGTTGTCAGCAAGTGGAATAGCCTAGCAAGTGAAGTAGTGGAGGTATGACAAAGCTCAGGAAGCAGAGAGGGAGAGGACCTAGTAGCGATCAGTGAAGAGGCGGGGCCAGGAGCTGAGTCTCGACCCCTGCAACCACAATTAGGTGAGTACGATTAGGTGAGTACACACGCGCACACAAACTGCTAAGGGAACTAGATAAACTCGAAGGCGGTGGGCCCAGATAATCTCTCTCCTTGGGTCCCAAGACAGGGAGCAGATGCACCGCGTGTGCCACTAACAACAATCTTCAATAAACCTATCGAAACAGGGTAACTGCCTGAGGTGTGGAAAACAGTAAATATAATTCCGATTTTTAAGAAAGGAAATAGACATGCTGCCCTAAGTCACAGACCAGTGTCGCTGACATATATACTATGTACAGTTATGGAGAAGATTATCAGAAGAGTCATGGAGCGCCTAGAACGGAACGGGTTTATACATGACAACCAGCACGGCTTCAAGGAAGGAAAATCCTGCGTCACAAACCTATTGATATTCTATGGCAAGGGAACAGAAGACAGACAGGAGAGAGAGAGATGGGTAGACTGCATCTTCTTGAACTGAAAGGAGGCCTTCGACACAGTACCACACAAAAGACTGGTTGAAAAGTTAGAGAAGGGGGCAGGAGTAGCAGGGTAAGTACTGCAACTGATCAGGGAACACCTGACAGGAGGAAACAACTTGTGGTGGTACGAGACGAAGTGTCAGAGTGGATGCATATGTTGCGTGGGCTTCCACAAGAGTTCTAGATCCGGTGCTGTTTCTTGTATGTGTGAATGACATGAGGATTCAGGGATGCCCCTGTTCGGAGGCGATGTGAAGGTAACGAGGATCAGGTAAGCCTACAACGGGATTTGGACAGGTTGCAGGCCTGGTCCGACATATGATTCCAGCAAGTGCAAAGTTTTGAAGCTTGGCTGTACCCCGCAGACGGGGCACAGCGAAGATTGCACAGCGACCAGAGAAACTAGTTTAATATGTCACATGAAATCGGAACAGTATTTCTGCAGTGAAAAATATTATCAGAAAAATAAAAAGGCTCCTCCCTGTAATTATCGACGAATATTTGGTAGTTCTAAAAAAAATGAATCAGCATGGCTGGACCTAACAGTGGAGTCCCACATGGATACAATAAAATGCTTCAGCATGGCTGAATGTAGCGCTGGAGTCCAACATGCGTACAATAAAAACGCATCAGTATGGCTGAACATAACAGTGGAGTGCCACATGGGCTCAAAAAATGCATCGCTATGGCTGAAAGAAACAGTGAAGTGCCACATTGGTACAAAAAAAAAAAACCGCATCAGTATGGCTGAACTTAACGGTGGTGCCACATACGTGCAAAACAATGCATCAATATGGTTGGACACGTGTGTCATATGGGTAAACTTTAGGACCGCTTCTGAGAATGATAAATGACACCAATAATGGGTTATACATTATAAAATCTGGCCCTTCGCCGCCAAGCACAGTCTAGGTCGATGACCGAAGCATTGTTTTTCAGTTATGAGGTGAAGATATTTCATCATTCGTCAAAATAATGACATTGTTAAACCCCAGTGGACTTTAGTTTTTAAAGATCAAGATACTTAAAATTTTAAAATTCAACGATGACAATACTCGGGAGAAAATCTAAAACACTGTGAGAGTTAAGATTGCAAGACTAAAAAAAATAGAAAGCGTATAAAATACCCACGTGATGGAGAGAGAAATGCGATCCTTTAATGACAACGTTTCACCCATGCAGTGGGCTTTATAAAGCCGTAATTTTGTCTCTCCATTGCAAGATACAAAGAAAATTTTATAAATAAAACTAATAAATACCATTTAATTAAAATGCTGATACACGCAAAGTGAACCACTTAGCTGATGGCAGATAATAAAGCTCAGCAGAGGCAGTGTACTGAATAATAAAGCAAAAATATGGCTTTATCGATACAGCCTTTGATTCTAGATCTGTTACAGTAGATGATACGTTCTGTTAAAGAATGTTTTGTAGTCATGGTGACCTAATGTAATGAATAATGTTGTCACTGAAGGTTGCCCAGCGATGTGTGACAACCATCATAAGTCACACCAAGAGATACAACATAGGAAATGGTTTAAAAGAACAACATATATTCAGCCTTGCGAGATGAAGATCGAGAGTTGATTTAATTCAAGTATTTTTAAATATTAAGAAGGATGATGATATTGATTTTGACAAGTATTTTCATACAGTCCAATTACACCAAACAAGTAACAATGGTCTTAAAATGATAAACAAATATCATATCGAACGAAGAGGATTTACAAACACTTTAAATGAGTAGTAAAGCTAAAATAGATTACCATAAGTTTTAGAGAGTATTACTGTATATACATTTAAATAAGATTGGTTAAACCACTTGCTTCAAACATCGCTTAATCTGATGTAAAGGAGCAGCGTTTGTGCCTAGTGTCTGTTGCTGTTTCATTTTTTTTTTTTGTAAAGATTGGTTTAACAAGATAAAACTATATATATACTAGAACGTAATCAAACAAGTGGATTATTATAAAAGGAAACTATGCACAAAAAGTGGCATCCTACTTTTTCTCTTTATTCCCTTATCTATGACCCTTATCTTTGAGCTGTAGTCTTATGGTTTATCGACAACATTAAACGTGGACGCAAAGTCACAAAATCCTTTGAACGACAGAATACGAAGGACGATTTATGCAACCCAGTTAATTTTTTTTTTTTTTTTTTTTTTTTATTTTATTTAAAATACAATACATAGCTTAACATAAAAACCCCTTAAACTAGGGTTGATACACATTGTATAGAAACACATTTTGAAACACAATCTCTCAGAACGTACAATAGCAAATAACAAACACAATATTAACAAACACAAGAGGTTACACAATTATACTAGAAAATATCGCTTGTGACAAAACATAACATTAAGAAGATGGGCAATCTTAACCCTATGTACACAAGAACAACAACAAGAACATAACATGTTGGTGACCCCTGTAGCAGGTTCAATAATATAAATAAAACCATAATCCCTTCGGGTATACACTATTTACATAATATACTGGGACATATTGCCAATGCACTATACAATACAATAAGAAGAATATTATGATAAATATATAAATATATCGGTTACTCACATCCAACACAAATAATCGATAACCGAAAGAACCTACATCACAATCTCATGATAAAACAAAGTACATACTCTTACTCACCTAACTCCCAGTACATAAGTTCCCTACAGTCACACATACTCGCCTTACCACAAGTCTTACGAGTCAGCCACAAAACTAGAATAGCCATAAGCATTCCGCACTCATCTACAGGCTATACACATTATATAATATAGCAATAAAATGCTCAGTACAAACACATAAAACCCCGTTTGCCAGGCCATAGCCGAAAGGTACATCAAGTACTTCAACAAAGAAAGAAGGCAGTAGACTCTGACTTAAGACATCTATAACACATATAACTTCACCACCACATCCACTCACACAACCACATTTTCCTCAACCACGCATTACACAGATACACACAGTAAACCAGCTGTTGTGCATACCCAACCCCGGAGACAAGCCCGTTCCATCCCCTGAAATTCACTCCCCCCCCCCCCTTTCACAACGTTAACAATGCTCTCACACTCATACTACGGTACCCTGCTGAAAAAGCCTGGTCCCAGCGACTTCCATATATTTCCCGATTATAACACAACGTTCTATAAATGGTCCCCGCCAACACCCTTTTGCGCACCTCCCAATCCCCATTCCTTCTCATTGCCCAGGATACAAAAACAAAATCCGCAATTATATACGTGATTGCACGTTGCACAGGCGCCTCGACGCCTCCCACGTCCAAACTTAACGCCCTCAATACTAATATCCCGCCCCCTCCCACTGTCCTCAGAACCTTACCCATCCATTCCCTGATACTCCCCAAATTATCACAAAAATACACTACATGAAACGCAGTCTCCTCATCCCCGCACACCCGACACGCGCCCTCCACCATCAACCCTCTTTCCTTAAGTGCAGCACCCGACGGCAGTATACCATGGAGAAAACGGAAAAATACCTCTCGCACATTTGGACGCACGCGCATCAACCGTAATCTTTCCCATATATCCTTCCACGCATACATAGGGTAGATACTCTCAGCCTTCACGACTACCTTCGCCCTTACAACACGCTCTAAAACACCCACTCGAACTTTATTAGGGTCCCGTACATGCAGCAACGCCCGCAACACGTCTTCACACACTTTCATCTCCGACCCTCCCCACCACATTCGCACCTCTTCATGCAAGCCATTCACGCCCCTCCCTGCATGACCCCGCACACGGCGTAACCCCCACTTCAAATAAATGCACTTGACTCTTAACCGTAAATCAATCAACCCCAATCCTCCTCTGTTGACCGGTAAAGTAACCACACTCCTACTCAACCATTCACACCCGGAACCCCAAAGAAAATGGAAAACCCTCTTTAACAGCCTCGTAACATCCGGACCTGCTAACGGATATACCGCAGCCACGTGCCAGACTTTACTGTATAACAACACATTCACAACAATCGCACGCTGATGTACTGTCAAATGAGTTGGTCTCAACCCATCCAATCGCCCCACCATTCGATCCACAACAAGTCCAGAATTAACCATCCTCGCCTCTCTCGCACTACGCATATACACTATTCCACACACTTTTATCCTGTCCACCATATTCCAACGTACATTCCTTCCCCAACTCTCTCTTCCCACCCAATCTCCTAAGACCAGTAATTTTGATTTTTCCACATTAACTCTTAACCCGGTAACCCCCGCAAAATTATCAATAACATCTCCAACCGCACGTAAACTCCTCTGCGTTCGCACGAGTATTGTCGTGTCATCCACATACCCTATTATTCCCTGCACTCCACTTCCTACTCCCCAATCCACCTCCATACACGCTTCCACCCTTCTATAGAAAGGGTCTGTTAAACAGGCAAACAACAATTGAGACAGGGGACAACCCTGCCTAATACCCCGACCCATAGATACCCACTCTCCCAACTTCCCATTTACCTGTACACACACTCCCACACCTGTATACAATGTCTCTGCCCAACGCACCACCTCCTCCCCAAAACCCTGCCTCCTTAATATGTACCACAATACCTCACGTTCTACACTATCATATGCCGCCTGCCAATCTAACGCTAAGACACCCCCCCCCCCTGCTCCCCTCCCGACCCTTCCACAAAATTCTTTATAATACTATGCCCGTCATACATCGTCCTCCCAGACACACCATATTGTCCTCTCGCAACCACTCTATCCACCACACACTTCATCCTATTTCCTAAAATTTTTGCAAAAATCTTATAATCAGCACACAGCAATGATATTATCCTAAAGTCCCGCACCGTGTCCTGTTTCTTACCTTTTGGCACTAAAACCACAACCGCAGTTCCTTGCAACCTGCCCATCCTCCCCTCCCTTTTCATCGTATTCATTAGTTCTACTAAGAAGGACTTCAACACATTCCAATGGCTCACATAAAACTCGCAGGGCAAGCCATCCAGACCTGGAGCCTTACCACGTGCCATCCCCTCCAAAGCCCTCCACACCTCCCCTTCTTCAATATCCCCCCCCAACGCCATGCGATCACTGCTACTTAGCACACAAGATACATTCTCCCCCAACCTCCCGAAAGCCTCCCCATCCACCCCTACACTCAGTAAATTTTTTTCCAAACCACCTATCAACGTAATCACTCATTGCCTCCGTTGTTCTTAACTCATGTCCCGCCCTATATCCACCTAAGTCCTCATGTACCACCAGCCTATCAATTTCCATAGCCATACGTCGCTGCCTCTGTCCCCTTAACACACAGGCCGATGGTCGGTCACCCCACACCGCCTCTTTAATTCCACCCTGCACTCTCACCGCATCAAATCTATCATTCTGCAAATCACGAATCCTTCCTTTTAACAACTCCATTTCCTCCATGGGATACTGCCCTGCCTGCACGCCCCTCTCATAACAACTTTGCAACCTACCCTCGAAATACTGCTGCAACCCGTACGTCATCCAACCCTGGTACTTTCCCCATCGCACATAAAACCGCCGGATCCTCTCCTTAGCTACCCCATCCCACCACCCCAGCAAGTCACCCACATCCCTACCCTCTCCCCACAAATTCTCCCACATTGTCCTAAAATCTAACCCCGCCTCCTCCACCCCAAGAAGTCTCACATTTAACTTCCAATACCCTGGATACCTCTTAGGTAAGCTGGCCCAAGTCAAGTCCGTATAAACAGCTGTATGATCCGTGTAAACAGCTTCCACCGTACGCACACACATCACTCGCACACTTCTCGTCACATATAACCTATCGAGCCTGGCCGCGTATCCCTGTCTATGAAACGTATGCTCAACCATTAGGTCCTCACATCCAATAACATCCCTTAACCCCACGCCCAGCAAAAGATCCCTTAGGCTAACCAAAAAACACCCTGCCCCCCGTGGCTCCACATCCTTTCTACGTACTATACAATTCCAATCACCGCCCACGATTGTTACGGAGGGAAGAGATCTCAAATAATAAACCAAAACATCACGCACAAATTCATTCTTCACCCGTACATCACGCTCCGCCGGCGCATACACACAAACCACTGCCAGTCGCTCACCTCTCCACCATCCATCTACCCGGAGTACCCTACCCTCCTCCCCTCCCTCACATCTAATTACAACAAACGGGCTTGTCTCCCGAATCAGAATTCCAACCCCACCTTTCAAACGGTCCGAATATGCCACAAACACACGATATCCGTCCACATTCAAATCCCGACCCGCCTTAAAGTTATGCTCCTGCATGAATACAATATCTATGGCATGACGCCTCAGAAACCCCTGGAGCCACAAACGCTTCACATTCATACACAACCCATTTACATTCACAGTCATACACCTGAAACCTTCTTGAAGGGTTTTACACGCTGCCCTGTAACTCCTTTCATAGACACGTCACCAGCCTTCCTATTTTTCCCACCATGCTCACCACAGTGAGCTCTATTCCCTCCCCGGTCGAACACCTGACCGGACACACCTGTGGCGCCTCCACTCACCACATCAGCCCACGGTTTCTTCCCCGGTCTTTGCGCCGGGGTCAAGACATCATCGGAATCAGAGTGCGTTGCCGCCCTCTTCCGCCGAACACTCTCTGCATCCATGGTCTGGTCGGGGAATGCCTCACAATGCACCTCCGCCGCCACCTCGACCACGGTCACCATTCCCGTAGAAGAGGCACCTGCAGTCAGCTGGCTGTCTCTCCTCTCGTCCTCACTCTCCTCAGGTCCCACCACCGATTGTACATCATCTCCAGCTCTCTTCGTCTCCAAAAACTTTTCCGTCAACTGCTCCAGAGCCACATCCTCTGCTCGTTCTCCTCCACTCAACTTGGTCTCCCCTTCCACCAAAGCGGAGACTGTAGATTCTACAGGCATTGATGGGCTCGACCCCACCGTCGGGAACTCTCTCTCCACCTCCTCGCTCCAAGACGAACTATGGCCCTTTACAGGCGTCTCGCTGCCAGGCCCCGCCTTCGGGTCAGGCCCTCGCTCCGTCCTTCTGTCTGCAACCTGTCGTTGCTGCTGCCTCTCACACTGTGCTGCCATATGGTCATAAGCACCACATAGCCTGCAGGTCTTGCGCTGCCCTCCGTAATACACCATCACTTGCGTCCTAAAGTCGTCCAGGATGACAAACGACGGGATGGGATGCCTCAGCGTCATCTTTAGGTTGAACGTACCCTCCGGCCAGCCGGCGTACGCCCCATCCACCCAGGTACCTGCCGTTGCCAGATGCACAGTACCATAACGTTCAAAAACGTTCCGTATATCTGCCTCGTCAGCTTCGAAAGGCACGTTGCGTACCTTCACCCAAGTGTAGTGTCGCGGCACGTCAATTAAACGAACTCGTATTGCCGAGTTTACGTCCACACAGCCATCTTGATATTGCTCCACCAGGCGCTCATACACTGCCGTCGATCGTAGCTTAACGAATATTCGGCAAGCCCCGTTGAGCGATACTCCATACAAATCTTGATCAGCAGTGCCGTATGTGTCGCGAATAATCAAAGGTAGAAGCACCTGTGCGGACTGAGGCGTAACTACACCCCGCACTAAATCAAAGCACACAGTGTTGACGCGCCTTCTGATAGTCTGCGCCATCTTGTGAAAATCAATCTGCGCAGGAAGGCCTCTCAACCAGGAGCGTGTGCGCAGCACAACCTCACGGCAATAAAGCGATGAGGTCAATGGACCCAGTTAATTAGACTCGCAAAGGAAACGAATTTCTGTGTTGATAAATACAAAACAATGAGCATCAGAAGTAAATATGTGATGGAAGGTTACTGAATAAGCGCCACAACAACTGAAAGTAAATGTCACGAAGCACATGACTTACATACTTGGAGTATACCTGTTGGGTGTTCCGGGGGTCAACGCCCCCACGGCCCGGTCCATGACCAGGCCTCGTGTTATTCAGTGAAGGTTAATGCCCTACAGTGGTTTGAAATTAATTTGAAAATCTTTGAAATAGTGAAACAATGTTCTAATTTACTGGTGCACAAAGCCATTTGTTATTAATACCAAACATACAGAAAAAATGAAGCGACTCTATTAACAGAACATTAGGTCATCTACGAAAACAAAAGACCTGACTGAAACCAATTGTCGGGTGCTGGTTGGTGCTTGTTGAATTGTTTGACATTTATAGCAACAATTCTGATTTCTTTCCTTCCCGGCAATGAAGTGGTTAGGGTTATAAAACATAGTTTACAAAATAATATGGTCGTACGCAGTGATGACACGAAGACATAATTTGTTTTGCTATAGAAGTACCTCACTCTTAACTTAGGTCATCATAGCAGCGCCTAAGTCAAAACTTATTTTACCAAACTCGCAACCAAGTTATAATACATTTTGCCAAGTTAAGAGCCTGGCTGTAGGTTCACATGCTTCGTGCACAGCATCGTTTAGCTTCGCTCACTAACTCATTTACAACCCCCATCCTTTTCACACACAAACACACACATATAATAGAGCGACTATAGAATATTGATTGTCAAATACCAGATGGAAGGCAACACTGTGGGAAAAATAACAGGTGTAGGACAGAAGAAACCAGATTTCAGATGAGCAAAACACGCAAAGATGAACGAATTCCTGAATGAAGCACAGTGGATGCAAAGACAACAAATGAGGTGGAGAAACTAGTCAGAAAGTGAGGAGAGGCACAAACAAAAACAAGGCGAGAGTCTACCAGTTCCTATCATATAGGAAGGATTAGGGAAGCGGGTCCCATAGTCTCCTGCAGAAAACAACAACTGATCGTTGCATTACAAATCTCGAACAACAGACCACACAGAGAACAGAAGAGAGAGGTCCATGACCGGTAAGGCACCGGTATGTTCTTTATAACAGGCTGGAAACCATCGCTCAAGTTACAAATATCCAGAGACGTTTGTGAGGATTCCAAACGAACACCTTCCTATCCCGTGCAACAAAGGGAATGGGAGGTGAGAGGGAAGAGTGTCAATTAAATCACCTAAGAAGATAAAGAAGTCTCGAAGTTCATAGAATAGTTCATTAAGCTTCATGCCTCGACCTCTCACTCACCTTCGTCCTATCCTGCTTCATGCCACCATCCATCACAATCAGGTACCTCTGGGTTTGTTCCCCCAAGCTACGGCTGTCATGATGCAATTGCAGGTGAACCTGGCAATGTGGTCATTTTACTTCACATCTTAATGGATCTTGGATTGCTCTACCCTTAACATGGTAGCCCAGGTATACACAAGCACCAACAAGCTACGTTTCCTGGAGACAGTGTGAACACAGCACCAACAAGATGGAAAATGATGAGACAAAAAAAAAATTGAGATGGTTCTCTAGGAGGCTGATGGAGAAAAGGGGTCAAAGTTAATATCTAAAAGGCTACGAAATATGGGTACAGACAGGTCAGCATTGGGAAGGGAGAGTAGTACAGTGTTTTTGAGTGCCTGTGCCTGGTGTTTCTTCCTACCTTCCTCTTCCTATAGGCGGGGAAGGTTTTCTGTGGGTGACATTTTCCTTGGGATTTTCTCCAGAGAAGACAATTATTTCTCCTCATTAACTCTTTCTTCCACTGTTTTATTGTAAATATATATATTTTCCTTGATACCTACGGAGTGAAATTCGTAAGTACCTCATAATCTGCGTTTGAGTTACACAACAAGGTTCTTATATTCATGTTCACAAAGAAATAAGTCAATCAACCAAATAATCTATATAATAAAAGATACCCAAATAGAAAAAAAATAAAGTAAATTCTCAGGCCTACACTTGAGTATTATATAGAGATTTGATGCCCATGTTCATCACAATATGGTATAAAAACAGAAGCCGAAGACTTTTCGAAAACTTACCATGTTGCCCACACTACGCTTCAATGTACCTCAAATTCATCTATCTCTAGCTCACAAAATATTTACACAACGGGATGAACAACGGGAAACTACCACAAACAAATCATACAATAACAGGCAGCCATCAGAACAATATCTAACTTTGAGGCCTGGAAACATACACCTTTCACTCATATTTAAACTCTAAATTTTCTGAATATACGCGACGCGCCCGCGCGCGCACGCACACGCGCACACACTATTGTTTACTCTGCATCATCAAGACCCAGAACTGCAATTCACACTCAGATTTTTTGATCAGGTGTAACGAAACACATAAGCGATACTCCTCTTGTCTGACAAGAACTCTCAGTATATAAAAAAAAGAGGCACAAAACATGGAATAGTTCCTTTGAATATATTAAAAGCTGTGAATCTCGAAACAAGACGACAAGATATCCGAGAGAATATTATGTACCACAATAGAATAAGGCAAGCGAAAATTTGTGTTTGCAATAACTTCGCAAAACTCTGAACCTAGTGAAAAAATATATATTTCATTGTGTTTGTTTATTATTAAAGTATTGTAAACTTATCTAAACTATATTTAGGTGCATTAGGATAAATTGCGCTTGTTATAATCAGATTAGGTAAATTTTCTAAGGTTCTTTTGGTACAAAATTATTAATTTTTACATTAACATAAATGAAAAAAATATATATCTTTAAACGTATAGGAGAAAATTATAGAAAGAACTTAATTTTAAACGAGTTCTTGCTAATTGACCAATTTTACCTATTCGGTGCATATATATATATATATATATATATATATATATATATATATATATATATATATATATATATACACACACACACACACACACACACACACACACACACACACACACACACACACACACACACACACACACACACACACACTATGTGTACTGTAGTTACGTTCAGTGCTTCACTAATATTGCACTGTGTCAGTTACTCTGTACTTTAATAATCCTGATTTTGAATTCTGAGTACTGCATAAAATTAATAAGTAATTATTAATTAATGGCGATACAATAATAAATATTTATATTTCATTAGAATTAAAGTTAATCTTGTATTGGTTGACTGGTTAATTGGGTTTAAAATCTAGACTTTAAACCCAATTAATCAAGGCTGCATTTGACCTGTACACCACCAATCAAGGTTATTGTAATGCCTACAATAGATATTAAAGTAAACGCTTAGTCTATATGCACGTATCAGTGTTGTCAGTCTTCTGGCATTTAGGTAGGCAGGTATCAGGTTTGCCAAGAAACAGGACTGTTTTCTGATAAACCTGATACCTGGAGCTTTTGTTCATCTGACCGAGGCCTTCCGCTGGCTTACCGGCCCACCCTTAGAAAAATTATGTTTATGATATTTATAAGTTATGTACATACAAGTTCTAAGTCTCAGGTATAAGCAATGCATCAAAACCAAATTACTTTAAGTTAAAACTTTGTAATAACAATCATACTGATGATATTAAAACCTATTATAATAGTTTACTCCTTTTGAATTAAGTATTAACTTAAGAAATGCTGGAAACTCTACAAGGATCGTTGGTTTTGCAAGATATACAATGTACAACTTGTTTTTATTAATATTACTTAACCTATGTAGTTCGTTATTTGGTAAGTAAAATTTGAATTTTTATGATCAAGTCTCGGAAATCCGATAATTTTTCTTTCTGTATCCTGTTCATACCTGTGTCTGGGTGCATGTATGTATCCCTGTGTCCTGATGTGTCCAAAGGGGCGCTGCTCTTACCTGAAAGGAAACAAATTCGTATTAATACCACCATCTTTGCTGAAATATCGATCATGTTAAATAACAGATATTTAATGCATTAATCAAAAAAACTCGTTATAAATACATAATAAAAGAGAACAAAGCTGGTGAAGACTTTATAAGGAATTCAGCAGAAGTGAGCCACGCTGCTTGGTTTTCAGGGAGCAACTCGAAAACCGTAGGGGGTCATATAGCGCCCGGATCCTGCTAAATTATTAACTCTCAGGGATAACGCTACTAATGAGTATAAAGTCGTCGTCTTATTAAACCCCCAATTTGCTTTCAATCTAATATATTCTTTAAACCTTCCTAAACATTTGCTCCAGCGACGCTGCTCGACTGTTTGTTCCTCTCATCTACTACTATATTTTCAAATTATTGTTTACTTATAATCTTACAGAATCTAATGCTGCCTAAATTAAATTCCTTGTTACTGGTTTTATCTTAATTTTGTTTCCAACATCCATTTTTATGCCAACTTTATTTACTCTTTTCTTTCATCTGAAAACTTTAATCCTTTCACTCTTTATTCCATATTTTTCTAAACTGTTCTCTATTTTTGAAAACAATTTCTGACTTTTGGAACTAATTTTCTCATCTTTGGAGAATAAGAAATGACAACACTGATTGGAATAATTCAGTTAACTGGAAAATTTAGTATGATTGATGGTGGAATGTGGTGATGAGAAATGTGCGGTATAATTCGAGTGAGAACAAACACAACTGTGAAGTTTTAATAAAACATCTATTTCTCTTTACCATATGAACAGCACGACAGACAGCTCTTAAGGCAGGATTGCTCTCTAGTAGCTGTGTTCTCAGCTTTATTAAATATTTCAGAGAGACTACAAACTGAATTTTCAATTATTTATTGGATCTTCCCTTAAATTAATAACTGCATAATAGTTTAAAATTAGTGATCTGTCGCCCTATTTGTTTAGGAAGAATCTGCTAATTAACCAAATACAAAACCTATGTAATTTTTGCAAAGGCTTCTCAGAGCATCCTTAAACTTCTCTTTACAGTCTTTTGGGACTAACAAATTTCATTAGAGGTTATTCTAAAAATAGCAAACGTTGAAATTGCAGTTTTTTTTAAATAATAGAGTGAAGGGTGATATTTAGAGATTTAGACGTTAACATTTTTTTTATCTTTGTTTACAAACATCAGTTTTTTCTGGGCTGACAGATACACAAGCTTTAAAACATTTTAGCTAACATATTTTAAGGCTGCCTAATGACTCCATTTGGTGATCTGACAACTATACAGCTCACCTGACCTGTGGATCAGTTGGTAGCTCACTCAGCACACATACTGAGTGTCAATGGTTCGATCCCCTGCACGGTTGGAGAGGTTGGGCATGTTTCCTTACGCCTGCTGCCTTTATTCACCTTGCAGTAAGTAGATACCTGGTTGTTAGTCGACTTTTATGAGTCGCATCCTGGGGAAGAAGTATACCGAACCCCAACGGAAATATGAGAGACAGTCCACGATGACGCAATGACTACTGCGTTATCCTGGGTGACTAACACTCTTGAGTTCAAAATACTAACATAATCGTATCATATCTTACATAACATGCACCATTTCTTATAAGAAAGAAGAAAGAAAGAAGGAACACTGCAGAAGGCTACCAAAGTTTTCTTTAGCCCCAGATACGGAGTGAAAAAGGTCCCAGGACCGAAATGTTTTCATAATATAGTAAATGATTGCTCATGTGCCTTTAACCACTTGTCGCTGTTTTATACCAGATTTTCACCATCACATTTAACACTATGTAAACAGGTTTTGTAAGCCGATACACTGGGTGGGCTAAATTGGGATGTCCTGACTATGGGTCAGGTAGGTGATCTTGGTTGCCAATATGACGTTTTTCAGAGCATAGTTCTAGCTGCCCAGACAACTTCTGTTCCGAGTAGGGAAATTAGATCTAACAAAAATGATCCCAAATGGATGAACAATAGATTAAAACATCTCATTGGTCAAAAGAGAGGCATATATAGGCGTATCAAAAGAGGGGATGGGCAGTTAAGAAATCAATATATTCAATTAAAGAGAGAAATAAAGAAAGGAATAAGAAAAGCACAAAGGGATTATGAGGCTAAGGTCGCAAGGGATTCAAAGACTAACCCAAAAGGGTTCTTTCAGGTATACAGAAGTGAGATTAAGGACAAGATTGGCCCACTTAAGAGTAACTCTGGTCAGATCACTGACAGTGATAAGGATATGTGTGAAATTCTCAATACCTACTTCCTCTCAGTTTTCACCCAGGAAAATACTAGCGGTATACCTGAAATAATAGATTATGTAGAACAGGATAATAAACTATGTACGATTGCGGTAACTAGTGACATGGCCCTCAGACAAATAGAGAAACTAAAACCTAACAAATCCCCAGGCCCTGATGAAGTGTTTGCAAGAGTGTTAAAGGAATGTAAAGAGGAACTTAGCATACCTTTGGCTAATCTTTTTAACATATCACTACAAACTGGCATAGTGCCTGATAAGTGGAAAATGGCAAATGTAATACCCATTTACAAGGCAGGTGACAGGTCCTTGGCTTCGAACTATAGAACAATAAGCCTTACCTCCATAGTGGGAAAATTTATGGAATCAATAAATGCCGAAGCAATTCTTAGCTATCTTGATAGGCATAGATTGATTAATGAACCTCAACACGGTTTTACATAGGGGCGTTCCTCTCTTACGAATTTATTAACATTTTTCACTAAGTGTTTGAGGAGGTAGATCAAGGTAATGAATATGATATTGTGTATATGGACTTCAGTAAGGCTTTCGATAGAGTTCCACATAAGAAGCTACTGAGGAAACTTAAGGCACACGGAATAGGAGGAGAAATTTTTTCCTGGGTAGAGGCATGGCTGACAAATAGGCAGCAGAGAGTTTGCATAAATGGGGAGAAATCAGAATGGGGGCACGTCACAAGCGGTGTTCCTCAGGGGTCAGTGTTGGGCCCGTTGTTGTTCACAATTTACATAAACGACATAGATGAGGGAATAAATAGCGACATAAGCAAATTTGCTGATGACACCAAAATAGGCCGTCCAATTCATTCTAATGAGGACACTAGAGGACTCCAGGATGATTTGAATAGATTGATGCAATGGTCGGGGAAGTGGCAGATGCAGTTTAATATAGATAAATTCAAAGTTCTAAATGTTGGACAGGAAAATAACCATGCCACATATAAACTAATGTAGATCTTAATACTACTGACTGTGAAAAGGATTTAGGAGTTCTGGTTAGCAGTAATCTAAAACCAAGACAACAGTGCATTAGTGTTCGCAATAAAGCTAACAGAATTCTTTGCTTCATATCTAGAAGTATAAATAATAGAAGTCCTCAAGTTGTTCAACTCTATATATCCTTGGTTAGGTCTCAGTTAGACTATGCTGCTCAGTTCTGGTCACCTCATTACAGAATGGATATAAATGCTCTGGAAAACGTACAGAGGATGACAATGATGATTCCATGTATCAAAAATCTTCCCTATGAGGATAGACTGAGGGCCCTGAATCTGCACTCTCTCGAAAGACGTAGAATTAGGGATGATATGATCGAGGTGTATAAATGGAAAACAGGAATAAATAAAGGGGATGTAAATAGCGTGCTGAAAATTTCCAGCCAAGGCAGGACTTGCAGCAATGGTTTCAAGTTGGAAAAATTCAGATTCAAGAAGGATATAGGAAAGCATTGGTTTGGTAACAGAGTTGTGGATGAGTGGAACTCCCGAGTACAGTTATTGAGGCTAAAACGTTGTGTAGTTTTAAAAATAGGTTAGATAAATACATGAGAGGGTGTGGGTGGGTGTGAGTTGGACCTGACTAGCTTGTGCTGCTGGGTCTGGTGCCGTGCTCCTTCCTTGAGTGGAGGTGACTAGACTTGGTGGGTCATTGGGCTAATCCGGGGGGCAGAAGACATGGACCTGCTCCGCATGGGTCAGTAGGCCTGTTGCAGTGTTCCTTCTTTCTTATGTCTTTATGTTCTAATGTAAGTAATAGAAATGGATGTGTGAATTAAAACGAATTGTTATGAATTAATAAATCCATGATAGAAACGGGAAAGATTTGCTATAAAATGTATTAAATTCTAAAAATTTATCAAAACTGTAATACAGATTGACAATAGACACAAGAAAACTAAACCAAACAAAAAAATATCTGATAATTAATTTACAAACAGCGTATGTATTAAAAATAGTTATAAGTATTATAAATAAAATAGACGAGTTATTGAAATTGCACACAGAAAAAAATATTTGTTTCGGTAATAATATGAAGGTAAATGCCGAGACTGTGTGCTTATGTGGGACCAGTTAACGGTCTAAGTCGGAGCGAAACGTCGTCGTAAGTTTCAGTCTCCTATGTGCGGGTTATCTGTGAAAAGTTCCTGTAATCAGAGAAACGTGGATATGTGCTGATATCCAAATCTGAATTGCAGGATACCACACTGGAGAATGTAAATTATTTAATACTGACAGAACACAAAAAAGGAGAAGTGCGTTTGTGTGTATTGGTACAGTGTAAAATAGAACAGAGGCAAGGAGTGAAACTTTCTGAATACACGAAATACTGCAGTTCATCTTAATGAAAGTCAGTATTTCACCGATGATAAAAAAAAAATGAATGGATGGCTGCTTAAGAGCCTTAAACATTAATTACCTGACTGTGTAGTGTAGCACGCTCGATGGGTTCCAAGAATATATTAGAAAATGTTGAACAGAGAAAATTAATACACTGAATATAATTTATCAATTTAATTTATTGTAGAAATTATGATATAGTATCTATAAGGATGCAATATGTTTGTAAATTGTGCTAAAAAATGTTTAAGGCAATAATGGACTGCAAAAGCTGGTGACCACAATATACAAAATGATTTTAAATCCGCTAGTTGCAGTCCAAACTGTATCGTTAACCCGTTCCAAGTGACAGGCTGTAAGTCACGCATCTTGACGAAGGGGAATATCGCCATGCCTAAACACAGAGTGCTGCTGTGTTCTTAAGAATACAGGTGCTGCGAGCAAGCGTCGGGGAGTCACAACCACTACCACCATGTTACGGTGACACACCGTCGGGGGTCACCACCACCACGGTAGAGTGACCCAGCGTCGCGGGTTACATGACTAGATAGAATTCCAAATTCAGCAAGTTGCTGCGCCTGTGGTGTGTGTGTGTGTGTGTGTGTGTGTGTGTGTGTGTGTGTGTGTTTGCTGGCGGCTGGAGAGGTCAGGGAGGTGCTCCAGTCTGGTGAGGTTAAAGAAATTGCTTCAAGGCTGCTGGTGACATTTCAAGCAAAGGTCAAGCAGAGGCGTCTAAAAAGCTGCGGATAATTATGGGATTTACGAAACTTAACACAAGCAAATTGTTACCCCAATATTATTAATGCTTATATTTTTAAAAGATGATTGATCAAACTAATGATGATGGCGATGACTGATGATGAAAATAATGATAGTGACGATGATGATAATTTTAATATTATGCAACACCGATGGGGTATTTTTTATTCTTACTCGAAAGTTCTCGTTAATAACTTGAGAATGCTTCATCCAATTGGCTTCAAATTTTCAATGCTAATGCGCAAAAATGAAACTAGGGAGAGATTCATGAAAATATTGCCAACTGTAGGTGATATCTTGTGATAGACTTCAATCTTTTAACAGCTGTGCATCTTACTGAGGAGGGGGTAGGGAGTGTTGATGAGTAACACCCATGTGCAACACTAGGAATAAAGATTCATATTGTTACTCATGTATCGTATCCGTCAATTTGTCGGTACTGTATACCATTTAACTACAGTGGGGACACCATTTAACTATAGTAGGGCATTTCGCTATGGTAGAGATTGCTATTGTGTACCATTTAACTATGGTATTGAAATATTTAAAATATATATATATATATATATATATATATATATATATATATATATATATATATATATATATATATATATATATATATATATATATATATATAGAAAAATGTGCTAAAGCGTTATTTTAATTGGAGTGTGGAGGTGTTAATTAGTCAATTATTTTATTTAAATGGTAAAATATTTTTCCGTTAATAAAGGGAATATGCCACACTCTCTTCAATGACGCAAATTTGCCAATTCCCTAACTGAAGAATGTATCTTTTGATCGGTACAAAACGTGGGAGTAAAGCAACTGCCACATAACTATACCCTGACTGCGCTAACGTCTCACATTATCAAAGTACTTGAAAGGTTTTTAAAAAACAAGAGTCCCAGTTACATGGAATCAAAATTGCACAACCCAGGGCAGCCTGGGTTTAGGGAAGGTCGTTACAACGTCCAGGATGTAGGAAGACAAGCAAAATGCAGATGTAGTGTACAATGATCTGGAAAAACGTTTACCAAGTGCGACAATGGTGTAATAGCTCACAAAATACATGCAAAAGGAACAAATGGGAAGGTAGGCATGATAGAAAAACACACAAATGCATTGTAATGGGATCCTTTATTCAAAACGTTTCGCTCACTACATGATGCAAACGTTATCAATATAGGATGACATTACTTTGCATTTCTGTTTGTTTCAGCCATGTGGGTACTTTACATCATTGCTTTCCAAGGTAAACAAATAGACACTGAAACAAACAGAACCCAGGGGGTAATAGCAGAGTAAAATCGGATGCTCTCACAGTGAAAAGCTCTGTTCCACAAGGAACAGTACTCGCCCCACTTATGTTTTTTTTTCTTAGATCTCAAATACATAGGGACATCAATCATAGCATCGTATCTCCCAGTGCTGAAGATGATAGAATTTGTATGAGAGTTGCTTCCACTGTAGACAGCCAACTTTCAAGGAGACTTACAACAGTACAAATGAAACTTATGCATCGTGAGGCAGCCCTGTTGCAGAATCGTTTCGCCCACCAGGGGCTTTGTCAATCATTGACAAGAACGCTGGTAGGCGATAGGTTTCCACAATAAAATTACCTCACTTTGCACAAGTATATTTAGTCAGTCATCTGGACTACTGTAAACGCTCAAATATCTTGAATTGTTCTCCTTGGAACGTAGGCAAGACATATCTTAATCTTTTGAAAAATTCTGGAAAGAATGGTCCCCATTTGGAAGGAAGAAGTTGGGTAGACGGTGCAAAACACCTCTAATGAAAAGCTGGGGCTCGATGGGTTCACCAAGAGAGAACTCAGTAAATGTAAGGGGACAGATTTTTTCAACGCCCTACCTTCATGTGTAATGGGAATAACCAACAAACCCTTGGCTGTCTTCATGAGGGAATTGGATGAATTCCTCAAGTCAGCTCCTTACCAGCATGGGCTGTGCTATGACTGGCTGAGAACAACAGGTTGGTCGATCAGACCAGCAACTGGCATGCCTGGTCCCGGACCGGAAACTACAGGAACCCAAAGGTAACCCATAGACTTTGCTCAGAGGAAGATTCACATTGACTTTGGGTGTGAGCTTTCATTTTCCAATAATATTAAATAAATTTGTTTCCGTGCAAAAAAATTGCGTAATGTCTCTTGTATGTTTTAGTGGAAGATTTAAATTGGTTTGCCTTGTTTTCGTGCTCATTTGTTATTTTTACTGAGGAGTTTGGAAAGTTCATTTTTATGGGATAATTTGTGAATGTCTCAGTTCTTGAATGATGACTGACTCAGAAACTTTTTTTGCCGCATTCTGTAACGTTACATTTTAATGTATTAAGGTAGAGGGGACTGATCTAATGGGATCCGGAGATACCTTGATCAACTCGAGCAGCAAGCGAAATAAATCTTTATTATTATTATTATTATTATTATTATTATTATTATTATAGGCTCAGTGACACCAGCATGGATAGATTCATTATGATTGCGGGAAAACTCATCAGCATGACAGCCTAGACTGGATACCACCGTGGAAAGCCTTGCCTGAGGAAGGAAACCTTCAATTTAGAGTTTGTACTCAATAACACAGCAGAGTGCACGTCTGTTGGAAGAATGAGTCTATTAATCTCAGTTCCTCAAAGTGTATAGTGCTAGCACTGATTATACTAGCCAACACATAATGTGATAAACCAGCGAATGAATGAATGGAAACACAGTGGAAAAAGTGAGATATAACAGTAGTAACCATCCTCATAAATCAGTACCGTTACTATTATCATCATCATCACAAT
This sequence comes from Cherax quadricarinatus, assembly GCF_038502225.1. Classification (NCBI taxonomy): domain Eukaryota; kingdom Metazoa; phylum Arthropoda; class Malacostraca; order Decapoda; family Parastacidae; genus Cherax; species Cherax quadricarinatus. Next base: position 24,429,904 of record NC_091331.1, read on the forward strand.
AACTCATCCTCAAGCCACGGATGCGGATGCCTTAACCTGATGAAATAGAGGAAATATAAACCGCGACCTTGATATTTTCTTGGCAGACCGGTCCTTCAGGAATCATCATCCGTTGTTATTCAGCCAAGAGTCTGAGCTACAAAACATCAACGGGCCTTGAGAACTGTTGGCGGACTACGCATTATTAGAAGGAGGAAACAGCAGCACGCGGTGCTCGGGTCACCTCTCCCTGAACTTGGTCTGCAGGTGGAACAAATGATAGCCTGTGGAGCAGGTTATGAAGGTCGCTGGGCTGTATTTAATGTTTAGCTGATATCATCTCTCTGAACAAGGCGGCAGCGTTCGACCGAGTCTAACACACACACACACACACACACACACACACACACACACACACACACACACACACACACACACACACACACAACCCATCAACCCACCCACCCGCCCGCCCGCTATCACGACCATCTCAATATACTCTACTCACAACCTTATTATTCAGTTCTTACAAGGAATAATAATATATTTTTTTGCTTTAAAGGATATCATGGCTAAAAATATACGGGTTCCTATATGTTTGGAGCCTATCCCCTTCAATTTGCGTGGGGAATATTATTATTTTCATGCTACAGCACACGTAATTTTATTATGCACCCAGTTATATATAACTAAAGTACAAGCCTACTTTAGTCAATTTTCATCTTGTGAAATTACTTTGCGTACGTAAAAATAATGATTGTACTCAAGCTTATATAACAGCGAACTGCGCTCACGGCTGCCTCCGAAAACTGATCAACGATAAACACCTGGGAAGGATACCATAACATGAAAGATAACAGAGAATTAATTGTTTAGCCAAAATGACTGATAACCATAGACATAGACTGCCACTGATGTGTTTGGAGAGTTTCTCTACTCCCGGAGCCCGTCCATGTGCCAGGCTCGTGTACCTAGTCGTTAGAATTTACACGCAAACGCGAATTTATGGCACGCAGTGTTAAGATTTTCAGAAAAAAAAAAAAATATTCGTAATTAGGTCGAGAGACAGACCCTCCCTCCCTTCCACCTTATCATGGCAGGCATCTCAATTTCCGTCGTCTTTAGAGAGCTCTTCCAAAACTTTTCAAATTATTACACTCCATTCTGTATCGTAAAATTAGGATCGCATCATCCTGTTGCTGGCTACATAAAATTAGTACTTGGAACAAGGTACGCAATGCTCTACTCACCGTACTACACTGCGCCAATACCTTGGCGCCCAGCCAACGCTAGACGTTTTGGTCAAAAACAGCCAGCATTCAGGCAGGTGGTGTTAGCTTTTCATCTCACCCCCCTGCATGCATCGACCGAAGAAATTTTTTTACAATGTTTAGAATTCGCAGAACAGGCGAAATATTCACAAACACTAATCTCAGGTCGAAGGAGACTCGAACCTACGAACCTTGGAACAAGCTACGTAGTGCTCACCTCATCCCCTGCATGCAGGGGATGAGGCGAAAAGCTAACACCACCTGCCTGAATGCTGGCTGCCTTGGACAAAAACGTCTAGCGTTGGGCGCCAAGGTATGGGTCAAGTGTGGTACGGTGAGCAGAGCAGTGCGTACCTTGTTCCAAGGTTCGTAGGTTCGAGTCTCCTTCGATCTGAGATTAGTGTTTGTGAATATTTCGCCTGCTCTGCGATGTGTGTAATATATATATATATATATATATATATATATATATATATATATATATATATATATTTATTTATATATATACAATGTCGTGCCGAATATGTAAAACTGGTCAATTAGCAAGAACTCATTTAAAATTAAGTCCTTTCTAAAATTTTCTCTTATACGTTTAGAGATATATTTTTTTCATTAATGTTGATGTAAAAATTTATAATTTTGCACCAAAAGGAACTTAGAAAACTTACCTAACCTTATTATAACAAGCGCAATTTATTTTAGCTTAGCCCAACTAAATATATTTTAGATTTGTTTACAGTAATTTAATACCAAACAAACACAGTGAAATATATTTTTTTGGTTAGGTTCAGAATGATTTGGGCGAAATTATTGTATATATGGCAAGATGAGCGTTGCTATTTAAGCCAAGATCGCAAGTTCTGCCTATTCGGCACGACACATATATATATAATATCTGTCGTGCCGAATAGGTAAAACTGGTCAATTAACAAGAACTCGTTTAAAATTAAATCCTTTCTGAAATTTTCTCTTATACGTTTAAAGATAGATTTTTCATTCATGTTAATGTAAAAATTAATAATCTTGCACCAAAAGAACCTTAGAAATTTACTTTACCTTATTATAACAATTGAAATATAATTTAGCCTAATCCAACTAAATATATTTTAGATAAGTTTACAGTAATTTAATAATAAATGAACACAATGAAATATATTTTTTTCGTTAGGTTCAGAATGACTTTTGTGAAATTATTGCATTCACTAATGCTCGCTTGCCTTATTCGGCAAGAAGAGCGTTGCTATTTAAGCCAAAATCGCATTATTATCTCCCTTGCCGTGCCGAATAGGCAGAACTTGCCATATTGGCTTAAATAGCAACGTTCATCTTGCCATATAGGACAAGTGAAAATTTGTGTATACAATAATTTCGCCAAAATCATTCTGAGCCTAACGAAAAAAATATATTTCACTGTGTTTGTTTAGTATTAAATTACTGTAAACAAATCTAAAATATATTTAGTTGGGTTAGGCTAAAATAAATTTTTCTTGTTATAATAAGGTTAGGTAAGTTTTCTAAGATTCTTTTGGTGCAAAATTAAATTTTTTTACATTAACATTAATGAAAAAAATATATCTTTAAACACATAAGAGAAAATTTTAGAAAGGACTTAATTTTAAATGAGTTCTTGCTAATTGACCAGTTTTACATATTCGGCACGACATTATATATATATATATATATATATATATATATATATATATATATATATTTAAATATTTATATATATATAAATATATATTTATATATATATATTTAAATATATGTATATATATATATATATTTAAATATATATATATATATATATTTAAATATATATTTATATATATATATATTTAAATATATATTTATATATATATAAATATATATTTATATATATATATTTAAATATATGTATATATATATATATATTTAAATATATATATATATATATATATATATATATATATATATATATAAATATATATATATATATATATTTAAATATATATATATATATATATATATATATATATATATTTAAATATATATATATATATATATATATATATATATATATATATATATATATATATATATATATATATATATATATTTAAATATATATATATATATATATATATATATATATATATATATATATATATATATATATTTAAATATATATATATATATATATATATATATATATATATATATATAGATATATATATATATATATTTAAATATATATATATATATATATATATATATATATATATATATATATATATATATATATATATATATTTAAATATATATATATATATATATATATATATATATATATATATATATTTAAATATATATATATATATATATATATATATATATATATATATATATATATATATATATATATATATATATATATATATATTTAAATATATGTATCAGATGAATTCAGAACGATTCAGGAAGAAAGCAAGGATGATTCGTGTCCGGATAAAGGACACATGATTAACTAGTAAAACTTTTATTGTGGCAACGTTTCGTTCTCCAGGAGCTTTGTGAAGGCAGTGCTTGACGAAGTTCCTGGAGAGCTAGAAGTACTGAAATAAAATATATCTCAATAGTTCCACGTGTTTTCTTTTACGTAACATATTGAAGGTAATTCTAACACATTTTACAAGGGTGATTCAAGAATCGAGGATGAACAGTGGAGATTAGGATGGCACAGAGGACACCAGGATGGCACAGTGGTGACCAGGATGGCACAGTGGAGACCAGGATGAAACAGTGGAGACCAGGATGGCACAGTGGACACCAGGATGGCACAGTGGAGACCAGGATGGCACAGTGGAGACCAGGATGGCACAGTGGAGACCAGGATGGCACAGAGGACACCAGGATGGCACAGTGGTGATCAGGATGGCACAGTGGAGACCAGGATGAAACAGTGGAGACCAGGATGAAACAGTGGAGACCAGGATGGCACAGTGGACACCAGGATGGCACAGTGGACACCAGGATGGCACAGTGGAGACCAGGATGGCACAGTGGAGACCAGGATGATTAGTGGACAACAGGATGGCACAGTGGACACCAGGATGAATAGTGGACACCAGTATGGCACAGTGGAAACCAGGATGGCACAGTGGACACTAGGATGAATAGTGGACACCAGGATGAATAGTGGACACCAGGATGGCACAGTAGAGACCAGGATGGCACACTGGACACTGGGATGAATAGAGGACACCAGGATGGCACAGTGGAGACCAGGATGGCACAGCGGAGACGAGGATGGCAATGTGGACACCAGGATGAATAGTGGACACCAGGATGGCACAGTGGAGACCAGGATGAATAGTGGACACCAGAATGGCACAGTGGAGACCAGGATGAATAGTGGACACCAGGATGAATAGTGGACACCAGGATGAATAGTGGAGATCAGTATGAATAGGGTACACCAGGATGTCACAGTGAACACCAGGACGAATAGTGGACACCAGGATGACAGAGTGAACACTAGGATGGCACAGTGGACACCAGGATGCCACAGTGGACACCAGGATGAATAGTGGACACCAGGATCAGGTTGATTAGGATGGCACAGTGGTGACCAGGATGGCACAGTGGGCACCAGCATGAATAGTGGACACCAGGATAGCACCGTGGACACCAAGATGAATAGTGGACACCAGGATGGCACAGTGGAGACCAAGACGGCACAGTGGACATCAGGATGAGTAGTGGACGCCAGGACGGCACAGGGGACACCAGGATGAACAGTGGAGACCAGGATGGCACAGTGGAGACCAGGATGAATAGTGGAAACCAGGATGGCACAGTGGGGATCAGGTTGGCACAGTGGAGACCAGGATGAATAGCGGAGACCAGGATGGCAAAGTGGATACCAGGATGAAACACTGGACACCAGGAAGGCACAGTGGACACCAGGATGAATATTGGACACTAGGATGAATAGTGGACACCAGGATGGCACAGTGGAAACCAGGATGAATAGTGGAGACCAGGATGGAAGAGTAGAGACCAGGACGAATAGTGGGGACCAGCATGGAACAGAGAAAACCAGGATGAATAATAAAGACCAGGATGGCACACTGGAGACAAGGATGAACAGTGGAGCCCAGAATGAAAAGTGGGGACTAAAATGAGCAGTGGAGGCCAGGATGAAAAGTGGATAATACCTCTGTGATATGCCACAACTACTGTTGTGCCACCACCACTGTCAGTTGTCATCACCACTGTCAGGTGCCACCATCATTATCAGGTGCCGCCATTATTTCCTTCTCTTCTCTCTGTACTGTCCTTTACCCTTCCGTTCCTATCCTCCTTCTCTCCTTTACTCCTTCCTTTATTCCATGTCTTCCTTCTCCGTTTCTTCCCTACCTCCCCACCTCTCACCTTCCCTCCTTCACATCTTTTCTTCCCTCCCACCCTGTCTCATCCCAGCTTGTCTCTCCTCATATCGTACTGACTTCATTATCGTCAGCCAGGAAATTTTAGGTGCGAGGCACGTTCTTTCTGCACAACCCCACTCTACTTTCCGCGCTGGCGTTACCTCTGTTATGGCACACATTACTTTCCATGCTGGCGTTACCTCTGTTATGGCACACATTACTTTCCATGCTGGCGTTACCTCTGTTATGGCACACTACTTTCCATGCTGGCATTACCTCTGTTATGTCACACGTTACTTTCCATGCTGGCGTTACCTCTGTTATGGCACACGTTACTTTCCATGCTGGCGTTACCTTTGTTATGGTACACGTTACTTTCCACGCAGGCGTTATCTCCGTTATGACACTCGTTACTTAACACGCTGCCGTTACCTCTGCTAACCAACACGTTACTGTAACGGAAGGTGACGCCATGGCGAGCCGGACCACTTATTTTGTTTTCCTGCAGTTTGATATAACTGAGCTGTAATCCAGGATAATACAACGGTACAGACTGTTTCTTACATAACATCAGGGTTTGTAGTCAATATAGGCACCAACCTGATCCGTTTTCCCGTTTTATATTCAGTTTTGTTACCAACAGAGTCTACTGTTTTAAAGGTTTGTACTAATATTGCTACCAACAGATTCCGTTGTTTATGGTTTGTATTCATTATTGTTAACAACAGCGACCGTTTCTTTGGAGGTTTATTTAGTTTTACCAACGGGATCCATTTTTAGGATTAGTATAGTTACATTATTTTTATGATCAGAGGGAGCAATTAACCCGTAGGAGTCATACAGCACAAGTGGAATGGAAGGCAATCACGTTTGACTCAAGGAAGGAAAGGATAGATCCATTTTCTTGGATCAAGAGTACTCTCACCAGCATCAAGGCACTAGAAAGGCCAGCATTTTTCATTTAGTTGCCACGTATGCGCCCGTATGAGGAGTGACATGTCCAGTGGTACTGGGCACAAGATGTTTGAAGCATTGATGGCCAAGTAGACTAAGGCGTCTTGGAACTTTGGCGGGCTTGTCGGGAAACGTGATAAAATATCGAGGGTTCGATCCCTGGGTACACGCAGTATTGGCATTTGCTTAAAAGCCATTTTTTCGTGGATGCATGCATATGTAAGGCGAAATAGTACGAAAAATATGACTACAGAGTAGGGGGAACAAACTTAATTTCACTAACTTTGTAACTGAATCAGCTGCATAATATGCACTCCCAGTAATGGCATCTTGCACCCCCAGGGAGGTACATAAACCCCAGGTTAAAAACCACTGACTTACCATTTAGTATATTAATTACTGGGATCTAATTCTGAAATGAAAACGTTGGACTGGGACGTTACATCGGTGCCACGTGACCTACTCAAAAGCATGCATGATTTGCAAAGACCATCGGCGCAACTTATAAAATAGATATATTATTATATCAGTGGAATACAGGCACGGCATTTAGATAAGACACTTGTGCAACACTTGGGTTTCTTTACTGTGGACAGGCTTCGCCAATCAGTGGCTTCGCCAATCAGTGGCTTCGTCAATCCACAACAAAGAATACTTAGTGGAAGACATGAAGAGGCAAGTTGAAGTGAGTAGATACATTTCAGGTGCATTAGCTACGTTACAAGGTATCTCCGGTCCCTAATGACCCCTGTTTCCTATCCCAGCATATCTGGCAACCAGGGGCGGAGCCAGAATCTCTATACTTGTTTTTTTTTTTGGGGGGGGGGGGGGGTGGCTGTCTAGTTGGGATGAGATTTGTTCTTAAGCAGCTTTATTATTACTATTTTTATTAGAGGGGTTTTGGGGGCTGAGGAAATTTCTGGGGGGCTAAGACCCCTAAACCCTCCCTTGGTGCTGCAAATAGCTGGATTTAGTCTTATTATTTTTTATTTTTTTAAATGCATTCTTTTTTTCCATTCTTTTGTAGTAGATTACTGGGTTCATATTTTACCATTAAGTGAAACTTTACACGATGTTATCGGATCTTCCAGAACTATTATCAAGTCTCGACAGAGGATGGTTTATGATTTGATAATGGTCCAGGAACGATCGAAACGTCATCTGAAGATCCTTCTTTATGTGTGGGTTAATTGTGAATTGTTATGACTTATATTCTTAGTAAGTGAGCTTATGAAGGACAAGACTTGTCTACAAGTATGGTGGAGCAACAGTGTGTGTGAAGCAGACATTCGTTTACAGAGCATATTTCTCTCTAAACAGAGCATAAGAAAAAAAAGCTCTGTTTAGAGTTAAATCTAGTGTACAATAAAAGTGTTCTCTGCACACGGCCTCTCTAGCATGTCGGGAAAGTAAATGAATATTAACAAGTGACAAAATTGGTTAGATAGGTGTGGGTATAAGTTGGAGATGCGTAGTAATGGGTTGCAAGGATGTGAGAATGAGTTGGAGGGGTGCGGTAATAAGTTGGAGGGGTGTGGTAATAAGTTGGAGGGGTGTGGTAATAAGTTGGAGGGATGTGGTAATAAGTTGGAGGGGTGTGGTAATAAGATGGAGGGGTGTGGTAATAAGTTGGAGGGGTGTGGTAATAAGTTGGAGGGATGTGGTAATAAGTTGGAGGGGTGTGGTAATAAGTTGGAGGGGTGTGGTAATAAGTTGGAGGGATGTGGTAATAAGTTGGAGGGGTGAGGTAATAAACTGGAGAGGTGTGGGGATGAGATGGAGGGTGTGGGAATTAAATGAAGGGGCGTGAGGATGAAGTGGAAAGTTGTGTGGCAGTAAAATGGATGGTTGTGCAAATGAAATGAATGGGTGTAGGAGAGGTACGGTGGGTGGGGTGGAATGAGAGAATGTGAGGGAGGTGTAGGAGGCTGGTGGAGCAGTATAGGAGGGGTGAGGGAATCAGGCGTAGAGGAATGGGAGGAGGTAACAGATGGAAGTGCAAAGGTATAGGTGACGTATGGAATCGAGCAGGAGTGTGGGACCTTGCAGGAGTGTAGAGCTTACAGAGTTAATAGAATCCCTTTTGTCCTTCTACCTCTTCCTCTTCAAAAAAAAAATGAAAAATAGTCCAGAGATTTTAGAAACTCGGGAATAATAATAAAAAAAATTGGGTCGCCAATTTTAACTAAAACTCTCCGACACGTCATGTGTCATTAAACATATCATGTGTCCTTAAGGAATATGTTATAAGTTTACTTCTTTTCAGGTGTCCTTAAACAGAATGTGCAATAAGTCTAGTTCCTCTTGTATTTTTCTTTTGTCTAAAGAATAAGACCCACAATAACTGGTTCAACGAAGGTATCTAGAAGTCAGTAGGTGTTAACAAAGATCTTTACCGTCATACCAGTGTTAATATCGTTGTTATATAGGTAGCATAGGTTTCAAGCCACCCTGCCAAGACATTATGTATATATTGCAAGGAAACGAATTAATGTAAGAAAAATAACTATTTACAACCTAAATATACGGGTGTACGAGCAAAACAATAACGAATCAAGCATTATTAATATTAGTAGTAGCAGTAGTAGTATTATTATCGTGAAGTGTTAAACCCGTACATTATAGCGCGTCTGGGGACTGGGAACCAATCAGATTTCCTCCAAGAAAAATGAGGGCAGCGCCAATTTTGTTTTTTTTGGAATCAAGAGACCTTCCATATCAAAAGAAGAAGAAAAGAAGAAAAAACTTTCACTCTCACTCATTAAAGTCATTGTCTTGCCAGACGAGTTCCAGCACCACAGTACAGATAACTAAACCGCAGCATCTCCACTCTTTCAGAGTACACGCACTCTACCTCTCACCTCCAGAACTTGAGTCTGCCTAAAAGTTTACTGGAAGGGGAAGCGAAAGAAGGACTTTCCATACATTAATGGGGAAATAAAAATATACCCCACAACATGACACAGTTATTCACTTAATACGAAGAAATAAAATCTAATCATTTACACAAAAGCCAAATTATTAAAAAAAAAATGCAAATCTGATAACGAATTATAACAATAAAAGTAATTAAATTCAATAAAAAACAGCAGACGAATAAAAAAAAATATTCTGTGTTATTGGAACACAACATTGAAGGTCGTTGACGGAAAAAAATTATTATAAAAACGTAAAAATTTTACGAAAAGGATCCTTCACGCCTCCTACCCCCCCTACCCCCACTCTCCTAAAGAAAAATAAACATCAGTGTACAACAAACACCAATACAAAAAAACACCAATGTAGAATAAACACCAATGTAGAATAAACACCAATTTTGAAATTAACACCGACGTTGAAATTAATACCAATGTTGAATAAACAGCAGCGTTGAATAAACAGCAGCGTTGAATAAACAGCAGCGTTGAATAAACAGCAGCGTTGAATAAACAGCAGCGTTGAATAAACAGCAGCGTTGAATAAACAGCAGCGTTGAATAAACAGCAGCGTTGAATAAACAGCAGCGTTGAATAAACAGCAGCGTTGAATAAGCAGCAGCGTTGAATAAGCAGCAGTGTTGAATAAACAGCAGCGTTGAATAAACAGCAGCGTTGAATAAACAGCAGCGTTGAATAAACAGCAGCGTTGAATAAACAACAGCGTTGAATAAACAGCAGCGTTGAATAAACAGCAGCGTTGAATAAACAGCAGCGTTGAATAAACAGCAGCGTTGAATAAACAGCAGCGTTGAATAAACAGCAGCGTTGAATAAGCAGCAGCGTTGAATAAGCAGCAGCGTTGAATAAACAGCAGCGTTGAATAAACAGCAGCGTTGAATAAACAGCAGCGTTGAATAAACAGCAGCGTTGAATAAACAGCAGCGTTGAATAAACAGCAGCGTTGAATAAACAGCAGCGTTGAATAAACAGCAGCGTTGAATAAACAGCAGCGTTGAATAAGCAGCAGCGTTGAATAAACAGCAGCGTTGAATAAGCAGCAGCGTTGAATAAGCAGCAGCGTTGAATAAACAGCAGCGTTGAATAAACAGCAGCGTTGAATAAACAGCAGCGTTGAATAAGCAGCAGCGTTGAATAAACAGCAGTGTTGAATAAACAGCAGTGTTGAATAAACAGCAGCGTTGAATAAACAGCAGAGTTGAATAAACAGCAGCGTTGAATAAACAGCAGAGTTGAATAAACAGCAGCGTTGAATAAAGAGCAGCGTTGAATAAAGAGCAGCGTTGAATAAAGAGCAGCGTTGAATAAGCAGCAGCGTTGAATAAACAGCAGCGTTGAATAAACAGCAGCGTTGAATAAACAGCAGCGTTGAATAAACAGCAGTGTTGAATAAACAGCAGCGTTGAATAAAGAGCAGCGTTGAATAAACAGCAGCGTTGAATAAACAGCAGCGTTGAATAAACAGCAGCGTTGAATAAAAAGCAGCGTTCAATAAACAGCAGCGTTGAATAAACAGCAACGTTGAATAAACAGCAGCGTTGAATAAACAGCAGCGTTGAATAAGCAGCAGCGTTGAATAAACAGCAGCGTTGAATAAACAGCAGCGCTGAATAAGCAGCAGCGTTGAATAAGCAGCAGCGTTGAATAAACAGCAGCGTTGAATAAACAGCAGCGTTGAATAAGCAGCAGCGTTGAATAAACAGCAGTGTTGAATAAACAGCAGTGTTGAATAAACAGCAGCGTTGAATAAACAGCAGAGTTGAATAAACAGCAGCGTTGAATAAACAGCAGAGTTGAATAAACAGCAGCGTTGAATAAAGAGCAGCGTTGAATAAAGAGCAGCGTTGAATAAAGAGCAGCGTTGAATAAGCAGCAGCGTTGAATAAACAGCAGCGTTGAATAAACAGCAGCGTTGAATAAACAGCAGCGTTGAATAAACAGCAGTGTTGAATAAACAGCAGCGTTGAATAAAGAGCAGCGTTGAATAAACAGCAGCGTTGAATAAACAGCAGCGTTGAATAAAAAGCAGCGTTCAATAAACAGCAGCGTTGAATAAACAGCAACGTTGAATAAACAGCAGCGTTGAATAAACAGCAGCGTTGAATAAGCAGCAGCGTTGAATAAACAGCAGCGTTGAATAAACAGCAGCGTTGAATAAACAGCAGCATTGAATAAACAGCAGCGTTGAATAAACAGCAGTGTTGAATAAGCAGCAGTGTTGAATAAGCAGCAGCGCTGAATAAACAGCAGCGTTGAATAAACAGCAACGTTGAATAAACAGCAGCGTTGAATAAACAACAGCGTTGAATAAACAGCAGCATTGAATAAACAGCAGTGTTGAATAAACAGCAGCGTTGAATAAACAGCAGCGTTGAATAAACAGCAGTGTTGAATAAGCAGCAGCGTTGAATAAACAGCAGCGTTGAATAAACAGCAGCATTGAATAAACAGCAGCGTTGAATAAACAGCAGTGTTGAATAAGCAGCAGCGCTGAATAAACAGCAGCGTTGAATAAACAGCAGCGTTGAATAAACAGCAGCGTTGAATAAACAGCAGCGTTAAATAAACAGCAGCGTTGAATAAACAGCAGCGTTGAATAAACAGCAGTGTTGAATAAGCAACAGCGTTGAATAAACAGCAGCGCTGAATAAACAGCAGCGTTGAATAAACAGCAGCATTGAATAAACAGCAGCGTTGAATAAACAGCAGCGTTGAATAAACAGCTGTGTTGAATAAACAGCAGCGTTGAATAAACAGCAGTGCTGAATAAACAGCAGCGTTGAATAAACAGCAGCATTGAATAAACAGCAGCGTTGAATAAACAGCAGCGTTGAATAAACAGCTGTGTTGAATAAACAGCAGCGTTGAATAAACAGCAGTGCTGAATAAACAGCTGTGTTGAATAAAGAACAGTGCTGAATAAACAGCAGTGTTGAATAAAGAGCAGTGCTGAATAAACAGCAGCGTTGAATAAACAGCAGCGTTGAATAAACAGCAGTGTTGAATAAACAGCAGTGTTGAATAAACAGCAGTGTTGAATAAACAGCAGAGTTGAATAAACATCAGCGTTGAATAAACAGCAGTGTTGAATAAACATCAGCGTTGAATAAACAGCAGTGTTGAATAAACAGCAGTGTTGAATAAAGAGCAGTGCTGAATAAACAGCAGAGTTGAATAAACAGCAGTGTTGAATAAACAGCAGTGCTGAATAAACAGCAGTGTTGAATAAACAGCAGTGCTGAATAAACAGCTGTGTTGAATAAAGAGCAGTGCTGAATAAACAGCAGCGTTGAATAAACAGCAGTGTTGAATAAACAGCAGCGTTGAATAAACAGCAGTGTTGAATAAACAGCAGTGTTGAATAAACAGCAGTGTTGAATAAACAGCAGTGTTGAATAAACAGCAAACAGAATCAACAGCAACGTAGAATAAACAATGTTGAACAAACAGCAAATAGAATAAACAGCAAGTAGAATAAACAGCAACGTAGAATAAACATCGATGTTGAATAAACAGCAAATAGAATAAACAGCAACGCAGAATAAACAGAACGCAGAATAAACAGTAACGCAGAATAAACAGTAACGCAGAATAAACAGTAACGCAGAATAAACAGTAACGTAGAATAAACAGTAACGTATAATAAACAGCAACGTAGAATAAACAGTAACGTAGAATGACGATTGAGACACTTGTGCAACATAAGTGAATCTTTATTCAGGAAACGTTTCGCCACAAAGTGGAATAAACAGCAACGGAGAATAAACAGTATCGAAGAATAAACAACAATGTAAAGAATGACTAGGTCTTGGGTTCACAAAGCTGCAGCTGTGTGTTACTTAGTTCACAGCGAAGAGTAAACAACAGCTGTGAGGGGGCAGGTGGGTGCTGCAGGTGGTATATCTTCCGCTCTCCCACTGCAGGTGGCTGTTCCTCAACCCTCCCACTGCAGACGGATGCTGCTGGTGGTACGTCCTCCGCTCTCCCACTGCCAGGTGGTCCTTCCTCAACCCTCCCACTAACGAGCCTCTAGTTACAAATATTTTTTTCAAGTTTGGACACACGGAAAAAAGAAACTTAGTGACCTCAAGATGCTGTTCTCTGAGTGAATGAAAAAAAAAATTGAGAGAATGGTGTGTGGGAAGGGAGGGGGAGGAAGGGAGGGGGAGGAAGGGAAGGGGCGAAGGGGAGGAGGAGGAGGGGAAGGGGCGAAGGGTTGTGTGGAGGGGAGGAGGGATGGAAGGTAATTGAATGCTAGGTGGTGAGGGATTGATGGGTGTTGAGGGATTGATGGATGGTGGTAAGGAGTTGATGGATGGAAGTGAGGGACTGATGGATGGAAGTGAAGGATTGATGGATGGAAGTGAGGGATTGATGGATGGAAGTGAGGGATTGATGGATGGAAGTGAGGGATTGATGGATGGAAGTGAGGGATTGATGGATGGAAGTGAGGGATTGATGGGTGGTGGTGAGGGATTGATGGGTGGTGGTGAGGGATTGATGGGTGGTGGTAAGGGATTGATGGGTGGTGGTAAGGGATTGATGGGTGGTGGTAAGGGATTGATGGGTGGTGGTAAGGGATTGATGGATGATGAGGGATTGATGGGTGGTGGTAAGGGATTGATGGATGATGAGGGATTGATGTGTGGCATTGAGGGATTGATGAGTGGACAGCATCGAGAGGTTCAGGGGGCGGCGCTGATAGCGGTGTTGCGTTTATCAAGCCTCTGTACATCCGCAGTGTGTTGCTACTCAACCGGACATTTAAACTGTGGGAACAAAAACTATCTATGTTTGCCCTGTCACATTCCATCACACAGGGTGGGTTTGCATACATGATGTAATGAAATCTGTCAGCCCGAGCTGGGATCCCAGACTTCCAACTGACAGATTTCATTACCTCATATATGCCATTCATCCTGTGTAATGGGGTTGCGTGGGTGGGGAGAGGGGAGAAGGGAGAGAGGGGAGAGTAGAGAGAGGGGAGAATAGAAAGAAAGGTTGGTTGTGGAGTGTCACGTGAGGGACAAAGAAATCTTAAGTGGTTACAGGAAGAATTCCATGACGGTCCTTTCGTATCTGTAGCATCAACTTCTAAAGTGAATGATTCTACAATATATGTGGCAGCATGTTCTTCTAAGATGAATGGTTCTACATAGTATCTCTAGCAGCATCTTCCTCGAAGGTGAATGCCGTTACATCTTCGACACTTTCGCTGTCTTTATTTTCCCTCTCCCGTTCCATTTCTTGTCACTTTGGACGTCAGAAACAGAGGAGTGTTCCAGTCCTCATGTTTACGTCAACATAGAGACACGCCCACTCACTCTTACAGGCCCTACCGCTGAAATCATTGTCCTCACACTGCGTCGAGTTGACATCCGCGCAGTTACTGTCTTCTCTAGAGCTATCAGTTATCCAGAACAACTGGCCTCTACATTATACCATTGTGCAGGATGCAGGACTGTGGCCACGCCTTCCTAGGTCACCAGGACGTTGGCTAACCCTTTCTAGGTCACCAACAGCTGTGGCCATCCCTTTCCCTGGTGACTGGGACTGAGGCCAACACTTTCTCAGGCCACCAGAGATGTGGCCAGCACATTCTTAGGTCACCAGGACCACGACCAAAACTTTACCACAAAATCTAGGACTGTGATCAACATTTTCTCAAATCATTGTGTAGGGGAAGTGAATTATTACCCTGTCCTCTACCCCTTTCACCTCATCCTTAATTAGGACCGAGCATCTGCCCCATTTTTCTTCAGACGAGTTAATGGAGGGTAGTCGCATGAATAAACATGGACGATTCTTCCAGTTGACATTAGGGAGGTGCAGAATCAACTATATGAAAAGAGAGATAACATCAGATGTGCAATACACTGGGAAGATATAGCTGATATGCCAATTAATGACTAGGAAATATAGAATGCAATTAAAAGAGTATCAACTACGGGACAGTTGAAGCCCTTACTAAAAATAAAGAACAATCTTTATGGATCATATTTAATTGGTCATATTAATCAGGAGAGATGACAACAAAAGGGAAGGATAGACATTTGTACAAGATAGAAGCTAAATTAGACTTCTCTCTAGTAAATGGTTGCATGATTTTTTTTTTTTTACAAATAGGAAGGAACAATACTCGATCTTCGTTGATTTAAAAGAGGACTTCGACAAAGTCCAAGTTATAATAACAATTGATGAATTAGTAGTGTGTACAACGCAAATTATTTGTGTAGAATAAAGAATATCTAAAGAACAAAAAACTAAAATACTGCTTCTGGAAAAATATTTAAAAATGCACAGAATGGAACTGGGCACATACCAAGGTGGTGTCCTCAGTCGTAAGTTGTTTAATGTTCCTTAAACAAATCGCCAAAATCAACGGAGCTTATCCGAAAGTGTAGAACCTGGAGACAGTAGAAGACGAGGTTATCAGTCCCCTCAGCTTAGATGAAGGTGTTCACCGTAGTCCTGACGACTCTAGATTCGTCAGGTGTTGCATATGTCTTACCTATCAACGCAAATTATTAATTGTATAGGTAGTGAAACATATATTTTGAAGCTGCGAATGATGGAGTTGGCATCGCCAATTGTGTGTCAACTGTTTGGGCTCAAATGTACTGCTTTATGGAGTTTTGTTCACCCAAAGGATGAATGACGCTGCCCAATAATCGCGTCCCTCAGGGAAAAATCTATATCTAGATTTTCCTGTTGAAAGACACTTCCTTGATCCTCCTTCAAGGTTACGTGATTTCTTAAACGGGTAACTCGTCTCATCCTCTGGAACGGCTTAGAACTTTACATTCTCTCTGTGGGTTAGTATGTTTGTGACTGGCTCAGTGTGAGAATGTATCCTTTGTCAGTCCCTCTGCCTGTGTTCGTCTATCTCTGCTTATTTGTATGTCTGATTATCCCTCTGTCTCTTTCTCTCTCTCTCTCTCTTATAAAAGGGGAACATCTTCCTAGGAAGGTATCACCCTGCTCACACAAACATGCCGCTCTATCTAGCCCGCTATGTGCCTCCTGGTAACAATTGCTACTCTGGTTTTATTCGTCATTTGCTACTGTAATGTGAATTGCTTTGCTAGTTTCTATGGAAATTACCCAAGTCTATCCCTTTTCACACTAGCTTCTTCCCTGTACTGTCTCACTTCTTTTACCTCTGCCTCTACTCTACACTAAGTCCACTTCTCTATCTCCTTCACCATACATAGCTCCAATTTACGTGACTTTTCTTTACATTACTCTAAATACTGCTCACCCTCCTACTTCAATGGGTTACCTTGATGCTAGTAAAGGGCTCTTGATACAGTGAATTAGGGTTGGCTTCCCCTTTCCATGAATCAAGCCTCATTACCTTACATTTCCCAAGTGCTGCCTGGCCCAAACGAGTTTAGTGCCTTACTATGAATATTATGATAATACTAATTCAATACACTCCCAATTCTCCTGACACACACATACATGCACAAGCGCGCACACACACACGATTAATGATAAAAAAAAGATTGTTTTATCCTTTCCTTTGTCCTATCCATATCCTGACATTATTTTCTTCTTTTCCCTTACCACCTAGCATCCCATCCTTCACTTCCTAATTTCACATATCTCGTCTCCCCATCTATCTATTCATCCCTCTTCTCTCCCCGTCTATCTCTTCGTCCCTCTTCTCTCTGCATCGTCTCCAACACATCCATCCATTCTCTATCCACGACAGATCACGAGTGTGATCATCGGTCTTAATCTCTCTATCCTCTCTATCCTGGGCACAGCATCGCGCTTGGCCAGCAGAACACACACGGCTGCCGGGGCCCGCCAGGCACCATTATCCAATCTGGTCTTCTTCCTTTCCCCTCGCTGCCTCTCCTTCACCACCATTCGCTTCTCCCTCGCCTTCCCTCCTCGCTCACTCTCAATGAACTGGTTGCTACACCTCGCTTCCGGCTCCAAAATACAAGTCTCTGGCCTCATGACTCTGCTTGAGGCTGATGGATTGACCATCTTCTAGCACGGTTGAGGGACTGATCACCATAAATTACCTCTTCACGTCATTTATTGTCTCCAGCATTGTAATCAACAATGAAGAATGTTGCGCAGGTTCAACTTTTCGTCAACAACGATACCTCAGTGTTGCATGTGTCTTATTCTTCAACCTGTTGATACTGTATGTATTGTTTATAATATGGAACCAGATAACACACTGGAATTAGGTAACACACAGGAACCTGGTAACACACTGGAATTAGGTAACACACAGGAACCTGGTAACACACTGGAACCAGGTAACACACAGGATCCAGGTAACACACAGGAACCTGGTAACACACTGGAACCAGGTAACACACTGGAACCAGGTAACACACTGGAACCTGGTAACACACTGGAACCAGGTAACACACAGGAACCAGGTAACACACTGGAACCAGGTAACACACAGGAACCAGGTAACACACAGGATCCAGGTAACACACTGGAACCAGGTAACACACAGGAACCAGGTAACACACTGGAACCAGGTAACACACAGGAACCAGGTAACACACTGGAACCAGGTAACACACTGGAACCAGGTAACACACTGGAACCAGGTAACACACTGGAACCAGGTAACACACTGGAACCAGGTAACACACAGGAACCAGGTAACACATTGGAACCAGGTAACACACAGGAACCAGGTAACACACAGGAACCAGGTAACACAAAGGAACCAGCAACACACTGGAACCAGGTAACACACTGGAACCAGTTAACACACAGGAACCAGGTAGCACACAGGAACCAGGTAACACACACGACCACGAACATTCAAGTGTCCCACCCCATCTTGTCTCTCCTTCACAAATCATTATCCCAGGTCAGTGTCCCATCCGTCCTCGTCACCATCCATCCACGACACAAGGAATGTGATCATAGGTCCTAGTCTATCTCCTCTGTCCTCTACACACACACTGAGGCACTCACTATGGCTGCCTCTCCAGTGTCTCTAATCTGTCATTACTGAGGAGTCAGGTAGAACAGAGGACACAAGTTTCTCCGGCGTTGAACACTATCGTGAGGAATATGAGGCAATCAGGTTTTGGGAGGATAGATCCAATTCTCTGGAACAAGACCCCTTCGCAGGCGTCATGGCACCTCCCTTGAAGGGCCATAACTCGTATAGTAACTCAGATTATTACCCCTTCCAGCTCTGTCATGTCACCAGCGCTTCTTAATTAACTAGGTTTTCACCTCTCCCACTACCTACTAAACACACTCATCTACCAAAGTAATTAACCACCTCCCTCCCTCCCGTCCTACCTCCTTCCCTCACTCCCTCTTTTTTGTCACTGTAACAGTGACTCGCCACCCGCCCGCCAGTCACTGCCAATTGACAATCATCGGGGAGGGGTCGAGTCGATGGGCCAAGTTGACCATGAAATCCTCTGCGCTCTCGTTCTCGTGACTATATATAGACAGGGAGAGGAATGAGGAGTACACGAAGGAGTACACAGAGAAGATAGACACCGGAGGACTAGGTTGTTCATAATGAGGATATCTTCTTCGAAGTCTTTTATACATCTACCGAGATTAAGGAATATCGTATAATATCTACCTGCATGAGTCAAAGACAAAAAATCAAAAGAAGATGGTAAGACAGATAGATGAGACTGGAACAATGGATAAGATGAAAAAAAAAGAGCAAAAGCAAGAAGGAATGAAAATGTACGTCTTTAAGGAGACAAGGAAGGCGAGGAAATTTTTTTAGAAAAATTTAAATTTAAATAATTTAATGTACTCTTCAAGGAAGGGGAGGAAGTACCTCGATGATAATGAACGGCTCTTGATCCAAGAAGCCTGAGCTACCCTCACCGTCCTTGGATCATACATGGTTACTATTTAACAGGCGTTTTGTGATTTCCAAATTTGTTTAGCGCTTCCTTACCAGCAATAATAATAATTAACGTAGCATCACACATGTCTGTCCTTCCCTCGTTAACTAAGATCTCTCACAAATTTACTTTAAAATATATAACATTAATGAAGAATATTAATTTCCTGAAATACATTAATTTTACGCAGTTATTAAAAAGTAAATACGCCATTGTATGTTAAGCAATGAGACTGTTGCTACTGTAGTTAAGCCAGCAGGTTCTGGATATATATATATATATATATATATATATATATATATATATATATATATATATATATATATATATATATATATATATATATGTCGTGCCGAATAGGCAGAACTTGCGATTTTGGCTTAAATAGCAACGCTCATCTTGCCATATAGGACAAGTGAAAATTTGTGTATGCAATAATTTCGCCAAAATCATTCTGAACCTAACGAAAAAAATATATTTCACTGTGTTTGTTTAGTATTAAATTACTGTAAACAAATCTAAAATATATTTAGTTGGGTTAGGCTAAAATAAATTGTTCTTGTTATAATAAGGTTAGGTAAGTTTTCTAAGATTCTTTTGGTGCAAAATTATAAATTTTTACATCAATATTAATGAAAAAAGTATATCTTTAAACGTATAAGAGAAAATTTTAGAAAAGACTATTTTAAATGAGTTCTTGTTAATTGACCAGTTTTACATATTCGGCACGACATATATATATATACATATATATGCAATAAGATCACAGTAAACAGGTGATTTTAAATTATGCAAAATAACCACTGTGAAAGAGTAGTGAAATTCCAAGCGCTTTCGTGACTACTCACATTGTCAAGGAGCTACGAAAGTAATACATCAAATTAAGGCAATTGTATTGTCTCGCGTCAGGTGTTTCTTTGTTGTGGGAGTTGACTGTGAGGTGTGGTCTAAGCCCTTTTATTGCCTTCCTTTGATGTATTACTTTCATAGTTCCTTGACAATGTGAGTAGTCACGAAAGCGCTTGGAATTTCACTACTCTTCCACAGTGGTTGTTTTGCATATATATATATATGTATATATATATATATATGTATATATATATGTATATATATATATATATATATATATATTGTCCATGGGGAAGTGGAAAAGAATCTTTCCTCCGTAAGCCATGCGTGTCGTATGAGGCGACTAAAATGCCGGGAGCAATGGGCTAGTAACCCCTTCTCCTGTATACAATTACTAAAAAAGAGAAGAAGAAAAACTTTATAAAACTGGGTTGCTTAAATGTGCGTGGATGTAGTGCGGATGACAAGAAACAGATGATTGCTGATGTTATGAATGAAAAGAAGTTGGATGTCCTGGCCCTAAGCGAAACAAAGCTGAAGGGGGTAGGAGAGTTTCAGTGGGGGGAAATAAATGGGATTAAATCTGGAGTATCTGAGAGAGTTAGAGCAAAGGAAGGGGTAGCAGTAATGTTAAATGATCAGTTATGGAAGGAGAAAAGAGAATATGAATGTGTAAATTCAAGAATTATGTGGATTAAAGTAAAGGTTGGATGCGAGAAGTGGGTCATAATAAGCGTGTATGCACCTGGAGAAGAGAGGAATGCAGAGGAGAGAGAGAGATTTTGGGAGATGTTAAGTGAATGTATAGGAGCCTTTGAACCAAGTGAGAGAGTAATTGTGGTAGGGGACTTGAATGCTAAAGTAGGAGAAACTTTTAGAGAGGGTGTGGTAGGTAAGTTTGGGGTGCCAGGTGTAAATGATAATGGGAGCCCTTTGATTGAACTTTGTATAGAAAGGGGTTTAGTTATAGGTAATACATATTTTAAGAAAAAGAGGATAAATAAGTATACACGATATGATGTAGGGCGAAATGACAGTAGTTTGTTGGATTATGTATTGGTAGATAAAAGACTGTTGAGTAGACTTCAGGATGTACATGTTTATAGAGGGGCCACAGATATATCAGATCACTTCCTAGTTGTAGCTACACTGAGAGTAAAAGGTAGATGGGATACAAGGAGAATAGAAGCATCAGGGAAGAGAGAGGTGAAGGTTTATAAACTAAAAGAGGAGGCAGTTAAGGTAAGATATAAACAGCTATTGGAGGATAGATGGGCTAATGAGAGCATAGGCAATGGGGTCGAAGAGGTATGGGGTAGGTTTAAAAATGTAGTGTTAGAGTGTTCAGCAGAAGTTTGTGGTTACAGGAAAGTGGGTGCAGGAGGGAAGAGGAGCGATTGGTGGAATGATGATGTAAAGAGAGTAGTAAGGGAGAAAAAGTTAGCATATGAGAAGTTTTTACAAAGTAGAAGTGATGCAAGGAGGGAAGAGTATATGGAGAAAAAGAGAGAAGTTAAGAGAGTGGTGAAGCAATGTAAAAAGAGAGCAAATGAGAGAGTGGGTGAGATGTTATCAACAAATTTTGTTGAAAATAAGAAAAAGTTTTGGAGTGAGATTAACAAGTTAAGAAAGCCTAGAGAACAAATGGATTTGTCAGTTAAAAATAGGAGAGGAGAGTTATTAAATGGAGAGGTAGAGGTATTGGGAAGATGGAAGGAATATTTTGAGGAATTGTTAAATGTTGATGAAGATAGGGAAGCTGTGATTTCGTGTATAGGGCAAGGAGGAATAACATCTTGTAGGAGTGAGGAAGAGCCAGTTGTGAGTGTGGGGGAAGTTCGTGAGGCAGTAGGTAAAATGAAAGGGGGTAAGGCAGCCGGGATTGATGGGATAAAGATAGAAATGTTAAAAGCAGGTGGGGATATAGTTTTGGAGTGGTTGGTGCAATTATTTAATAAATGTATGGAAGAGGGTAAGGTACCTAGGGATTGGCAGAGAGCATGCATAGTTCCTTTGTATAAAGGCAAAGGGGATAAAAGAGAGTGCAAAAATTATAGGGGGATAAGTCTGTTGAGTGTACCTGGTAAAGTGTATGGTAGAGTTATAATTGAAAGAATTAAGAGTAAGACGGAGAATAGGATAGCAGATGAACAAGGAGGCTTTAGGAAAGGTAGGGGGTGTGTGGACCAGGTGTTTACAGTGAAACATATAAGTGAACAGTATTTAGATAAGGCTAAAGAGGTCTTTGTGGCATTTATGGATTTGGAAAAGGCGTATGACAGGGTGGATAGGGGGGCAATGTGGCAGATGTTGCAAGTGTATGGTGTAGGAGGTAGGTTACTGAAAGCAGTGAAGAGCTTTTACGAGGATAGTGAGGCTCAAGTTAGAGTATGTAGGAAAGAGGGAAATTTTTTCCCAGTAAAAGTAGGCCTTAGACAAGGATGTGTGATGTCACCGTGGTTGTTTAATATATTTATAGATGGGGTTGTAAGAGAAGTAAATGCGAGGGTCTTGGCAAGAGGCGTGGAGTTAAAAGATAAAGAATCACACACAAAGTGGGAGTTGTCACAGCTGCTCTTTGCCGATGACACTGTGCTCTTGGGAGATTCTGAAGAGAAGTTGCAGAGATTGGTGGATGAATTTGGTAGGGTGTGCAAAAGAAGAAAATTAAAGGTGAATACAGGAAAGAGTAAGGTTATGAGGATAACAAAAAGATTAGGTGATGAAAGATTGAATATCAGATTGGAGGGAGAGAGTATGGAGGAGGTGAACGTATTCAGATATTTGGGAGTGGACGTGTCAGCGGATGGGTCTATGAAAGATGAGGTGAATCATAGAATTGATGAGGGAAAAAGAGTGAGTGGTGCACTTAGGAGTCTGTGGAGACAAAGAACTTTGTCCTTGGAGGCAAAGAGGGGAATGTATGAGAGTATAGTTTTACCAACGCTCTTATATGGGTGTGAAGCGTGGGTGATGAATGTTGCAGCGAGGAGAAGGCTGGAGGCAGTGGAGATGTCATGTCTGAGGGCAATGTGTGGTGTGAATATAATGCAGAGAATTCGTAGTTTGGAAGTTAGGAGGAGGTGCGGGATTACCAAAACTGTTGTCCAGAGGGCTGAGGAAGGGTTGTTGAGGTGGTTCGGACATGTAGAGAGAATGGAGCGAAACAGAATGACTTCAAGAGTGTATCAGTCTGTAGTGGAAGGAAGGCGGGGTAGGGGTCGGCCTAGGAAGGGTTGGAGGGAGGGGGTAAAGGAGGTTTTGTGTGCGAGGGGCTTGGACTTCCAGCAGGCATGCGTGAGCGTGTTTGATAGGAGTGAATGGAGACAAATGGTTTTTAATACTTGACGTGCTGTTGGAGTGTGAGCAAAGTAACATTTATGAAGGGATTCAGGGAAACCGGCAGGCCGGACTTGAGTCCTGGAGATGGGAAGTACAGTGCCTGCACTCTGAAGGAGGGGTGTTAATGTTGCAGTTTAAAAACTGTAGTGTAAAGCACCCTTCTGGCAAGACAGTGATGGAGTGAATGATGGTGAAAGTTTTTCTTTTTCGGGCCACCCTGCCTTGGTGGGAATCGGCCGGTGTGATAATAAAAAAAAAAAAAAAATATATATATATATACATACATGCAAAACAACGACAGGGGGAGTAAAATGATAGCTCTAGGACTTTCGTGTTGCAGTCAACACGTCATCAGGAGCTTGCAAAATTGCAGAAAAGAGGAAGGTTTCCAAGCGAATACGTTCCCAGGGAACCGCGTTCACTGGAGCGAGAGAGCGAGAGAGGAGACGGTACCGGAAGTGCCCACAGGCACAACAGCCAGAAGAATGAATAATATAGCATAAGAAAAATCCCACAAGCATTGATACGAAATTAACGTAGCAATAATAATAAATTCAGTCATATTCCGCTATGATAACAATAACTTTAAAAACGTATATAAATATTGTCTGCGACATAAGAGTCACTGGCAATTATATACCCTCCACAGGACAACGTGTCCTTTAAATGACGAGAGAAAACCCTAACGTATAGAGGGGAGACTTTTATGTAAAGGAAACAGGGCTCATTAGCAAACTCGTTTAAAGGGAGAGGAGGCATCTGCAATGACAAGATGGCCACCGATATTCATCCCACATCATCCTGAGGCAAACTGGTTCAACCTTCAGAAACTGCAGGAAAAAACGCCCTAATTCCTCGGTGTGCCACATTTAAGACAGTCTGATGCATATGTATAAGAGCCCAATTTTAAACTGTGTACTATTGCCTCAACTAAAAATGCATCTAATTTGAACAGCCCGTCACTGATATTGTATAATGACTGCCTGTCATGCTTAATAATCGCTGATTCTACAATATTCCTTTCAAACCAGGAGGAACAAGGAAAGATGACTCTTGCTTCCAGCCAATTTGCAGGGTTATTACAGGCTCTAATATGGTTGAAAATCGCGTTCGACTCCTGTGCTATACGTATCGAATAACGGTGTTGGGGCATTCTCACCTCCAATAATTTTCCAGTTTGTCCCAAATAAGAGAGACTGCAACTGTTGCAACCAACTCTGTAGACACCGCCAACACGTTGTTGTGGTGCATTCTTTATCAGGATGCTTCTAACAGTCCGTGAATTTTTAAAAACTACTTGTATATTAAATCTTCTAAGAGCATTCGGTAGGATAGATAAATTCTGGTTATATGGGAGGACCAGCATATTCTTGGTCTGAGGTGTTATCCTAGGTTCTGTCCTATAATAAGTTTTCTTAGCTGCCAGTAAGGCAGATTCCATAAACATCTTAGGATATCGCAGTTTCGTGCCAGTGTCAAACATTTTCCTAATTCCTTCATCTAGGAACTCCGGACTGCACACTCTCTAGGCTCTCAAAGACATAATAAGAAATACACTCCTTTTGACTCTAGTCTCATGGTTGTAGTTGTAGTGAATGTATGAGCACACATTGTTGGCCTTCCTATATACTGTAAACTTAAACTTTCTATCAACCCGGTGTATCAACACATCTAAGAATGGAAGTTTACAGTCCACCCTTTTCTCCATGGTGAATTTAATAGACGGGACTAAAGCGTTAAGTCTTGGCAAAATCGTTTCCAGAGCCATATCGGTTGGCCAAAGATACAAGATGTCCACATATCTGAACCATTCAGCTCTACATGGCAGGATATCTTTCAACAGTCTAGCCTCGAAAAATTCCATATACATATCACTCAATAAAGGGGATAACGGATTACCCATCGCCATTTCTTGTTTTTGAGCATAGTATTTTCCCTCAAACTCAAACTTGCAATCAACTGCACAAAGCTGAATCAATTCAATAATGATATTTTTATCAAAGGGCAAAGAGAACTCATGTAATTCTTCTTCCAAGTATCCCAGCAAGTCTGGAACAGGGACTCTCGTGAACAACGCAGTGACATCAAAACTGAAAAGTGTAAAAGCATTAATGTTGATATTTTGCAATTTGTCGATGAGATCAACATTGTTGTTTAAATGGGCATCAGAAATGTTGCCAAGCAAAGGAGTTAATATTTTTACCAACCATTTTGACAAGGTATATGATGCCGAGCCTACAGAACTAATTATAGGTCTGGCTGGAAAACCTAGCTTGTGGGTTTTAATCAAACTGTACATGTAAGGGAGTGTTGCAGATCTCACCGATAACTGTTTTATTAATTCCTCATTACCTCTCAGTAAGGTTCTACGTTGTTTATTAAACTGACTGTTAACCTGGTCAAAAGGGTTCTTATTAATGGGTACATAAGTATCCCTGTCTTCTAATAGCGTGTTCATTTTTCCGCTATAATCTACTTTGTCCATAATAACCATCACATTTGCTTTGTCCGCTGTTGTAAGATGAAGTCTAGGATCTTCCTTCATTTCATGGTACTACTTAATAAATCTTTGATGACAGTTCGGTTCCACAGGTCTGAGCAAAGCTCCATATACCATGCCTTTGTAGATGTTGAACGTTTCAGGGAATAGGTCCCCTTGTTTTTCCAAATTGCAAAAGGATTTGGCAAGGTCAACATAATTAGTGCTCCTGCTAGTAGGCTCGAAACTTAACCCATATCCCAATACTGTCTGCTGGTCACGAGTAAGTTCAACACTCGACAGGTTGATAGCGCACTCTGGGTTAGCATGTTGAGACCAGTCACTTTGTGCTATGAGATTGTTTAGTTTCCTAGTATGTAAACATTCCGTTTTCCGTTTCATTATTCTCAATCCCCTATATATGTAATCTAGTAAATGATCTTGCCACTCAGGTGGTACCATGTTGAAAAACTTTTGTTTGGCTTTTCTGACTTCAATAAATAACATTTTCCTTTTGTGTTTAAGCAGATTAGTACTCCTAGTAATCACTAACCTGTGGAGTTGATCAAATGGAGTGGACGACAGATTAACCAACCCGTTTTGTAGAAGCGATTTCGGTAATATCAGATCACTGAGGCACTTTCGCAAAAATATTAATTTTAAGGACGCTTTGTGGGCCTTAAGAAGTACAGATTTGTAAGAGGAAACAGTGAAGGAAGAGGAAGGAAAAAGTCTAGAGAATTGGGGTAAGATTTGGCAAGTGGTCCTGTGGAGGGTACATAATTGCCAATGACTCCGATGTCGCAGACAATATTTATTTACGTATTTAAAGTTATTGTTGTTATAGCGGAATATGACTGAATTTATTATTGCTACGTTAATTTCGTTTAGGTTACAATATCAACGCTTGTGGGATTTTTCTAATGCTATAATATTCATCCTTCCGGCTGTTGTGCCTGTGGGCACTACCGGCACCTCTTTTCCTCTCTCACTCCAGTGAACGCGGTCCCCTGGGAACGTATTCGCTTAGAAACCCTCCTCTTTTCTCCAATTTTGGAAGCTCCTGATGTGTTGATTGCAACATGAAAGGCCTAGAGCTATCATTCTACCCCACCCATGGTTGCTTTGCATCTTGTGTCGCTTGGTTTGCGATATTTGCTTATATATATATGTCGTGCCGAATAGATAAAACTTCCGATTTTGGCTTAAATTGCAACGCTCTTCTTTCCGAATAAGGCAAGCGAAAAAATTAGCTCTGAGGCACCCACACCACCGTATGACCTCGGATCACGGTACAACACCTAGCTCTGCTGGGTGTGTGATTCTTGTAGGAATGTATGGTCCAGTGGGTTAGAGCGTCGTGAATTTTCGTTCACCATGAGGCAGGCTAAAACAACACGGGTTCAATCCCCCGGCTAGTCGCACTGTTGTTATTGATTAAATATCACTTGTTCATGGTTACAATGTTTTATATATATATATATATATATATATATATATATATATATATATATATATATATATATAATCAAGTACTTTCACACTTCTCAGTGCGTCATCAGGAGCTGTGCAATGTTGCAAGGCAGCAACTGAAGCAGGAGAACTTTTATCAGAGTAGCGCAGTGCTGGTGTGTCACCAGCCGCACCTCTATACATAAAGAGATAAATAGAGAGACAGTAGGTGTACTACAGCGTGGGTCCTCCAACAAGTTACCTCTCATACAGAGTAGGTCTACCACACTGTGTATTCTCACCTAGTAACTCGATTTTATTTCGTGAGAACACAAGTATTAGTGCTAGCAAGTCTCGTCCAATCTTCCGGCCATCCTCCTGTCTTGCCATAACTACCTCATCACACACAGCCATAAATGGTTCCAATCCCGTTTACACTGATGCCAGAGTTAGAGTGAGTCAGGAGAGGGAAGACAGGCAGGAAGAGGCACAGAGGGAGGCACAGGGATGGATAAAAAGAAAAAGGAGGGATTGAGTGATCTGCAGAGAAGGAATGACAAGGAGAGGTGGTGACAGCTAGAGGAGAGATGGTATGATGGTATGTGTAACCATTTGTTTGCGCGGTTTGAGCTCCAGCTCTTGGGTCAGTCTTATACGGCAATGTAATATGATTTCTCCAGGTAGTATTTACCATGGAACCTTCGTATGAACTCACCTCTACTGTATAGTGATCTAGCTCGTTCCCACTTTACTAAGCTCACGTTGAAAATATGTATTTCAACATCTCTATAGCATGTCAGGGTATCGAAATGTGGTCTGTGACTCTCCCCTCCCCTCCCTTTCTTGTGGCTTCTAAAATACTTTTCCCTTACCTAAAATGTATGTCATAATCATGACGAATGCATTTTGTATGACATGATCATATTTCCTCTTTGATCTACACTTCTATACTGACGCGGGATTAAGTTCCTACAATCGATCCCAACCAACACCTCCAAGTCCCGAACTGGCTTTATCAAGTACATGTACTTGATAAAGCTTATTTGTGTTGAAACGTTGTACCGATAAAGACTCCTCTGTAATCACTGTTTTACTCACCATAACGTTGGCGCTTCGCCCTCTCTCTCGAATCCATCACTAGTTTCCAGATAGAACTCTAAAGCTCTTCATTTATCTAAGAGATTACCCATTCAAGTATCTAATAATATTCTGTCTTATAACTGTGTGATGTTTCTAGTAGTTACAGCACGCACGCACACACACACACACACACACACACACACACACACACACACACACACACACACACACACACACACACACACTATATCCTCTTAGATTCTATTTTAGCAGTTCAATACCACCCATGACTACGTACTTTCAAGTGATCTGGTTTCCCTGCTGGTGGAGCTAAGAAGCTTTCCTTGCATATTTTATTGTATCCTTTTATAAGTGTGTTCAACTACGTCTACATCTACTGCGGGAGGTATTTTGATCTTTTGGGAGCAATTTTGTACCACGTTTTAACATTAAGAGTGTTGAGGGCACCATGACACAGTATTTAAGTTATGATCTAAGGTATGCTAGGAATTTTTATAATTTTATTATTCATATATGAGCTGTGACATCGTATAACAAATGAATTTATGGGATTTTCTAGTGATAACTTGTTATTAATTATCCCTAAGATCCTTCTTATTTTCTGGAGAATAAAAAGGTACAGCAACGTGACTGGAGCAATACACTAATAACCCGAGCACAAGAGAAACTTAAGACGATGTTTCGGGCCGAAACGTCGTCATAAGTTTCCCAAGTTTCATTCCCATCATTTATGTGCCATTTCACTTGCCTAATTCATATTTATCACCTGTAAATCTTTACAGTCATTCAAATTTCAGATTTTACATAAGATCTTTCATCAAAAATATTTTCATACAGCTATTTACTCATGTTTTTTTTTTCCAAGTAATTGGTATAAATTCAAAATATTTTCACGCCAAATATTAGCTGATGTGTAAACCCACCACTGAAATTTGTTCAGTATGAGGACCTTTTTTTTTTTTTTTTTCTTTTAAGCTGCTGGTCATTTTTGTCAATAACGCTTTTTATTTATCGTAATATTTTGCTAATTACACATAAAAACGGTCTCACAGTAGGTATCTTAACCTTTAAGGGAAAACTCTATTAAATGTGCCTTTGAAACACAATCACTTGCAGTCTGCTAGTAATGGTAGTGTTCATATATTTTGGGACCGTTAACGTAGCTCAATAAATTGGATATTCAAGATTTTGCTGATCTAATGTCAAAGCTTTGGATAGCAGGTTATTGTTCTCCAGGTGTTTTATCGACTTTTTATACACGTTTTTTCGTAAGATTTTTAACAAGTGTCAGTGTTAGAGGTTTATATTTGAATCTGGTTTATCACTCATTTTCAAATATCAGCACAAAAAAAAGTTTGCCATTTTTCATTTGTCTAGCATTTTACCTCCTTGTAAATTTTATATTGGCTTCCAGGTAAGATGTCATCTTTCATATCAGGAAATATCTACAGATATCCTAGCTAGACGGATTCAAATTCACATAATTTAAGTTCTTATTATGGAATATACCATACATTCTGAAACTTTAAATTTATTATTTAACGCATTTTCTCCTCTGAGTATGCAATTCTGTTATTGACGTTCATTTATTATATTGTGCATTTAAAAATTCAAAAGAATTGTATGATATTAAAGTATCATTTTGAAAGTGTGGTTTTACTGAGAATTAATCACAGAGATGCAGATGGGTCTATGAAGAATGAGGTGAATCATAGAATTGACGGGGGGAAAAGGTAAGTGGTGCACTGAGGAGTCTGTGGAGACAAAGAACTTTATCCATGAAAGCAAAGAGTGGAATGTATGAGGGTAGTTACACTAACGCTCTTGTATGAGTGTGAGGCATGGGTTGTGAATGTTACAATAAAGAGAAGGCTGGAGGCAGTGGAGATCTCGTGTCTGAGGGCAATGTGTAGTGTGAATATAATGCAGAGAATCCATAGTTTGGAGATTAGGAGGAGGTGTGGGATTACCAAAACTATTATCCAGAGGGCTGAGGAGGGGTTATTCAGATGGTTTGGACATGTAGAGAGGCTGGAACGAAATTGAATGACTTCGAGAGTGTATAAATCTGTAGTGGAGGGAAGGCGGGGTAGGGGTCGGCCTAGGAAAGGTTGGAGGGAGGGGGTAAAGGAGGTTTTGTGTGCGAGGAGCTTGGACTTCAGCAAGCGTGCGTGAACGTGTTAGATAGGATCGAATGGAGACAAATTGTTTTATGGACTTACGTACTGTTGGAGTGTAAGCAAGGTAACATTTATGAAGGGATTCAGGGAAACCTGAGTCCAGGAAACTTGAGTCCTAGAGATGGGAAGTACAGTGACGGCACTCTGAAGGAGGGCTGTTAATGTTGCAGTTTTATAATTGTAGCGTAAGAATGCCTCTGGCAAGACAGTGATGGAGTGAATGATGAAAGTTTTTCTTTTTCGGGCCACCCCGCCTTGGTGGGAAGCGGCCGATGTGTTAAAAAAAAAAAATGCGTATATTACTCTTGGGATAGTGAGAGAGTTTCAGATAGGCTCCAACAGTGAAAACTTGAAACAGATACACATGCAGTGTAATTCGATTATTTACTGACAACGTTTCGCCCACGCAATGGTCTTCATGTCACCTATAAAATACAAAAAAAAGATCGCATTATACTGAATCTGTCTGCCTCCGTCGAGTCGATATTTAACACCATTTCTCCCCACAGTGAAAACTCATCATGTGGAGACAGATTCTGGCACACGTGTCATACCACAATGAAAACCACAAGTATTACTCAACAACAATGGCAGGAGAGCAATAACATTATTAAAGATCTTATGAAGTTATACTGTTGAACACGTGGATCACACATATAACACAACCCAGGACAATATGGGTTTAGAGCAAGTTGCTATTTCTTTCAATATGGACTTGGATGTACAGGAAGACAAAATACAAACATAATGCCCAAAGGCACTGCGAGAGTAATCGACCATTATAATCGTGATTCAGTAATATATGTATAAAAGAAATAAAAAACGAGCAAAAGGATATTAATGTTTTTTTAATAAATTAAACTCAGTGAATAATAATTAATAGACCGTAGCCCTGTGTCATACTTTGAAGATTATACTAGAATTAGTCTGAGTGGCATCCATCGAGGACATCAAGTGTTAAAACTTAACCCAAATGTAACCTCGTGTTACATCAGTTATCCCAAGTCTTAACTGGGTTACTGATCTAACCCAATGGACTACACGCATAACAATTTGATGTTCAACGAGGAAATGTTTCAGTTACTCCATTATGAAAAAAAATAAAATAAATAATACTGAAACAGTGTATAATACACAGTGAAACCTGTCAAAAGAGTGGGGAAATGTAGAAGACTTATTAATAGCGATGATGGATTTTAACCTCAAGAATTACAATACTAGGACTATCACAACAACAAAAAATGATGGACTGAATAACAAAAACCTTAAAAATCAGGGACGGTAATGGCTACTACATGAAGATGTGTCTAATTCATCAAGTTACCGATGGACAGCCATAGATAAGCACAAGCACAGCTATCACTAACAGCCATACCAATCAAAATGATGGAATTTATAGCCAGAGATTCATTTCCATATTACAGGAACAGATAAGGGGATAAGTACTTCAATAGCTCAATATCCGAAGAAAATATAATGCTGTGGATGTCAGTATGAGGTTCAGTATGAGGAATGGAATCACACACGGTTCGGTATTGACTGAACTATTGCTGATGCTTAGAACAAGACATTTTATGCCCAGTTCAAGACATTAAATGAAACGTCTCGCCAGAAGTGGCTTCTTCAGTCCAAATACAGAGATGACTAAGAACGAGTATATATACGCAAGAGTCAGGTAGCAGGAATCAGGTGTCAGGAATCGGGTGGCAGGCTACGAAAGAGCAGTAATAGTAGGCTACCACCTGACTCCTGCTACTATACTCATTCTTAGTTATCTTTGTATTAGAACTGAAGAGCCACTCGTGGCGAAACTTTTCTTTTAATAAATGTCCTGAACTGTATACAAGTATTTTTTTCCACAACTTGTCGGTATCACCATACCATTTTTGTACTGCTGATATATTCCAGAGACCCACCAGAAAGAGACGATATAAAATACCATCATGATGGAAACAGACACAGATGCAGTGTAATGAGGTTCTTATTGACAACATTTCGTCCACTGTGTGGGAGAAACGTTGTTGAAGGATCTTATATTTCATTTATGTGTATTTCCATATCGAAGTTTATGAACGACAAAGCTAAGGAGAAAAAGATCATCAGTTGACAGGGATAGATTGCAAGAAGACCTAAGAACACTGAAAGCATGTTCAACTGGCTGCTGAAATTCTCAGTCAATATGTTCAAGGTCATGGAAATTGGAATAGGGAAAGAAAACATGTGACAAGTGTGTAAAGTGGAAGGTAAGCAATTTCAAGTATCTGACAAGAAAGAAACCTCTGAGTGAGCATCACATCAACTTTGTCATCGGAGGTAAACATCTGAAACATAAGTTGTCGGAGGCACACATCTGTAATATATGTCGTCGGAGGCACACATCTGTAATATATGTCGTCGGAGGCACACATCTGTAATATATGTCGCCGAAGGCACACATCTGTAACGTATGCTATCAGGAACGTAAACAAAATGTTTATGACATTATTCATGACATATGTCAAGCTCATTCAAAGGGTATGCGTAGCAGGATAGAGTCCTGATCTGGTTAGGTTCGTGAGTAAATTCTAGGTATGGAAGCCTGCTATCAGACTATTTACGAAACTAGGGAAGGATATACTATAAACAGACGCTACAGAAGGTGACGCCTGTAAAGGTGAATAATGCAGCTTCCCAGACCGAAAGCAATCATTTGACAAAGTCCTCTAGACAAAGACATGTTCCAAAGCTTCGTCATGCAACTAGAGGAAGGAGAGGGAATAACGGAGACCGAGTACAGACTGAAGGGATGAGAGACATTATAAATATTGACGATTGATATGAATGTGTGTGGAAATACATTTAACTTACCCTTGTCAGAGGAACATATAAAAGATAAAGATAAAGGTTTATTTCTTTGTAAAGGTTACAATGTGTAATTACAATTTTAGTTTGCTTAGTACAAAGAAAATCACTATCATGCCGGGGCATTTCAGCTATACAACTCTCTAAGTACATTCAAGGTTAGCGAGTCTCAGGATAGCTTCCATGAACCTCAATAAAGAATCGTTTAGTAATCTGTGATATAACGTATTGCAGCCATATCTTAGAATACACATCAGCTTAGAGCCTCCGCCTGATTAAGAACATTCAAAGATTTACAACACAACTAGTCTCCGAGAAGAGGGATCAGCACTACTAAGATAGATTAAAAAACTGAACCCGATGTCTCTGGAAGAGATAACCAGGGGTAACTCACCGCACAGACGACTCGAACCTATGGCAAGCCCATCCTATAACTAGCAGGCCATTGCTATCCACTGGACTATGCTGGTCTAATAAGATTTCTCCAAGTATATTTCTATTCACCATAGGGATGCTAGCAGGTTAGGCTACCAACATGGCTGGCTGCATTGTGGTCACAGTGGGACCCAAACTAACCTTCTAATGGTGAACAGAAATGTACCTAGTTGGATGAGTTTTATTAGGCCACAATAGTCTAATTTATAACACTCTGGCCTGCTATTTTTAGGACTAGCTAGCCACGGGTGCGACGAGTTGTTTAAATTTATGTCATAAACAGGAGCAACATAATTACGACGTGCAAGATACTCAGAGTAGACGAAAGGATGAAATGGGGCAGTTTGAAATGCGTGGACTAGGGAATAGGTAGTAGTAGTAATAGCAGTAGTAATAGCAGTAGCAGTAGTAGTAATTGCACTAGCAGTAGTAACAGCACTAGTAGTAGTAGTAGTATAGCAGCAGTAGTAGCAGCAGTAATAGCAGTAGTGACATTTCCGCAGCACCATGACAACGTAGATCACTCATCGCTCATCAACAACAAAAATATACAAAAGATAGGGAGGTAGGGGAAGTGGAATATTCAAATGGCTTCAGGAAGAGATCCAAATATTCTTCCTTGAAGCCTTTTTATCCGAACACATACAATAAAAACAAAGATAAAATTAAAAGCCATAAAAGCAGTGAACAAAAACACTAAACACAGCAGAAAAAAATTGAGAACAGAGGAAAACTGAAAACACTGATGACTCACAGGACGATATGAACTGCTTATTTCAGACTCAGGATTGCAAGAGAAATAAACATGGTGTGCAATCGGTGGAAGTTGTCAATCTTGAAGAGTACTCTAACCTATGAGATCAATCTGCGTTCTTGACAGTAAAAGCTAAATACAAACCAAATAGGAACACTTGGGGTAAATCTTCGTAAAAAAATATAAAAGCGAGTCGCACATAAAAAAAAAATCATGCTTTTGACTCCCAACATCAATTGTGGCTACCAGATTAACACTAAGTTTCCGACACACTACAATAACACAACCATAACACAAGGGTTAAAAAAAAAAGTCACAATCCAAATCAAATAAAGAATTCGATCCTAGCTAAAAATTGTACGTAAAAATTATACGTGACGTTGCAGCGGCGGCTGCAACGTCACCGGCGGCGACGTCATGTGCAGTCCAAACTACATAAACACTCGCAAGTGATAGGCAATAAGTGACTGCAGACTTTCACGTAATGGAAATTTCCCAGATAGCGAGGAAATGAGGAGTGGTAATGCTTGGTTCACAGTCAGGCAGAGCAGATCAAAACTCGCCACCATGTGCAGGTGGTCCATGGTCCAGGGACGGGGAGGGAGCATAGGCACATTCTACACATATTTCTAAGAGTCCGTATGAGTTACGGGAGTACATGTACTCTGCATACATACTATTTAGAGTGCGTTTGATAACGTTTAAATGGCCTGTCATTGGGGTTAAGAGAGGCATGTCTCCAATCAACAACGATTAATATACACACGAAGCAAGCGAATACGTACATATGTGGGGGGGGGGGGGGGAGAGAGAGAGAGAACAAGGGAGTGAATGAGAGAAAAAAATAAAGAGGAATAAAGAAAGAAAATTTACAAGGAGTGTTAAAAATGCAATAACCAGTAAAGGCCGCCCAGAAATGTAGAGTTCGCGTTCCCATCATCAATTATTAAATACCAGGAAGGGCGAGTCAAGTTTTTATATCTTCCGCTAAGCAAAAAAAAAAAAAAAAAAAAAAAAATATTAAATTTTCCGCATCCCGATTGAACTCCAAAAAAAAAAAAGAAGAATGAAAAAAGAAAAAAATAAGTGTCGGCAGCACTCATTATAGATTTTTGTAAGAAGAAAAAATGCCAAAAAAAGTATAAAATAAGAAAAAAAGCTAGATTTAGGTCATTGCACGATGCGAAAAATGCATCCTTGCATTGCATAACCCCAGCCCCCGGAACCTCAACGCACGTGATTTGCATAGCATAGAATAATGCAGTTAAATATTAGTGTTGAAGATCTGAAGTGAATTATTATTATTATAATCAAAAAGAAGCGATAAGCCACAAGGGCTAATACAGCGCTGCAGGGTAGGAAAGGAAGCGAGGGGGGGGGGGCGATCAGTGGGTTGCAGAAAACAGCAGGGCAGGGGATAGTGCAGGGTAGAGGGTAGCAAGAGATTGAGGTAGAAAGGGCTGAAGGTATCATCAGAGTCTGTGAAGTCAGTTGTTGTCAAAAAGTCAATGAGAGGGTCTGGATGAAAGGTGGGTCCATCAGCGAGAAGGGAAGGTAAAGAGAGAGCAGCGGAGCGAAGACGACGTTGGAGGTAAATTCTGCGTGCTCATTGATAAAGTGGGCAGTCAAACAGAATGTGGATGACCGATAATGGAACATGACAATTCTCATAGGGAGGAGCAGGGCGCCTCTCCATGAGATATCCACGAGTAAGACGAGTATGGCCAATGCGGAGACAGTAGAGAGTAGTCTCCCAACCTCGGCACTAGTGACAACAAGACAGCCAATAACCTATACTCGGTTTAATAGACTGAAGTTTGTTACCGAGTAGAGTAGACCAACGTTGTTGCCAATGGGTGTGAAGGTGGGTAGCTATTGCAGCAAAATAGTCCGTAAATGGAACACCTCTATATGAAACTGGTAGGTCATGTACTGCTGACTGCGCAGCAGTGTCTGCTTGTTCATTGCCCTGTACGTCAACATGACCAGGGACCCAACAAAAAACAATATCTTTATGCTTGGTAGAGATGCGGAGTAGCCAAAGTTGGATACGGAGGACTAAGGGGTGAGGTGTATCAAATTTCTGTATAGCCTGTAAAGCACTAAGGGAGTCTGAGACAACCACAAATGATGACACAGGCATAGATGTAATACAGATAAGTGCTGCAAGAATGGCATACAATTCAACGGTAAAGATACTAGCTGAAGATAGTAAATGCCCTCGTACGACGCTGTCCGGAAACAATGCTGCGAATCCTACGCCGTCAGAAGACTTAGAGCCATCTGTGTACACTGCAATGGCATGAGAATGAGAGTGGAAGTGGTCAAGAAAAAGTTGGGCTTTCGAGCAAGGGAGTGAGAAAGAACAGACTCGAACAGCTGGAACTTCCCAGGGGGGTAGGGAAAAGTGAGATGCTACATGAACATAGAAAGGTGGAAATTGAAGAGAAGACAAGAGCGAATGTAGGCAAGAGAGAAGGGATGGAGCAAACCAAGGCATAAACGTAATCCTTGGTGATGAATAGGGTTGAGGCTAGATAGAGTAGCAGGAGAGGCAGATGAATAGATCTGGTCACCACAGTCAAGTTTCGATAAAATGAGGGTGGAATGCAGGCGAAGTAGAGTTCGACGATCAGCTCCCCATGAAAGATGAGCAAGGGTTTTAAGAAGGTTCAGCCGGCTGTGACAAGTTTTCTTCAGAGAGGTAATGTGAGGTTTCCAGGATAACCTACGGTCAAAGAGGAGGCCTAGAAACCATGTGTAGTGGCCCAATTGGAAACACGGTCGACCGCATGCTGGAGAGAAACTGTAATAAGGTGACAGTCAGCGCCTGCAAAGGCAATAGCAAAGTCATCAACATAGAGTGATGACCAAATATTGGATGGAAGACTAGAGGCCAAATCATTTATAGCAAGGAGAAAAAGTGTTGTGCTCAGAACACATCCCTGGGGGACACCTTCAGCTTGGATAAAGTCCGGGGAGAGCACATTATTAACCTGAACACGGAAATGTCTGTCAGTTAAAAAGTTGTTAAGGAAGGATGGTAGATTGCCTCGAAGGCCTAAGGAGTGAGCTTGGGCCAAAATATTATACCTCCAAGTTGTGTCATATGCCTTCTCAAGGTCAAAAAATATGGCAATAACTGAGTGTTTATTCGCAAAGGCATTACAAACATACGTATCCAAGCGTAGTAAGGGGTCTATGGTAGAATGGCCCTTACGAAAGCCATATTGATGAGTGGAGAGACTGTTGTGTGTCTCTAAATACCACACTAAACGTCTATTTACCAGGCGTTCCATCACTTTGCAAACTACACTGGTAAGAGCAATGGGACGATAGTGGGAGGCTTCATGTCCCGTAGTACCCAGTTTGCGGAAAGGGAGAACAATGGCAGATTTCCACAGCTGTGGAAGAACTCCTTGTGACCAAATAAGATTGAAAAGGCATAATAGGACTGCAAGGGCTGACTGATGTAAATGTTGTAGCATACGAATATGAATGTCGTCGGGCCCAGCTGCCGATGTTCGGCAAGCTGAGAGTGTTGCCTCCAGTTCCTGAAGTGTAAAAGGCACATTATACTGTTCTTCTCTGAGAGAAGAAAAGTCCAAGGGTGCTAACTCTCTGGCAGACTTTGAGGAAAGAAACGAGGGGCATAGATAGAGCCCCTGAGAAATACGGACCAGATGATTGCCAATTTCATTGGCAACATCTAGTGGGTTTGCTATATCAACACCGGCAACCCGCAGAACAGGAGCCGGGTACTTTTTTCCAGACTGTACTCATAGAGGAAGCAGAGGTGATGGAGACATAATCTCGCCAACAAGTGCATTTAGCATCACGGATGACACGGCGAGTGATCGCACGCTTCTGCTTAAAATCAAGAAGTCTCTCTGTGGTTCTATTGTACCGGTACCTGCCCCACGCAGCGCGTTTCAAACGTACTGCACGAGCACAAGCAGGAGACCACCAAGGCAAGCATTTCTGAGAATGCCTGCCCGAAGTTTGGGGTATAGAATGAGAAGTTGCGGTTAAAATGGAGAACGAGAAGAGGTGTAAAAGCTCATCAATGGAGGACGAAGAAGGAACCTCAGTTGTGAGTAAAGGTTCCAATTTGCCTGATCAAATTGCCAGCGTGGGTTACGAAGAGGTGGTGAATATGAAGGGGAAGCAAGAATGATTGGGAAATGATCACTGTCATGTAAATCCGGGAGAACAGACCAGGTGAAGTCTAATGCGGCAGAGGAAGAGCAGACAGAGATCGATGCAAGAGAGAGCATGAATCTGAGGATCAAAATGGGTGTGAGTACCTGTATTTAAAACATGGAGGGGGTGGGTAGCAAGAAAAGCCTGTAACTGAATGCCACGGGAATCACAGTGAGACCCCCCCAGAGGAAATGATGGGCATTAAAATTGCCAAGTTACAGAAGTGGTGGCGGTAATGACGAAACAAGAAAGGCAATATCCGGGATAGATAATGCCCGAGAAGGAGAGAGATACATAGAATGCCCGAGAAGGAGAGAGATACAAAGAACAGTGTATACCACCTATGCAAGTCAATACGGGCTGCTGTGTAATGCAGCGAAGTACGAACAAATAGCTGATGGTACGGAATATCAGTGCATAGAAGAAGGGCACTTTCATTAAAGGTCCCATCAGGAAAAGGATACAATAAATTATAGCCTGAGATGGGTAAGCAAACACCAACAGGGGAAAACTGGGAGAGCAACATCTGAAGCTCACCCCGATTACCCCTGAGGCCGCAAATATTCCACTGTAAATAGGCCATGATTGGCAACAATAAAGATACCTGAAATCTGCAGGTAAGGGTACCTACGGACTAGAAGGGTTAGAAAAGTCCACATGTGGTGGCAAAGGAAAACGTTCAAGTAGCGAAGGAATGGTGGATTGTGAAGAAAGGAGTTGTGCAGATGGAGAAGAGGAAAGAGAAGGAACAGAGGGTGGATCAGTGTCCATTGATGGTTTGGTCTCTGCAATATATTCAGAGACTGCTTCAAGTGTTTCGGAGTTCAGAGACGTCATATGGGAGACAATATTGGAGATGGAAGGAGGAGGAGTGAGTAAAGATCGGAGCTGTAATGGACTGTACCAAGGTAGGGGGGGGGGCGAAAGGGTGGAGGTAACTGGAGAAATGTGGGAGGGGACAGAAGAGGCAGAAGCCCGGGAGGTGGCAGAAAAGGAAGAAACTTGGGAGGAGACAGGGGAGGAAGGCACAGTACGAGGAGGAGGATGAACCTCCACACTTGTAATGGAGCCAGTGAAAGGGGAAGACCTAGGTACAGAGACCGGGAAGGTAGAATGTGGAGGTGGATGAAGGGAAGGAGGGGTTAAAGGAGATTTGTTGGACCTCTGAGAAGTAGAGGGACGATTGGGAGGTGCCGTACGAGGTCTTGTCGATACTGGGGTTTGTGAGGGAGAACACGAAGAAGTGAGGACAGACTGAGGTGTTGAAGTAGGGATGTCTGAGCCCAGGACAGCAAAAGAATTAGATACAAGAGTGACTATGGGACTGGCAACCGCAGAGGAGGCTGTAGAAGATGGGACCCCAGAAGTGGGGGGACGTTTTGAAACACGAGAATAAGAAACATGGGGTAGTCTCCCTTGGAGGCAGAGATGAGAAACTGCCATAGCATAAGGGAGACCTTCTGCCTCTTTGAGGCAATGAATTTCCCGCTCATTTACGTAGACCTGGCAATGGCGAGAGTACGAAGGGTGAGCCTCATGACAATTAAGGCAAGAGGGAGGTCTACTGCAAGATGTATTAGAATGGTCATCGGCATCACAGACTGGGCATTCGGCTATAGATCTGCAATATTTTGCTGGGTGGCCAAATCGCCAGCAATTCCTACACTGTCGAGTTGTAGGGATCACCTTCCGAACTTGTAACCAATGTCCTGCTACATAAACAGAGGATGGGAGTTCATGGCTGTCAAAAGTTAAACGAGCCACATTGCAAGGGTGTCGTCTTTGCCTGCGAGCGGGAAGAACATAAGTGTCTACCTTGAGAATTGGGAGATCTTGGAGTTCCAGCTGTTCGAGAATGTCATTGCCACATGTCTGGAAATTCTGTTGGACTATGATATGGGGCAGAATAACAGTACCACTACAAGAATTGAAGGAATGATGTTTTTTGATAGTGATAAGAATAGTATCGATATGTGAAAGAAGAGAAAGATCATGAGCTTGGGTAGAATTCTGGACTGTGATGATGCGTGTACCACTCTTAAGAGCATGAAAGGAAATATCTCTACCAACGTGGCGTAGGAGCGCTTTGCCAATACTATGGTCAGAAAGATAGGCAGTAGAAGAAGTCGGTCGTAAAGTAAAGAATTTAGTTAATTGTGTGGTCTGAAACTGAGCGTGGAGAGGGAGTGCATGACGTGTTGGTCTTTTCCAAGTAGAATGGGAAGGTAACGAAGTAACATCGTGAGGAGATTGTCATTGGCGTTTAGAAGTGGGACCAGAGTCGGTCCAACGTGAGACGGGCTGGCGATTCAAAAATCGTCGCACCATAGAGGGAGAGGCCAGAAGCATAGTCAAAGGCGAGCGGAGGTCAGACAAATCGAAGGAGTCAGTGAAAGAAGAAAAGAAAAAGAAAAAAGAATAAAAAAAGGGGGGACCGTGGAGGGATAGTTCCTAGGAGGAATGAAAGGGCCAGAAATCTCCCTCCGTGCCCAAGAGGACCTCAGCACCGCAAGTAGCACAGATGCAGCATGGAACCCATGCCATACCCTACCCTTCATGCCAGTAAACCAGCAATCGGTGCCCTTCCCCCAACCTATGAACTAGTGTGCCTGTGGGAAAAATCCCAAAGGCCAAAAAGAGGAAGGGCAAAAGGGAGGGGTGGGGAGGAGGAGGAAAGGAAAAAGTGGAGGATGGGGAGGATGGGATAGGGAAGGGGGGATTGGGGGGTAATTAGGTTCGGTCTGAGGAAGGAGACCGACAGGTCCAATTCCTCAGACCAAGAGCCTCTTCACCATGCCAAGGAGCCCCCCTTGAAGAGGGATCTGAAGTGAAGCAGGAG
This sequence comes from Cherax quadricarinatus, assembly GCF_038502225.1. Classification (NCBI taxonomy): domain Eukaryota; kingdom Metazoa; phylum Arthropoda; class Malacostraca; order Decapoda; family Parastacidae; genus Cherax; species Cherax quadricarinatus. Next base: position 24,471,800 of record NC_091331.1, read on the forward strand.
AGGCAACCACGAGTCATTATGCTAACTAATATCCAAATTTGTTTAATGAAAAAAAAAGTCATTTAGAGCATACATAGATCAAATCTAATTCAAACCTTCCACTAAGAATTAACAGCTTTGAAGCTAAACTGAAAAAGCAATCTCTACTCTCAAAAAAGACTAATTTAAAATACACCAGCACATTATGCTTTAAATTCACTCAGAAGTTGCATCATCAAAATATATTAAAAAGTTGAAGTTAGTCTGGTGCGGCACTCGAAAACTATCGTAGCAGTATTTCAATTTTCAAAATTCTTGCAAAAAACAAACTAGGACCCTCACAGGTCAAAATCAATCCAAACTCAAATTTAGATTGACAAACTTTAAAGTAATTAAGGAAGCAGGAACTTGAGCTCTATTTAAGCTTTGGATTCATAATTTTTTTAAACAATGGTCCAGTAGGCATACATGGCATAGTTAAATAAAAGTACATTAAGTAGAATTAATCTAAGATATCCAAATACAGTTAAGCACTGATGACTTGTTATCACAAAGGCTTTCTCCACTTATTTCTCAGAAATAATTTTGATTAATAGTTTGCACATTATGCAACCTAAATTCGCTATAAAAATGCGAGGTTTCAACATTTCTCAATTTTCGTTTATCAGTTCTGTTCTGGTTAACATTTGATTTTGTGTTTGTTAAAGAAGTCCTGGTTAATAAAAAAATATCAAATTATTGTAAATTGGCACGTTCAAAAACCAGATTCAAGAAAAGCAAATCATACTAAGATATATCAGGTACAAAGTACAGATTCAAGATACAGATATAAAGGCCAGATTCAAGGAAAAAATCCTATTAAGATATATCAACACTTAAGTGTTTGAAGCCGACCAGAAGAGGCATTTCCTAGTTATTGCAAGGAATCCAATACAATAAAACTGGAGGATTTAAAATTTACATAGCTCAAAGTGCAAACCAGGCTTTTTTTTTTTTTTTTTTTTTTTTTAAGAGCCCACCGAAATTTTGAAGACTATCAGAAAAAGACATTCTCCAGGAATGGCTCTGAATCCGTTGATTCCAAGTTATTTTAACTGCACTAAAAATTAAAATTTACACTTAAACCTTGTAAACAAACGCATAATGTCATCCTTCTTATAGATTGCATAAAAGAAATCCCGGAAAGGTGGAAGTTAAACCCCTGGTTCTAGCTGGCCGAGCCAGAGGATTCGTCTGTAAAATCTTTCATTTGTGGTCACAGTGGTGGCCCATTCTAACCTCCCTATGCTATACAGAAATATACCTAGTTGGATGAATCTTCTTTGAGCCATCTGGCCAATGGTTAACACATTGACCTGTGAGTTTAAGGTCTCACTTGCTATGGGTTCAATCTCCACCCGCTTCCTGATTTGTTTGCAATCGTGTTATTACGATTTCGTAAGGAATGCATCAGTCTTAATGTATTGAAGTTGATAAGATGAGACACTATTTATGGATGGAAATCATTATCATTATGTGAAGGTTCAGCAGCCCTATCAGACCCTCAAAGAGTATTTGATAAGGTTGGTTCCTCCTTTTGGAAATTAAAAGAAAAATCAATGATAATAAAAAGATAAACAATTTTATTGATATGAAAAGAAGTGGTAAATATAAAATACTTAAACATGAAATTAATCCTACCTGAAGAAAAGAAAAGAAAAATGAAATATAAAAATAAATAGTGACTCAAAGCCGATATATACACAATACGTAGTTAAGAATGGTGCCGTGCCGATGTTCTGGGCACGTAGCTCTGAATCCTGGTTTGGAACGCTGAGCCTTTGTTGATGACGAAGGTTGGAAAGGGTAAGGGGTTACAGGTGGACGTCACTTGACACAGTAGACAGTGACCCCAACACGAGTAGAGATTCTGACGAACAGAGGTACTGTGATCCTTTGACCTCCACAACCCTTGTGAAGCAGTCGAGTCGCCAGTAAAGAACCACCATAAAACGCTGGTGGAGTTATAACTGGGAGAAGGCTACTAGAATGGTGTGTAGCTGACTGAGTGGTCGGCTACGAGTGGAAGGGGGACCAGTGTAGGTAGAAATGCCAGACTGACACTCAGATCTTCTTTAGATCTATGCTGCCCCTCTTATCTCGCCTGTGTCGGATGGCCTGATCCGACAATCAAGGCTAAAATGAAGAAATACAAAATTACACACCACTCGAGAAATCACTCACATGATAGGAGTACGGCCTTTAAAAGAAATGGTGAGGATTAAATGATATTACACTACATAAGTCCAAATCAGGACAGGAAGAATTTCCAGGATAAAAACTTAAGAGTGAAGCTCTTATTGAAACCCAAATTAACCCAAACACATAATAAACTAAACAGGAGTGGAACGAATACTTACAGATTTGGTGGGAACCGCAAGTCAAGTGACTAAGCACCGGTCTGAGAGAGACTCGTCACCTCCCACCGGATGCAGGAGGGGGGAGATGGGTAGCGGGAACGATGCACCCACCTTAACAGAACAATCAGACTGCCCAACAAACTACCACAACCATTCATTCATACTTCCACCACTCCTATCTAAAGAACTTTTTCCTCACACACTAGTTATGTAACGAAAATGACAAATTGGGGAGTTATGTAGCCCAATAACAATGTGAACCTTGCTTTCTGGAGAGTAAACAGGACTGAAATTTTGATGCCAATCAGAAGAGGTATTCTTTAACGGGTCCAAATTAAAAAAAAAGAAGAAAATACAGCATTGACAGATTTTCCCACGTCCAAGCTCAGGTTAATAGATAATCTTGGCCGTAAGATATATCAGTTATTTAATAGTGAAGCCCTTCACGCAAGACAAACTGGTATACAATTAACATTATTTAGCAGGAATCAAAATTTCACACTATTTTACACAAAATTAGCAGATGTGCACACACACACACACACACACACACACACACACACACACACACACTTGAGTATCACCCTCTGCCGTTGTCCAGTTAGGAAGCACCTTTCTTGAACCTTTGAAGCTATGCTGCAGAGGGTTTTGGAAGTTATTGTAGCTGTTCCAGGATGCGAGGAATGGGTTCAAAACCACTGGTTATAGGGCAATTGTTTCTAGATTTTTCTCTGGTTACCATATGTCAGTTTTGAAAAACTGAAGCCGATCGGATGAGGCCTCTTACGAGCGAATATAAATGAGAGATCGAGGAAAATAAATCTGGTAACCACTTAAAGATCCCCCTTCGTGGAAACCTTAAATAATGCAAAGTAAACAGATGTAAATGAAAACAATACAATGAAAACTTGCATGCTTCAAAGGATTACACGAGAATAAAAGAAGGAAATACAATAAATCGTGCAGATTAGTAAACAAAATTCAAAAGCGTTGAAGCGTCGAAAAATGCTAAGAAAAATTACACCGGGAAGCTGCAGCTCGTGGCAGTGTAGCTGATACAGTGCCACGAGCTGTGCAACACTGCACAGCTCATAGTTGTTTAGGCTGTGTTGCAGGGCGGTGTTGCTATTGTGCAGGGCGTGTGCTGCAAGTAATCTGTTGCACCAAGACGACCTGGTCCAATCACCACTACTGGTATCAGGGAAACCTTGTCCAACCACTACTACCATATTAGGACGACCTACGCTAAGCACCACTACCGGTACTAGGACGGCCTGGGATAACCATTACCACCACCAGAACACCGGGTAAAGAACTACCACCACCAGGACGACCTGGGTAAAGCACCACCACCAGGACGACTTCGGTAAAGTACCACCCCCACTAGGACGACCTGAGTAAAGCACCACCACGAGAATGACCTGGGTCAAGCATCACCACCACCACCAGGACGACCTGGGTCAAGCATCACCACCACCAGGACGACCTGGGTCAAGCATCACCACCACCACCACCAGGGCGATCTGGGTAAAGCACCACCACCAGTACCAGGACGACGCGAGTAAAGCATCACCACCAGGACGACCTGGGTAATATACCACCACCACCAGGACGACCTTTGTAAAGCATCACCACCACCACCGGGACGACCTGGCTGATGCACCACCGCCACCAGGACGACCTGAGTAAAGCACCACCACCCGCACGACCTGGGTAATTTACCACCACCAAAACGACCTGGTAAAGCACCACCACCACCAAGACGACCTGGTAAAGCACCACCACCACTACAACCAACTACAACACAGACGTAACCTCCATCACTTTCAATCATTCTTCCTCTGTCATCGCCAGTACCTCCCTTCCACCCCCACCCTCGTTCCTACTCCCACCCTCATTCTTACTCTCACTCCCGTTCCTACTCCCACCCTCGTACCTACTCCCACCCTCATTCTTACTCTCACTCCCGTTCCTACCCCCACCCTCGTACCTACTCCCACCCTCATTCTTACTCTCACTCCCGTTCCTACTCCCACCCTCGTTCCTGCTCCCACCCCCGTTCCTACTTCCACTCCCGTTCCTACTCCCACCCCCGTTTCTACTCCCACTCCAGTTCCTACTCTCACCCCGTTCCTACTTCCACCCCTGTTCCTACTCCCACTCTCGTTACTACTTCCACTCCCGTTCCTACTCCCACCCCCGTTCCTACTCCGACCCTCGTTCTTACTTTCACTCCCGTTCCTACTCTCACCCTCGTTCCTACTCCCACCCCCGTTCCTACTCTCACCCCCGTTCCTACTCCCACCCCGTTCCTACTCCCACCCCCGTTCCTACTCCCACCCCCGTTTCTACTCCTACCCCCGTTCCTACTCCCACCCTCGGTCTTACTCACTCCCGTTCCTACTCCCACCCTCGTTCCTGCTCCCACCCCCGTTCCTACTCCCACTCCCGTTCCTACTCCCACTCCCGTTCCTACTTCCACTCCCGTTCCTACACCCACCCCCGTTCCTACTTCCACTTCCGTTCTTATTCCCACCCCCGTTCCTACACCCACCCTCGTTCCTACTTCCACTCCCGTTCCTACTTCCACTACCGCTCCTACTTCCACTACCGCTCCTACTTCCACTACCGCTCCTACTTCCACTACCGCTTCTACTTCCACTACCGCTCCTACTCCCACCCCCGTTCCTTCTCCCACCCTCGTTCCTACTCCCACCCCCGTTCCTACTCCCACCCCCGTTCCTACTCCCACCCTCATACCTACTCCCACCCTCATCCCTACTCCCACCCTCATACCTACTCCCAGCCTCGTCCCTACTCCCACCTTCGTCCCTACTACCACCCTCATACCTACTCCCACCCTCATACCTACTCCCACCCTCGTCCCTACTCCCACCCCCGTTCCTACTCCCACACAGCTTCCTGGACTAATGGTATTTCCCGCTGAGCTGCAGTATTAGCTGAGAAAATACAATTAGCTTATCTACTGCTGCTAACTTGTATTATCGAGGTAACAATTTCTGCACGGCAGTCTTCACTCTGAGAATATGCTCAGGAAAACCTGTTGGTATCTACAAAAATGAATAACATGAATAACCGTCGTTTACTATGTTATGCAGCGTAAACGAGTTTAATTTGGTGACCAACGAGGATTATCTTCGTTTTAAGTGTAATAAAGTTAGTATGAGAGGCAGTGGTTGCGACCTGCACTCTGTTGTCCATCATCTCTTAATAAAGAACTTCCTTTCATTTTTATTTCTTCCTGCCTTCCTTTCTTCATTCCTTCCTCTCTTCCCTCCTATCTCCAACACTTTACAGTGTCTCGTTGTAACAATCATCTTCTCGTCATCTCCCAAATTCCATCCTAAATAATCTCCTCCTTCCCAACCTAAATCACTAATACCATCACAATCCCTCGCTCTTCTCATCAACAAAAACTCCCATTAAATCCCTCCCCTATCCCCACTCACTCACCCACCCACCCACCCACCCACCCGCCCACCCACCCACCCGCCCACCCACCCATCCACTCAACTATCATCAACCTGATGCTAATCTTCAGTGCCACTCTCATGTTACTGATGGTACCAACAAGCTGATGAATAAAACACGTGTGCAACAATTTCGTCCCATTTTAAACAAAATTACCAAGGGAATGTAAATACCTAAGAAAAAAGCAGCACTGCGGAAGGCCTACTGGCCGGTACTAGGCAGGTGCAGTTCTCATCTGGAGACTCCCACGCCTTCACTACCCATCCGTCCTCTCCCTCACTGTCTCCTCTACCTCACTGTCTCCTCTACCTCACTGTCTCCTCTACCTCACTGTCTCCTCTACATCACTGTCTCCTCTACCTCACTGTCTTCTCTTCCTCACTGTTTCCCCTCCCTCAGTGTTTCCTCTCCCTCACTGCTGCCTCTTTTCCCTCACCAATTCCACTCCCTCACCACTTGCACTCCCTCAATGCCTCCTCGCCCTGCTCAGCCCAGAGAGTACCCAGCAAATTGAAGACCCAGAGTATTCTCGCTTCACATTAATTTCAACTTGCAACATTTTCTGTCTCGATATTTTCCTTTGAGAAAATGTATAAAAAAGTTTTTTCCTTTGTTCACTAAAATGTTGTCTTCCACAACCTTGCCTTGTGTATATAATGGAGGAGGAGGAGGAGGAGGAGGAGGAAGAGTATAAGGAGCAAGTGATAGTGGCGTAGGGGAAGTACTCGTCCTGTTTACAGTGAACCTTGATTGTGTAAATCTCTCTGGCTTGTAGCAATAATAATATAAACAATATATTCACTCAATATTGGTTCAATTAAAGATCAATAAAGTAAAAAAACACTCAAACACAACTATATAATATCATATAAGTTGAAATAAACAGCATCGTTTAAATAGTAAAATTATTGATGTCAAAAGACTGATAAAGGTTGCCAGAAGCCCCTACAGGCACCTCGGTAATTATAAGAACCATGACGAAGGCGGAAAGGCCTAAGTCGTGGCAGACTTAAAAATGTGTTCCACAATCAGTGGCACGTCACAGGCTACATGGAGGGGAAACAGGAGCACCTACAAAGATGTGGCTGTGGGTGAGACGTGTGTTCCTCAACCACGATCGACAAAATTTCTTCTCAAAATGACTGTTCCTGTTGAAGGAGGCTCAGACATCCACGTCATACAGAACCAAGCAGCATACCGAAACATGCTGCTACTCCGCAGGGCCCACGGGACTCCACAATTACCAAGGACATGTCCGTGGATATGACTCGCCAAGTCACTGTAAAATAGTTAATTGTGAAGTGTGCTCACTACAGGAAGCAGCATTTCACTCAGTCTCCCTCCATTCAGTTCTCAGGGCAGCAACAACACTCAGTATCCTGGTGCTGTGCATGGAGACCAACAAACCACTCCTATCTTTTGGACCACAAAGTGGGCCAGGAGGTAGTGCTGAGGTATTAGTGGAAGAGGTGGTGCTGGAGAGTTGTAGGTGGAAAAAGATGTATTGGAAGATGGGGAGGTATTGGTGGAGGAGGAAGAGGTACTGGTGGAAGAAGAGGAAGTATTAGGAAAAAAAGAGGAGGTATCAGAGAAAGAAGAGGAGGTATTAGGGAAAGAAGAGGTTTTAGGGGAAGAACAGGGGAGTATTAAGGGAAGAAGAGGAGGTATTAGGGAAAGAAGAGAAGGTATTGGAGAAAGAACAGGAGGTATTAGGGGAAGAACAGGAGGTATTAGGGGAAGAGGAGGTAGAGGAAGAAGAAGATATTAGGAGAAGAAAAAGAAGTATTAGGGGAAGAAGAAGAGGTATTGGTGGAAGAAAAGGAAGTGGTGGAAGAACATAAACAAGAAGAAGTACTGGAGGAGGGAGAGGCAGAAGAGGACAAGTAGCAACAGAATTGAGACGTGGAGGAAAGGGAGGAGGAAACTGGTAGAGGAAACGGATGAGGAGGAGGTGAGGGAGAAATTGGAATTGAGGAAATATGGTAAAAAGAGAAAAATGAGGGAATAGGAAAAAAAGACGTTGAAAAGAAAAATGAGACAGAATAGAAAAACGTTGAAAGGAAAATGAGGCAAAGAAGAAAAAGAAGAACAAGAGAACGAGAAAGAAGAGGAAGAGGGTGGAGAAAGAAAAGAGGTTAGAGAGAAAAAGGTGATAAGGAGAGTGGAGGTAGTTACAAGGAGTGCGAGGAATGAAAAAAATATAGGGGAAGGGGTGAGGGGAATGAAAGAAGAGGCAAGGGGTGAGCGGAATTAGGGTTGGGACAAGGGGTGAAGTAAATAAAGGTACGAGAATGGGGTGAGGGGAATGAAAGTAGGTGCAAGGTATGAGAAGAACGAAGGTGGGGGCAAGGGGTGAGAGGAATGAAGACAGGGGCAAGGGATGAATACAGGGAAATAAGTGAAGTGAGTGGCGACAGGGAGGAGAGGGTGGGAGGAAATTTGATGAAAGTGGAGGCAGGAAGGAGGGTAAAGGGAGGGAGAGAGAGGGAGGGAGAGCACCACATCCAAACAAACATGATGTACGTTACCTTACGTCACCGTCACACTGCATTCACCTATGTTTGGGACGGGGAGCGAGCACCCACCTGAGGGAGAACAAGTTCCATCAGTGAAAAACATTCAGGAAGATGCTGGACAAAATAAGCGAGATTTTTTTAGTAACAAAATTGGATAAAACAACAGTGTGCTGTTACACTATTCTATATGACAGTTACACAGTGGGAACAAAAAGCTATGTTTCCCTGTCATATTCTATCACTCAGGACGGGGTTCACACAAGGTATTGAAATCTGTCAACCTGATCTATGAGACTTCATTAGGCAAGGGGATATTGTCAAGTATTCCATTAAGGGCTCAACAGCTACTGGAGCTTCAAAGGTTTCATTTCAGCAGAGCTGGAGCTACTATCACTTGGAAATTGACGTCTCTCAGAGCAGCTTATCCCATGAACAGGAGGAGCCATGAAATTCTTATGAAGTTATCACTATCATCCCAGAGCTGTGGCAAGACAAATATATAGGAGACAGAGGAGAGGGAGGGGGGGGGAGAGAGAAATTTGGATGACATAATATTGAACTTCATACATTTGTATATTACACTGCAGGGTCAATATATACCTTAGCATATATAAATATGGAAGGGGGCGGGGGAAGGGTCGAATTGTTGGGGAGGGCAGAGTAGAATGATTGCAGGAGGGGGAAGAAAGATGTGAGTACAGGAGGAAGGATGAGGAGGGAAGATGTGAAGGGTAAGAGGAAGGATGAGGAGGGAAGATGTGAAGGGTGAGAGGGAGGATGAAGAGGGTGTGAGGAAAGGGATAAGGAGGAAGGGTAGGAGAGATGACAGAGAATCTAAGAGACATATTGGGAGAGAGAAATGGAGGGAGGCTGTTAAGTATAATGTGGTAAGGTATGTATAAAGATGGTGAATAAGACATATGCAAAACCTGGGCATTGTTATTTAGGGAAGATTTATTTAATCAGTGACTTTATCAGTACAATACAAGGACTTTAACGGAAGACTGTGGATGAGGTCATCAGTCCCTCAGCCTTGCAGATCTACAGTGTGTATATATATATATATATATATATATATATATATATATATATATATATATATATATATATATATATAGATGAGAAAAAAAAAGTCCCTCAGCCTAGGAACAAGTGCTCAGTACAGTAGGCTGAGGGACTGATTATTTCGTATTCTACAGTCTTCCATTTATGTCACTGTATTTTATAAGGCCACTGGTGGGTGAAACGTCTACGAAATAAAGATATCCAGGCGTTGTACTAGTGCCTAATTCACCAATGCATCGTAATTGCATATCACTGACGTACTAATAATAACAAGATGGGTTGTGTGATTTGCAAAAGCTCCCACAGATTGTAAGACTGTTTAACACATTATACATAAAAAAATCACACATCCATCTCCACTATATAGCGCACACCAAAACATAACATAAATTTATATACTGACCTAAGAATAAATCAATATAACAGAATCAAATCAATATAAACAATTTACAAGGTACAACATCCATCAACAGGCAGACATGCGCAGTGAAAATAAACAGTGACGTCTGTCCACTTGTAGAAAGTTGCTTTAGACAATAAAAAAAATATTTACATCTATAGTAGTGTTTTGTCAAGTGCTCCTTTTATCAAACACTGTTTTAATCAAGTGGTACTCTACTTTATCAAGTGGTAAAGTCTTAAAACAAACACAAAAATATCTGGTTTTTAAATAACTAGCTGGAGCCAGCTGCAAGATTACCAGCTGGACCCAGCTGGAAGATTACCAGCTGGAACAAAGTATGATGCATGCAAGTTTCCCGGAGACAGTATTCACTGCAAGCAGGTTTACTGAGACAGGATTCCCTTCCAACAGATTTTCCTACAAGCAGGTTTCCCTACAAGAGGTTTCCCTGCAAGCAAGATCCTTTACAAGCAGGTTTCCCTACAAGAGGTTTCCCTGCAAGCAAGATCCTTTACAAGCAGGTTTCCCTACAAGCAGGTTTCCCTACAAGTGGTTTCCCTGTAAGCAAGATCCTCTACAAGCAGGTTTCCCTACAAGCAGGTTTCTCTATAAGCAGGTTTCCCGGAGAATTCCCTGACAGTAGCGAGCATATCTAACCATTACGCAGAAAACAGTTTCGAAATGATGGTCGGTAGAGAGGAACGAGTGACAGAGACAGCTGAAGAACGAATGAAGAAGGAAGGACGGAAGATAGGGAAGGTGGAAGGGGGGAGCTTAAGGAAGAAGGGAGGGAAGAAGGGAGGGGAACACACCAAACAAAGGGTTTCTAGCTGAGCTGCCTGCCATGAACGCTGCTGATAATTAAGCAATACATCTTAGCCTGAATTGTTAGCTTAATAAAAGCATTGCCCTTCCCCTGCCCTCCACTCCCTTCTCCTGCGATCCACTGTATTCCCCTGCCCTCCATTCTCCTCCCCTGTCATCCACTCTTTACCCCTGCCCTCCATCCCCTTCCCTACCATTTACTAGCTTCCCCTACCCTCCATTCTCTTCCCCTGCCCTCCACTCCTTTCCCTGCCAACTACTTCCTTCCCCTGCCCTCCACTCCTTCACACAGCCCTATACTCCCTCACACAGCCCTACACTCCCTCACACAGCCCTCCATTCCCTCACACAACCGTCCACTCCCTCACATAGTCCTACACTTCCTCACACAGCCCTCCATTCCCTCACACAGCCCTACACTTCCTCACACAGTCCTCCACTCCTTCATACAGCCCTATACAGTATCACACAGCCCTCCACTCCCTAACACAGCCTTTCACTCCCTCACACAGCCCTTCACTCCCTCACACAGCCCTTCACTCCCTCACACAGCCCTTCACTCCCTCACACAGCCCTTCACTCCCTCACAGCCCTTCACTCCCTCACACAGCCCTTCACTCCCTCACACAGCCCTTCACTCCCTCACAGCCCTTCACTCCCTCACACAGCCCTTCACTCCCTCACACAGCCCTTCACTCCCTCACACAGCCCTCCATTCCCTCACACAGCCCTACACTCATTCACACAGTCCTACACTCCCTCACACACTGCCCTCCACTCCCTCACACAGTCCTTCACTCCCTCACACAGCTCTCCATTCCCTCACACAGCCCTACACTTCCTCACACAGCCCTACACTTCCTCACGCAGCCCTACACTTCCTCACGCAGCCCTACACTTCCTCACGCAGCCCTACATTTCCTCACACAGCCATACACTTCCTCACACAGCCCTACACTTCCTCACACAGCCCTACACTTCCTCACACAGCCCTACACTTCCTCACACAGCCCTACACTTCCTCACACAGCCCTACACTTCCTCACACAGCCCTACACTTCCTCACACAGCCCTACACTTCCTCACACAGCCCTACACTTCCTCACACAGCCCTACACTTCCTCACACAGCCCTACACTTCCTCACACAGCCCTACACTCCTCGACACAGCACAGCGTCAGGCAAGGATGGAGACACAAAACTAGCCTAACTAGAGACAATCGACTTATCCTCCATAAAATGCACAAAACTCCCAACTTACTGAATCTGAGTTCATCAACTTCCAAACTCTGACTATGACGGTGCGTGATACCAGTCAGAACAAGGCAGGTCTAGAGTTAATTCTAAATAAGACTGTGAACACAGTTGCACGGAGCACGGACACATTCTACCTACCATATGAGTCTACATAAGAGCAGAGGTGAACACCGTTCACTCAGAGTAAGTGGAAAGGATAAGTGTTGCCTCGATCATGTCCAGCCAGGAAAAGAAAGTCAACAAAAGCTAGAGGCCCAGTTGTTAATTTTTATGGTTAACTCAACAAAGCTGCTCGAGTTCTTATCCAGAATGTAGTGGCAACAAGAGTAGATGCAGCCCTATCAGTGGACTCCTACTTAGATTCATCAGTGTAAATACTTTGTGATGTATAACAACTAGCATGCAATAAATTTCTCCTTCAGCGGTTGCGTTTGTAAATGATTTAAGGAAGCCATTACTATTGATAAGCTTCTTGGAAGGTTAAGTTAGGTAAGATTTATCAAGAAATAAGACAATTGTTTTCTGAGTCGGGTTTTAGCCATATGATGACCCGCCACTGGTGCTTTTGATAATCTGACTGAGGCCTTCCACTGGCTAACCCGTCCATCCCTTTAAAAAATAAAATAAAATTTAAATAGGGAGGGGGCTTTCAGTTATGTGATATAAAATAAATTCAGCTTCCATGGAAGGGTGAAATGTTCTTCTCTACAGTGATATTGCTCGTGCAGATTACAAAACTTAATATAAGTGCATGCTTTCACAACCTACTGAGACGGGTACTTATTTACTTTAGACATTTTGAAAAAAATGTTATGACAGTGTCTAGTTCCTTTCTTAACATTTTGATACTAGGAACAATAAGCTCTTTCCTCATATTAAAGACCTTGGTAGTTTTAAGACTGCCAGGAATAATTCTGAGGGCCGTAGAGAATTTTCCTCTGGCAACATTAACATGGTCGTAACATAATCAGTTTAAGGATCTAATGTAGACTATGTACGTCATACTCACTATTCTTGCAATAGTACCATAGTTATAATACTAGCCGGCTTTACAATTCTTATTTAGTCATGGTATTGTGGATTTAATTAAGGGTACGTCTACACCAAGATATATGTAAAACTTAACGCAGCTGGTGTTTTCATCTGCAAACAGATGGGTGGGACATGTCATTTACTTGTTCTATGAAGATATAACGAGGCCTAGTCGATTAAAAATTACTGAAACATCGTTAAGAATGGCATTTTTATCTTATGCTCTGTTGTTTGGATCAAAATATCATTAGCCCAGCTTATACCTCAATGTTTACTTGAAGTAAACAGGATATTAAATAGCATGGAACTAAGAACTCCTCCCTGTGATATAACTAGAGATTGCTTTAGTCTCGCTTCTGAAACCTTGGTAGAGAAGGCAATCACTCTCATCAACATTTTGGCTCATAGATTAAATCTATTTCAACCTTTATAAGCACTCTCTAGGTCTGTTATAATATTCGATGGGAAATTTTCACGTCTGGATGTTTGGTCCGGTTATTTATGAGGTCAATGACTTTTTCAAGAGGAAAAAGATGAGAAACATTACAAATCTTTTTCCTATTTATTTTATTTATACATTTCTAGGCTCAACTTAAAGGAGGTGACGGTGAAAGATATATTGTATGTCCTCTTTTTCTGTTCCCTTGATCTGAGTAAATTTTTATTGGTGGCAACTAAATCATTAATTTTTTGTGTACCTGTGGGCTCGTAGTTCTTACATCACTGATTCAAGCAGTAAATTAAGTTATCTCTATGAACTTGGTTAAGTTATTTCCTTTTGTATTTAGTTCTCTGTTAGAAATATGATCTAAATTGACAGTTATTAGTCTTGGAAAGTGATCATATAGAAGGTCATCAACTAAAGTCACGCATCTCATATGATACATTAAATACTTCTAATACGTCACCATATATAAGTAGACTTAGTGCTTCCGATTCCAACATTATCCTACTCATTAAAAATTTAACTAATTTAGTTCCATTAGTGTTTTTATAGGTTCTCCAATATTCCTGTCTGGTATTCTGGTCTCCAAGAAAAAATGGAAGGTTCACTATTAACAAGAAGCGATAAAGGATCAGGTTGAAATTAATTAGCTGTGGCATAAATATTAATGTTAATGAAAAAGTTGCCTGCGTATACCTTAAAAACCATGACGGATAATGGCAGTAAGCGAAACACTGATAAAGAAAATACTATAAACTACACTGTTTAAAACTGTAGAAACTGAGAAACTGAGCAAAGAAGAGAAACTCACTGACACATGTGCGACATTTGGGTATCTTTAATTTTTGGGTGTTTCACCAAGCAGTAGCTTAATCAATAATAATAAAGCCAAAAATTAAAGATACGCAGGCCAGATATTGCACATGTGTTTAATTTATCACGATAGTATATTCTGACTAGACTTTGCAGAGCTAGGAGCGAATGCAGCAAGTTCTTCCCTAACATAAGCCACACAACTGTTGATTAAGCATATCCAGGTACCTGAGGGAGTGATTATCCATCTTGAAGTCAAAATTTCTTGAAACAGATGGCATCAATATCCTTGGCTCCACTTATGTGATACAAATCGGGCAACCGCTTCCTCATGTAGGTAACAGCTCTTAGCTTGTAAATAAACTTAGGAACCCTTAACCTAACCTTGTAAAACCCTGCGTAAAGAGAGAGAGAGAAAGGAAGGGGGATGAGACAGTAAACAGCTTTAATATCATTCAATTAATCTAGCTCCCTAGTGGGCGCATGGGTCACGGGAGCAGCAGCTGCTCTGATAAACTCTTACACACCTCCACATGCCCGCACACCCGTGCGCTCACCACGCCCATACGCCCGATATACCCATGCACCCGAACGCTTATACACCTGCCACGCCCATACTCCCCTCATGCTAAGTAACTACACTGTCATGTAGCGTGTTCTGTGGTGTTCCATGATGGCCAGTGAGGCCGTAAAACTATCCAGGAACACCACTTCCACCATCACTATTTACGTTACCACAGCGCACATCTGTGTAAGAAGCAGAGTGAACATGCAAAAATACTTAAACTACCCAAATATAAGCAAGTTATAGACTTCACTAAAGGCGTCATTATATTATAAATGGTATAAAATATCAACAAATTAATAAACAAGACGCATGTGTAGCATTTAAGTATCGTTGCTGGTGATTGGTGATTACAGTCTTGGAGATAGTAAAACTCCTTGTTAAGCCTTGTGTAAAAAAAAAAGTGAAGAGGTCGTTTGAGGTGATCAGTGTTTCAGCTTTAATAAAGATGATCAGTCTTTTAACCTCCTGCACGGGCGAAACGTGTCACAAATATACACAGAAAAGTGTTGCACAAGCTTTTACTCATTAGCTTGTCGATATTGCTTACCCTTTCTAACATGATACTTGAAGACAGAGGAACACATTGGTATGACGAGTAAGATACATGTGCAACAAGCTGCATAACGGGCTTCCTCTGTCGGATACTGGTAAATACAGCACTGGAAACACTGGAAGCAGTATTAGTGCGATTATGCTGTCACTCTTGGTGTGAGGTGGTCAGTCCCTCAATCCTAAAACATCGGCATGCGGCCAGATCTTATATACTAGAGACAAGATGTTTAGCAAAGAAGTCGTAGATTTCTCTTGAACTGACCAGTGATCATGTTAATACTACTTTTGCAGCCTCCAGTGTTGTATTCACCTGCATCCGGCTGAAGAAGCCTGTTGTGCAGGTGAAACGTTTCGGTAACGAAGATACCCAGGTGTTGCAAATATGTCTTATTCATCACCCCGTCGGTATTGCATCTATGGATAATATAAAACACCATGGTATCTTGGTAGAGGGGATACCCTCAAAAACGCTGTTACTAACAGCTGTTTAGCTTGACCTACTTCCACTAGGAGGGTTCTGCTCGCTTGTGATCTCACTTCTGATTCCGGTAAACAGGTCTCTTGCCTCATGCTTCTACTGTGAGACTGACCACCTTCACCCCAGGTTTGAGGGGAAAGACCACGGTACGGGTGGGGTTAGAACTCATGGCAAGTGAGGTCGTAAAATTCCAGGCACAGTCCTGGAGTTTTACGGCTCACTTACCATGGGTTATTACGATTTCGTGGGGTCATGATTGAGGGGACAGATAACCCCAGACTAACTCTCCATGGACTTCGTCTACTCTCTGCAGGAATGTAATCTCCTTTGAATTTGACTAACGAAGTCTGCTGAGTAGGCGTAACGTTTTGTCAATAGAGTGAGAATGTGAGCAATCTAAGCGTTCAGGTCGTGGAGCATGACTACCTGTTGCGCGGCCGCGCAGGTGCGCAGTTTAAGGGGAAACACAACTTGAAGACATATTCAGTGAATTTCTCTTCTTTGCTCAGTTTCTACAATTCAAATTTCAACATTACTTTTTTTTTAATTTTCAACATTGTAGTTTATATTATTTTCTTTATCAGTGTTTCGCTTACTAACATTATCCGTTTATCAACTTTATCCACATACCAACAGTATCCATACACCAGTATTATCCATTGGCTAACATTATCCATTTATCAATATTATACATATACCAACATTATTCATACACCAGCATTAACTATTTTCTGTCTTATCTACTTCCATCTCCAAGCAAGTTCTTCTGCCCTCTTAAATGTTTCCTTTAGTCAGATGTTTAATACTTATTTTCAAAGTGAGTGAGTGAGTGAGTGAGTGAGTGAGTGCGTGTGTGTGTACTTACCTAGCCCTTCGACTGTCGCAACCCCAAATCCTGACGTATCTCCTGGTGTCGCAAAATATTTGAAAAAAAAAAAAAATTTCTTACGAAATGATAGAGAATCTTTTCCCGATAGTAATGACACCAAAAGTACGAAATTTGATGGAAAACTTACGGAATTACACCCTCGCGAAGTTAGCGAAATTTACGAATCGGCGATTTCGCCCAATTTGAGGCCTATTTTCGGTTAATTCCATTGTTCCAGTCGACCAAACTCATAACTATTTCTTTAGAACTCCACTTGTTCTATCGATTGAGTGCAAGAAACCGCCTATTTACCGATTTTAACTACCCAATAAAGTGGTCAGAAATTGGCACTTTGGCCAATTTCAAGCAAATTAAAAAATACGCCAATTTCAAAACAGGGTTCAGAATGAACAATGCAGACATTCCTGGCTCTAAAGTAACATTTTCTTTGTCCATCAGTCACGTCTCCAGGCCCCTCTGATATTACTCTTGCTTTCTATTTTGAGTTTTTATTCAAACAAAAAATAGAAGATTTAGTTATGCAGACTATTGCGATATTGTAATAATTGTATAAATAATGTCAACCCATTCATGACTGCATATTAGAATGGCTACTTGGACATTTATTGGACAATGACATCATTTGTTTACCCTTGAACATCGGCAAAAATCAAACATTTCCCTTACTTTGAGCTCCATTTCAAGGTCCTTTTCATAGTAAAACCAATCAAAATCACCTCGATTTCTATAATATCTTGTCCATTCTGTCAACTGTGACTGCGAAAACAAGAATATAACCATAAAAACTATACGAAAATACATCTAAAAATCGGCGTTTTAAACCAAAAACACAGTCGGAGTTTTTTTTCTCATTATGTACTGCATGCTACAGGATTTTTTTTATATGGCGCACACTGATCACACAGACCTATTCTCTCATATGTGGGCCTACCAGCTTTCTCCTGCTTGATTTGAAGCCGCTAGAATTTTTGAGTATATATACGTTAAACAAACTGGCTCGTAAGACGTATATATACGACCGAAACAGTCATAGGGCTAGTTGTACTCACCTAGTTGTGGTTGCGGGGGTCGATTCATAGCTCCTGGCCCCGCCTCTTCACCTGGCCGCTACCCGGTCGCACTTCCTGCTTCGTGAGCTTTATCATACCTCTTCTTAAAGCTATGTATGGATCCTTCCTCCACTACATCACTACCTAGGCTATTTCACTTCCTGGCAACTCTGTGACTAAGAAATACTTCCTAACATCCCTGTGGTTCGTCTGAGTCTTCAGCTTCCAATGGTGACCTCTCGTTGCTGTGTCCCATCTCTGGAACATCCTGTCTCTCTCCACCTTGTCTATACCTCTCATTATTTTATATGCCGTTATCATGTGTGTGTGTGTGTGTGTGTGTGTGTGTGTGTGTGTGTGTGTGTGTGTGTGTGATCTTCAATCTCACATTTACAATTCTTCAACTAGTGTGCGGCTCTTGAATATTTTATACACAGACACGCTTGTCTGACCACAGCTGCGGCCCCTTTTCACATTTATTTTCCATTTTCCCTTTCCCTCCTTTCTCTCTCTCTCTCTCTCTCTCTCTCTCTCTCTCTCTCTCTCTCCCCCTCCCTCTGTCAATGCCTTCATACATCGCTACATCCATTAATCCATTCAGCAATCCTATTCATTCATCATAATAATAATAATAATTTAACGAGAATACTTTTACATGATTACAGAATATTATTCATGTAAACAACTGCTATACACAGATTAGTGTTGTATGCATACACTGGTAGTGTATTATGGAGAATAAACCTCAAGTGCCCCGCCAACCACGAAAAATATCAGTGTGATTTTTTCCTCCGTAGATGTGGTGGTGTTGTAATATTAGTAATATTGAGTTTAATTATAGTTTAACACTTGTTATATTTACATTAGTCCACCACCCACTGTGTACACCCACTGTACCATACACTACTGTGTACACCCAGTGTACCATACACCACTGTGTACACCCAGTGTACCATACACCACTGTGTACACCCACTGTACCGTACACCTCCACTACCACTGTGTACACCCACTGTACTGTACACTTCCACTACCACTGTGTACACCCACTGTACCGTACACCTCCACTACCACTGTGTACACCCACTGTACTGTACACTTCCACTACCACTGTGTACACCCACTGTACCGTACACCTCCACTACCACTGTGTACACCCACTGTACTGTACACTTCCACTACCACTGTGTACACCCACTGTACCATACACCACTGTGTACACCCACTGTACCGTACACCTCCACTACCACTGTGTACACCCACTGTACCGTACACCTCCACTACCACTGTGTACACCCACTGTACCGTACACCTCCACTACCACTGTGTACACCCACTGTACCATACACCAACATCACTGTGTACACCCACTGTACCATACACCAACATCACTGTGTACACCCACTGTACCGTACACCTCCACTATCACCGTGTACACCCACTGTACTGTACACTTCCACTACCACTGTGTACACTTACTGTACCGTACACCACCACCACTGTGTACACCCACTATACCGTACACCTCCACTATCACCGTGTACATCCACTGTACTGTACACTTCCACTACCACTGTGTACACTTACTGTACCGTACACCACCACCACTGTGTACACCCACTGTACCGTACACCTCCACTATCACCGTGTACACCCACTGTACTGTACACTTCCACTACCACTGTGTACACTTACTGTACCGTACACCTCCACTATCACCGTGTACACCCACTGTACTGTACACTTCAACTACCACTGTGTACACTTACTGTACCGTACACCACCACTGTGTACACCCACTGTACCGTGCACCACCACCACTGTGTACACCCACTGTACCGTATACCACCACCACCGTGTACACCCATTGTGCCGTACAGTATTACCACTGTGTACACCCACTGTACCGTACACCACTACCACTTTGTACACCCACTGTACCGTACACCTCCACTACCACTGTACACCCACTGTACCGTACACCACTACCACTTTGTACACCCACTGTACCGTACACCTCCACTACCACTGTACACCCACTGTACCGTACACCTCCACTACCACACTGTACACCTACTGTACCGTACACCTCCACTACCACACTGTACACCTACTGTACCGTACACCTCCACTACCACACTGTACACCTACTGTACGGTACACCTCCACTACCACTGTGTACATCCATTGTACCGCACACCTCCACCATCCACTGTGCACACCCACTGTACTGTGCACTTCCACCATCACCCACTGTACCCTGCACCTCCACCAGCCACTGTAGACCCACCGTACCGTGCACCGCCGCCACCACCATCGTGTACACCCACTGTACCGTACACCGGCACTAGTACCGCCGTGTACTTCCATTGTACCGTGCACCACCACCACCCCCCACCGTACCGTGCAGCACCACCATCTACCGTGTACATCCACCGTACCGTGCACCACCGCTACACCACCATTACCGTGTACATCCACTGTACAGTGCACCACCACCACCACCCACCGTACCATACATCACCACAAACTACCGTGTATACCCACTATACTGTGCACCACCATCACCCAGGGTACACCCAGCGTACCGTGCACCGCCACCACCCACAGTGTACACCCAGCGTACCGTGCACCACCGTGTACACCCACTGTACCGTGCATCACCACCACGCACCGTATACACCCACATCTACAACCTACCCTCACCGACTCCAGTTGTGACCTACATGCAGTTAAGCACTTACCACCTTCCTATTCTTTTTGGGCCAAGAGCTGTTATCGTACCTCTGTTCATCTGAAAACAGGGCTAAGGTAAGTTCATCTCATAAGAACATAAGAAGGAACACTGCAACAGGCCTACTGACCCATGCGGAGCAGGTCCGTGTCTTTTCCCCCCCGATTAGCCCAATGACTCACCCAGTCTGGTCACCTCCACTCAAGGAAGGAGCACGGCACCAGACCCAGCAGCCCAAGCTAGTCAGGTCCAACTCACACCCACTCATGTATTTATCTAACCTATTTTTAAAACGACACAACGTTTTAGCCTCAATAACTGTACTCGGGAGTTTGTTCCACTCATCCACAACTCTATTACCAAACCAGTGCTTTCCTATATCCTTCCTGAATCTGAATTTTTCCAGTTTGAAACCATTGCTGCGAGTCCTGTCATGGCTGGAAATTTTCAGCACACTATTTACATCCCCTTTATTTATTCCTGTTTTCCATTTATACACCTCGATCATATCCCCCCTAATTCTACGCCTTTCGAGAGTGCGCAAATTCAGGGCCCTCAGTCTATCCTCACAGGGAAGATTTCTGATACATGGGATCATTTTTGTCATCCTCCTCTGTACGTTTTCCAGAGCATTTATATCCATTCTGTAATACGGTGAACAGAACTGTGCAGCATAGTCTAAATGAGGGATCCGTCTCAGGATGCTACCCACAACACTCAACTAACATTTACTGACTGAACAGGAGGTGCACAGGAGGTAAACAGGAGGTGGATAGGGGCAACATGGCCATTAACTACATTTCCTTCTACAGTTTACAAAATGTAGTTTACGTGTAATAAATTTTTGATAAGCACAAAAGAAAGCCACTAACATGCTGTGCTTTTCGGGTAGATACTCAACGTCTCCACCCGCTCCAGGATCGAACCCAGGTCCTTCGCTTGTGAGGCTTAAGCCTTCATGTCTGAATGACACCAAATGGATAAACAAGAGAGCTGAGCAACTCTCTTTTCCCGAGCCGCCTTCAACTGTCTTTTACCTCTCTTCCTTTCCCCTCTTCCTTTCCCACTTTCAATCTATTAACCCATTTCAACCCCTTCAATCACTCCACCAATCCCCTCTCACCTTGTACCACCCACCTCGCGTTGGTAAAATTTAATTACCTATTGAATAGTGGAGGTCGGGTGTGTTGGCTGACTTTGCTTCGTATTTTTATCTTAGTTGTGTGTCGTAAAGAAGATTCCGTCGATTCTTGTAGCTGCTCCTCTTGTTAGGGAAACTTAATAATGGGGTCCCAGCATTGGATGCTCTTGTTAGGGAAAATCCATTAATGAGGTCACTATGAATGGAGGCAGACACCATACACAGTTTTAAAAGCAAGTATAACAGAGCTCACGAGACTTGGAATGAATCTGGTAAGATGCAAGTTGTGATGCGGCGCTAGGAGCAAGGGGGTTGACTCCTGCAGCCACATACAAGTATTTATAGGTAAGTACTCACTCATACACTCGCATCAAACACACACGCACACACACACGGCCCACATAAGCAGAGAAAAGGTACTAGTCATGGGAGACTTTACCTAAAAGAAGATTGGAAGAAACCAGAGCCACACAGGGGACCAGAATCGTGGAGGACTAAGATGCTGGAGGTGGTAAAGGAGAACTTCGTGCGCCAATATGCTAGGGATACAGCCAAAGAGAGGAAAGAGGATGAACCAGCATGGCTGGACCTTGTGTTCAGCCTGAGTGGTTCCTGCATAAAGGATATTACATATGAAGGGTCCCTAGACACTTGGAGAAGAGATGAACTCCATTGTCTAGAACAACATGAAAGTGAAGCATGAGAATGGCGACCTAAATACTGTCAAAGGTGAGACGCAGAAAATCTCGAATATGATAGAAGAGGCGGGGACCACCAGTAGAAGCAAAACTATAAGAATTAAGAGTCAGTGTAGCAAGTCTAGTGGCCCATGCTCAGTAGGTCCCTCTCAAATCCAACTTTTTCTCTCTTTCTTGGTTAGCTGGTTTCAAGTAAAAAAGGTTAGACTTGAGAGGGACCTATTGACAGTATTTGGGTCTCCATTTTCATGTTTCAGCTTCACATTATTCCAGACTATGAACTCTTCTCCAGGCTGAGGGACTGACCATCTCAAAACTACTTCGTTGAGGGTAATGGACTGATTACATCATTACATCTTCATTGCTCCTACTTTCAACTATATACGAGACTTAAGAAGCCTGCTGTGTAGGCGAAAAGTTTCGGAATAAAGATGCCTAAATGTTGCACATACGTCTTCCTTAGGTACGATGGGATCTACGAGGCTATAAGGGGCGTGACTCTGACAAGCAGAGAGGCGGGACCAGGAGATAAGACTCAACCTCTTCAACCACACACAGGTGAGTACACAGAGGAGCGCTAATGAATGTGTGAACAGACTGTAAACGTAGCCAGGAAGGTGGATGCTAGTGTAAACGTAGTCAGAAAGGTGGATACTAGTGTAAACGTAGTCAGAAAGGTGGATGCTAGTGTAAACGTAGTCAGAAAGGTGGATGCTAGTGTAAACGTAGTCAGAAAGCTGGATGCTAGTGTAAACGTAGCCAGGAAGGTGGATGCTAGTGTAAACGTAGTCAAAAAGGTGGATACTACTGTTAAATCCTTACAAATGTAAAACAAAAATTGTATGAGAAGACTGGACACGGAATGCAACCTAGGAAAGAGATGCTACAAATAAAGACCAAGGAGAAAGATCTGGACTAACCATAGCACGCACTTACGAAACGTATATCATCAATGGCTTATGTAAAACTAAGCTAAGAGTAAAAAGGCACAATACCGTGACTGGAGCAATAAACAGATAACCCGCGGGTTATTTGTATATAGCTATGTCCTGTTTTCAAGAACATTACAAAACTTTCATTTAGAGCTTCATATACATCGTACAATAGGCCCATCTTTGGGTACGTGGAGCCAGCATTCAGCCTCCACATGATCAAACATATAAAGAAACTCGAGGAGAGTTAACGTTTAAGAGAAAGCTGGTTCCAGAACTGAGGGAAGCTGACTAAACCAAACAAAAATAGACAGAGGACCTAAGGAGGCCTGGTCGCAGACCGGGCCCCGGGGGCGTTGACCCCCGAAACCAGTCCAGGTATACTCCAGGTATAACGTCATCACTGCATATAAAACTCAGACGATTAGAGTGGATATAGACAGGAAGGCTCGAGATGCAAGGAGAGGGAACTAGGGAACATAGATGGCAACCAAAAGAGAAAATCAGCCACACGGATATTAGGAAACACTTTTTAAATCATAAAGGTTAATTAATAAGACTAGGATGTGGTGCTGGCAAACACCATACACATCTTCAGGAGTGGATATGATCAGACTCGGAAGCCAGAAATCATACAAATAAATATATGGGTTAATAGGAAACTTGAGTACAGATATATTAATAAAGTAGAAAGGAACCAGACAGTTTGGGTTTGATAGAAACCAAATTAATGAAAAAAATTAGTGAGACAAAGTTTTGAAGAAATTATTAAACCTCAGAGAACACAATCATGGTCAACAAGTACTGTCAAAATACAAATAATATCAAAAATTAAGGAATTAATACAAAGAACAGATAAAGAAAACGGGAAACATATTTTGATCAAAGATTCTAATTAAAAAAAATTGATGGGATGAGACATGACAATAGGAATGGAAGACAAGACATACTGTAAGAAAAAGTTTTTCTTGGGACAATTCCTAGCTGTGTATTGAGCCTGAACGAGTCAAACGTGTGTCTTGTTCGCTGTTGTCGCCACGACACTACTTGAATCTCACTGCTTTTATTGAATCAACATTAAGGTAGCAGCTCCAGTGAGGGCAATCTACCATTTATATTGCATTTTATGCTTACAGAAAAGAAAGAACTATATAATGTAAATTATGTGCATTTATTCGTGAAAAGTAATTAATGGAAATTAAAAAAAGTAAATAAATTAATAAAAGAGTGTATTATTAGTAAAGATAGAAAGAGAATATAACAGAACTTTTGAGAAATCAAATGAAACGATGGCTAAATGGAAATAATATATTTTAAAAGTTGTTTAAAATCTATATAAGGAAAAGTTTATCCCCAAACATGAGCACTTGGATAAATAGAAAAAAAAACACTAAAGATTTTGAAAAGTCATGGAAAGGATGGAGGGAATATAAGGTAAACAATATAGAAAGGTAAACAATATAGAAAGGTAAACAATATAGAAAGGTAAACAATATAGAAAGGTAAACAATATACAAAACCTTACATGTAAACACAAAACACTGAAACAGATCAGAAACGAGTATACCAAAATAAGGAGATTATTGTTATAATCAAAAAGAAGCGCTAAGCCACAAGGGCTATACAGCACCAAAATAAGGAGAGATGATAAAGTTGAGAGAACATGTACACAAGCTTTTGCGTCCACGTTCATTATGCAGCGGGGTAGGTGTCTTGGTGCCAGCGAAGGGCTCCTGAGCCATAGAATCTCAACTACCCTCCCTTTCCTTGGATCGAATCTGTTTGCCTCCTATTCCGCTGGCACTGTATGACGCAATATCACCCACTGAATGTGATATTGTGACAGTTTCACTCTCTCTAGAACTTTATCAGGTCAACTATAAGGTTCAATACAGAGCGAAAAGGTGTCACATAAAAGCTTACTTATGCACTGTTTCTTCTGTATTACTTGCCACAGAACACCTTTCTGTCCAAGGAGAGAATATATTCATTTAAAGGTTTAATATAAAATAATAAGCTACATTCTGTTTTATTTTCACAAAGAGAAACTGTAAAGAGGGAAGTAGAGAGACCGGAATTTAGAATGTGGACTACCTGAGTGAGGCGTATTAAATATTTAACGAAACCTTGAAGAGTGTACTCACACAGGACGTTTGAATGCGTCAGAACTGAAGCTGCACCAACCAAACTAGATGCAGCCTATTGTAGCAAGCATGGTTGTTATTGGATACAAATAATAATGCCATGGAACGAGGTGATAAATCTACTTGGATTATAAAGGACCGTAGATGATAGTTGCCTATTTGATATATATATATATATATATATATATATATATATATATATATATATATATATATATATATATATATATATATACACACAAAACAACCACTGTGAAAGAATAGAGAAATTCCAAGCGCTTTCGTGACTACTCACATTATCATATTCTGAAATCGCTTGTTTACTGATATATTTCATTGTCTTTGTTTAGTATTAAATTATTGTAAACGTATCTAAAATATATTTAGCTGGATTAAACTAAAATAAATTGCGCTTCTTGTAAAAAAGTTAGGCAAGTTTTTCTAAGATTCTTTTAGTGCAAAATTATAAATTTTAACATTAACATTAATGAAAAAATATATCTTTAAACGTATAAGAGAAAATTTTAGAAACGACTTAACTTTAAATGAGTTCTTCCTATTTGACCAGTTTTACCTATTAGGCACGACATATATATACACACTCTCCTTCCGAGAACGTAATTTGGCTGGCAAAACACAAATAACACTTGAATGAAATATATGACGACGTTTCAGTCCGACTGAGACCATTAACTGGTCGCAGTCGGACCAAAATGTCGTCATAAGATTAATCCTAGTATGTGAGGGTTATGTATGTATTGTTCCAGTCACGGTATTGATCCGTTTACTTTTTTTTCACTGGCAGAAGATATTTTGTCAATGTAATGCCACTGTATGCTTGAATGTAACTTAAAACCCTAAAGATAACGATCAGCTATAAATCACCTCAAAAAAATACTAAAAACGCCTTTAGTTTCAGCTCTTCAGTTTCTTGGTATCCAGCTGAGGTTTATCACGGGTTGACGTGTATCATAAAGTTAAAAAAACGTAGTATTATTTAACACTAATTACAACTAGAGTTTAATAGCTCCTCAAATCCCATTACTTTGCAAACGGCAAGATATAGCAGGTGTAAGAGGTCCACTATAGCAATAGGGAAGAGTTTCTAAAGGAAAGCGTAGTTGTGGAAAATGACGAGTAGAACAGCACAAGGGTGAGCGCTGGTTCCATTGGTGGTTAGTGCTGGTTCTACTGGTGTTTAGTGCTGGTTCCATTTGTGGTTAGTACGGGTTCCACTGATGGTTAGTGCGGGTTCCACTGGTAGTGCGGGTTCCACTGGTGGTGAGTGCTGCTCCAGTGGTGGCCAGTGCTGACTACAGTGGTGGTTAATGCTGACTACAGCGGTAGTTAGTGCTGACTACAGCGGTAGTTAGTGCTGACTACAGTGGTAGCTAGTGCTGACTACAGTGGTAGCTAGTGCTGACTACAGTGGTAGCTAGTGCTGACTACAGTGGTAGCTAGTGCTGACTACAGTGGTAGCTAGTGCTGACTCCACTGAGCTTCATAAGTGATGTTACCCAGCGATCAATATAAAGAAAACTACACAATGACTATTATTATTATTATTATTATTATTATTTATGAGGACTCGGTAAAACTGTATGGAGGTCATACCGAGCTTGGAGAATGGAAACAATCATTTTCGACTCAAGGAAGAAGAGCGCAGCTCCAATTTCTTGGGTCAATAGTTCTTCACCGGCATCAAGGCCCCAGATCTGATTAGACCCAACCATTCTCACGAGTGACATTCGTAAAAATTTGAACGTTGGCTTGCGTTGCTCAGCCACCGCGTTGCCAGACGAGCCACGGCCGATCTTTTTAATTTTACATGTGGTTAAATATAAGACTTTGTTTGTGTAACATGTAACGCAACCTAACAAACTAAGCTTAACCTAACCTAGAAAATTTAAAATAAAATAAAATTTTAATATAGAGTTTTAAAATTTTATATATATATATATATATATATATATATATATATATATATATATATATATATATATATATATATATATATGTCGTGCCGAATATGTAAAATTGGTCAATTAGCAAGAACTCATTTAAAATTAAGTCTTTTTTAAAATTTTCTCTTATACGTTTAAAGGTATATTTTTTCACTAATGTTAATGTAAAAATTTATAATTTTGCACCAAAAGAATCTTAGAAAACTTACCTAACCTTATTATAACAAGAACAATTTATTTTAGCCTAACCCAATTAAATATATTTTAGATTTATTTACAGTACTTTAATACTAAACAAACACAGTGAAATATATTTTTTTCGTTAGGTTCAGAATGATTTTGGCGAAATTATTGCATACACAAATTTTCACTTGTCCTATATGGCAAGATGAACGTTGCTATTTAAGCCAAGATCGCAAGTTCTGCCTATTCGGCACGACATATCGACATATATATATTATATATATATATATATATATATATATATATATATATATATATATATATATATATATATATATATATATATATATATTTACAATTACAGAAACGTTAAGAAGATTGTGTCAGTGAAGAACAAACAGGCACAACACCGTGACTGGAACAATACACAAATAATCCGCACGTAGAAGAGAGATGCTGAACACGACCTTTCGGTCGATTTAGACCATTTACAAAGTCACAGTGTGACTCTGTAAATGGTCCAAGCCGGAACGAAACGTCGTCGTAACCTTCTCTCTCCTCAGTGCAGGTTATTTGTGTATAGAGGTAGTACAATAAGGGCAGGATGTCCTCATTGTACTTCCACTAGGCCAGTGGTTCCCAAACTGGGGGTAAATTACCCCATGGGGGTAATTTAACCATTTTTGGGGGGTAATGGAGGAGTGACAGAAAAAGAGTTATGAATTCTGAAAATCAAGAAAACAATGCGGTACCCGGTATGAGGATTATTGTTAACTTTGTCTTAGTATATAAAGTTGTAAAGTAAACCTATTATAAGTAAGTAATAAAGCTAAACCAAATAACAATAAACATCAAAAACTAATATACAGTATTAGAAAAGAAGAAATATATAGCTAAGTGTGTGGAAACCCAAAAGTATTTTGACAAGTATGCTTCAGGACAAAAGTCGCTTGAATGTTGCAAACGATGCCAGGCTGGCACTTGCAACCACGAAGCCAAGAATTCCTAAACTAGCTTCAAGTATGCAACTCCATCCATCCCACTGATGTTCTTGACATCTTTGGTAATAGTCATTAGAGATACACAATGTTCAAATACAATAAATAAAAGAAAATATCTCAAGTGTTTTAATTTAGCCATATATATCAATAATAACAACATTTTGTGAAAGGGGTAACATGCTTTATGTGGCATGTTAAATTGGGTAACAAGCTGAAAAAGTTTGGGAACCACTGCACTAGGCTCTATGAATTCCCTACGGGTTTACCACTTCCAGTTAAATATAATAATTATTCGTGTTTTTCAGACTGTGTAGGAACTGCAGATATTGAAGATTGAGACACTTATGCAACCTAAGGGAATCTTTATTGAAGAAACGTTTCGCCACACAGTGGCTTCATCAGTCCAATACAAATCAGAAGAGTGTAAGGAGAGGAGGAGTTAGAGGTAATCAGTCCCTCAGCCTAGAATCGATGTGTTCAGTCCATCAATCTTGTAGAAAGTACAGCAAAGGGCCGTAGAAGTGGCTTATATACTGTAGTCAGGTGAAGCGAAGCAGGAGGAGGCGGGGTCATAGTGGTACCATCCACTAGTCGAAGTAGGTCTTCAATAAAGATTCCCATGCGTTGCACAAGTGTCTCAAACTTCAACTTGTCGGTTTTAAACCAGTTATCACAATTGTAGATATTATTGACCAAAAACACACACAACGTTACGCTCTGTGTAGAGCTTGATCAAAACATTTAGACAAGGCGAAACGTTGACCAGTAAAAGCTTTTTCCGAAACCCGTATCTTTTGTATTTTAGTATCTGCAGTTCGCCATCAGGACGCAACGAAGACCAGCTGTCAGTAAGAGGCCAACTGTAATAGTAACATGAAAATACAATTAAAAATATCTTGGTTGTATCCAGTTACTGAGGCACTAATTATGCTTATAAACTTTGGTAATCCCAGATAAGCCAGCGGAAGGCCTCGGTCAGATGACCAAAAGCTCCAGTGACGGCTCATCATTTCACTAGGACCCGCGTCAGGAAATCCTTGTCCTGTTTGCTGACAAATCTTACCTAACCTGTTTGTGATGCGACTCTAAGCAACGATAATGTCACGTTCTCCCTTGAGCTGCAAAACTATCGTAAAAAATATTAAAAGTTACAGACTGATCTCCGTTGTTGACGCAAGTCGTATAATAATTAATATATATAAATGTAACATGCACATGAGAAGTGCAATAGTAGTATGTTTGATCAAGCATATTTTATCATGTGCACAGAATACATTAAAAGACAGCTTAAACAAAGCTTCATTTGATCCAGCACAATAGTAATAAATAAAAATTAATGATGTTCCTAAATAAAGGTATATAATTAATGACGTAATTTTGTTGCGTATATTAACACAGTCACAAAGTATTAAGAATAATTAGACACACATGCAACACTTGGGTATCTTTACTGAGGAAACGTTTCGCCACACAGTGGCTTCATCAGTTCATACAAGAGAGAATCGTGAAGAACAGGATGAATTTGAGGTAATCAGTCCATCAGCCTTGAAGTCGATGTAGTCGGTCCATCAGTGTTGCATGTGTCTAACTGATCAACTTGTCGGTTCTCTGAACCATTCATCTACTATTAAGAATAATTTGAATATAATACAAACCTATGCATATTATCTGCAACTATTACCCCAGTCTAGGACGTGTTTCCGTGTGTGTGTGTGTGTGTGTGTGTGTGTGTGTGTGTGTGTGTGTGTGTGTGTGTGTGTGTGTGTGTGTGTGTGTGTGTGTGTGTGTATAACGAGTTTGGCAGGGCTGAAAGCAGAGTATGAATTATAAACGTCTTCGGAGGCTTCTTACTTTATTGTTAATGTCATGGTGTGTACACAGGCTTGTGTTTTGTGCCCATGGCCCGGGAGGGGCCATGCCCACGAGGGAGAGAGGAGTGGACAGTTCTTGACTGAGTGATGGGTGTCGCCAGAGAGCGTGGCAAGGGCAGGCAGGCTGGCGTGCCCACCGAGAGGCCTGGCTACAGAGGGCAGCACCTTAGTGCCGCAAAATATGAGCCAAGTTGGCAGACAGCATGGGCTGTCTGTGCAGACAGTACAGGCTGTCTACATATGTGTGTGTGTGTGTGTGTGTGTGTGTGTGTGTGTGTGTGTGTGTGTGTGTGTGTGTGTGTGTGTGTGTGTGTGCGCGCGCGCGCGGGCGTTTGTGAGAACATGAGAAAGAGAGATAAGGGATATATAAGGGGCAATAGAGAATATCAGAGGAAAGGGGAGGAGAGGATGAGAGGGAGCGGTGGTCACAAAGACAGAGGAATCAATGCACTGCCTGAATGAATCTCTTGAAACATTGCGACCATTGCCTTTGCAATACAGTAGTCCAGCGGACACGGTACCCGTCTGGTGTTTACCAGACTATTAAAACGGAATGAATGACCACTTTCATGTATTTTACTGAAACGGAAACACAGAAAAGAGTAAGGTGATAAGGGTATCAAACAAGCTGGGTATGGAAAAACTGGATATCAGACTGAAAGGAGGGAATATGGAAGATGTGAATGTGTTTAGATGTTTGTGAGTGGACTTATAGGCGAATGGGTATATTATGGACGAGGTAAACCACAGAAGTTATTGAGAAAAAAAGGTGAGCGGTACATTGAGGTATCTGTGGAGACAAAGAACATTATCCCTGGAGGCAAAGACGGCATGGGTGTGAAGCATAGTCTGTGAATGCTGGTGCGAGGAGGAGGCTGGAGACAGTGGAGATGTCGTGTCTGAGGGCAATTTGTGGCGTAAATATTATGCGGAAAATTCATATTGTGGTAATTAGGAAGAAGTGTGGAGTTACTAAAAGTATTATACAGAGTGCTGAGGAGGGGTTGTTGAGGTGTTTTGGTCATTTAGAGAAGATGGAACAAAATAAGATGACTTGGAGGTCGTATAAATCTGTAATGGAGGGAAAGCGTGGTAGAAGTCGTCCTATTAAAGGATGTAGCAAGAGGGTAAAGGAGGTTTTGTGTGCGTGGAGCTTGGACATACAGCAGGCATGTGTGAGCGTGTTAGATAGGAGTGGCGATAAATGAATTTTGTGACTTAGAGAGCTGTTGGAGCGTGAGCAGGGTCATAGTTTGTGAAGGGATTCAGGGAAACCGGTTAGCCAGACTTAACTCCTGGAGGTGGAAAGTACAGTGCCCGTACTCTAAAGGAAGTTTTGGGATATCTGCTGTTTATATAACATCTAAACTGCCGTATCTGCGCGCCTCTGGCAAGACAGTGATGGTGTGAATAATGGTGAGTGTTTCTTTTTAGGTCACCCTGCCTAGTACTATCTTTCAACTCCCTCTAAATATATATACGTTTTGCCGAATAGGTAAAAATTTAAAATCAAGTCCTTTCTAAAATTTTCTCTTATATGTTTAAAGAAATAATTTTTTCATTTTTATGTAAAAATTAATAATTTTGTACCAAAAGAACTTTAGAAAACTTGCCTAACCTTATAACAAGAGCAATTTAATTTAGCGTAATGCAACTAAATATATTTTACACAAGTTTACAATAATTTAATAATAAACAAACACAATGAAATTTTTCGTTAGGTTCTGAATGATTTTTGCGAAATTATTGCATACACAAATCTTTGCTTACCTTATTCGGCAAGAAAAGCGTTGCTATTTAATCCAAAATCGCAAGCTTTACCTATTTACCACAACACACAATTATATATATACATTATATATGTCGTGCCGAATAGGCAGAATTTGCGATCTTGGCTTAAATAGCAACGCTCATCTTGCCATATAGGACAAGTGAAAACTTGTGTATGCAATAATTTCGCCAAAATCATTCTGAACCTAACGAAAAAAATACATTTCATTGTGTTTGTTTAGTATCAAATTATTGTAAACAAATCTAAAATATATTTAGTTGGGTTAGGCTAAAATAAATTGCTCTTGTTATAATAAGGTTAGGTAAGTTTTCTAAGATTCTTTTGGTGCAAAATTAAAATTTTTTACATTAACATTAATGAAAAAGCATATCTTTAAACGTATAAGAGAAAATTTTAGAAAGGACTTAATTTTAAATGAGTTATTGCTATTTGACCAGTTTTACATATTCGGCACGACATATATATATATATATATATATATATATATATATATATATATATTATATATTATATATATATATATATATATATATTATATATATATATATATATTACAGATATATTAATTGCACCCAGTTTATTAGTTAAAAGGCCATTCAAAATATTTACTGCCAGGAGTCACATGAACTTCCACTCTCGTTAGCAAAGACAAATACGTATATGAATTATTTCATGCAAGATGTAAAAACAACGAGTGTGCCAGGTTTGATGGCGGCTCAACCCGGGAGTGATGACGGGGTAACTAATTTTGATCTTTTCTTACTGAAATACGACTCCACGGCAAGACATAGTTATGAGCAACTTTTTAATACTTAGTTGCTAAGCCTGGAAGTTGGTGTGTGCGTGTGTGTGTGTGTGTGTGTGTGTGTGTGTGTGTGTGTGTGTGTGTGTGTGTGTGTGTGTGTGTGTGTGTGTGTGTGTGTGTGTGTGTGCGTTTGTGTATCGTCACTTGTACATACTCCACTATATCTGGTTGCAGGGGTTGATTCACAACTTCTGGTCCCGTCACTTCGCTGGTCGGTACTAGATCCACTTACTCCCGGCTCCTAGAGGGTAACCGTACCTATTGACATCTACACATACTTGGCGTTTACCTGAAGAGGGTTTCGGGGGTCAACGCCCCCGTAACCCGGTCTGATACCAGGCCTCGTGGTGGATCAGTGTCTGATCAACCAGGCTGTTACTGCTGGCCGCACATAAACCGATGCACGAACCACAGCCCTTCTGATTAAGTACTGACTTTAGGTGCCTGTCCAGCGCCTTCTTGAAGACAGCAAGGGGTCTATTTATAATCCTTCTCATGTATGCTGGGAGGCAGTTGAACAGTCTTGGCCCCCTGACACTTCTGCTGTCTCTTAGTGTACTTATGCCCATCCCCTTTCCCTCCGCTTTTCACTGAGGAAATGTTGCATCTCCTGCCAAGTCTTTTCCTTTCATAGGGAGTGATTTTCGGATGCAAGTTTGGTATTAATCCCTCTAGGTTTTTCCAAATGTATATCATGTATCTTTCTCGCCTGCGTTCCAGGGAATACAAATCACAGGATTTCAACCATTCCCAGTAATTTAGGTGCTTTATCGTACTTATGTATGCCGTGAAGGTTCTCTGTACATTCTCCAGGTCAGCAATTTCGCCTGCCTTGAAGGACTCAGTGCACAGCAGTACTCCAGCCTAGAGAGAACAAGCGATCTGAAGAAAATCATGGACTTTGTGTCCCTAGTTTTGATTATTATAATAAAAAAAGAAGCGGTAAGCCACAAGCGCTATACAGCACCTAGTTTTGATGAGGTAGATACATTGTTGTGGTCTTTGAAGGTGAAATCCTCTGACATTATCACTCCCAGATCTTTCACATTAGTTTTTCTCTCTATTGTGTAGTTAGAATTTGTTTTATAGTCTGATAATTTCCTCAAGTTTTCCATATCAGAGTTGAAATTTCTCTTCAATGAACTTCACATTGTTTTCTGCAGCCCATTTAAAGATTTGGTTGATGCCCGCTTGGAGTCTTGCTGTGTTTTCGATGGAGAACACTGTCAGGCAATTCGAGTGTCATCCGCAAAGCTAGATACGGAGCTGTGGCTTACATCTCTGTCAGATATGAGGATGATTAACAGAATGGAAGCGAGTACTGTGCCTTGTGGAACAGAGCTTTTCACTGTAGCCGCCTCAGACTTTACTCTGTTTACTATTACATTTTGTGTTCTATTTGTTAGGAAGTTATAGATCCATCTACTACCTTTTCCTGTTAATCCTTTGTCACACATTTTGTGCGCTATTACACCATGGTCACACTTGTCGAAGGCTTTCGCAAAGTCTGTGTATACATCTGCATTTTGTTTATCATCTATAGTATCCAGGACATTGTCATAGTGATACTGTAGCTGGGACAGACAGGAACGACCTGCTCTAAACCAGTGTTGCCCTGGGTTGTGTAACTGATGGGTATCTAGGTGGTTGGCGATTTTGCTAAGAACCCTTTCAATGATTTTTATATGGGATGTTAGCGCTATCGGTCTGTAGTTCTTTGCAATTGCTTTACTGCCACCTTTGTAGATTAGGGCTATGTCTGTTGTTTATAGTGAGTATGGGATGACCCGGTGTCCATGCTCCCTCTCCATAGACTGCTGAAGGCATGTGACAGGGGCTAATTGCAGTTCTTGATGAGCATAGAGCTCCACGAGTCCGGGCCTGGGGCAGAGTGCATGGGCATGTCATTAATTGCCTTTTCGATGTATTATGGTGTTAGGATAATATCAGTGATTTTTAAAGTGACTAAATTTTGAGTCTTAGTCACAAAAAATTAATATAGATTGTCGACCCTGAGTCTGGTTAACGGCTTAGTGAACAATGAGTCACATTGGGACTCTAGTATCTCACTCTAGAGTGAGATACTAGAGGGGTCCAATACTGGATGTTGTTTTCCGCTTAGATTTGACATAAGAGAAGAAGTGTTTCGGGTTTCTTTCAATTCATTGATGACTAAGTTCTTCCTGAGATTCTTGTCTCCTGTAAGATTCCCTAAGCTTAAGTTTGATATTTGTTATTTCTGTGACCAGTGCCTCCCTTCATACTTCAGATATACTGGCTCCTCTTAGTAGCTCTGTGATTCTTCGACTTTGCCTGTATAGGGAGCATCACTCTCTTTCTAGTTTACATCTTTCTTTTTCCTAATGGAATGTGCCACAGTTAATTTTTTCTAGGCAAAGATTCGAATCCGTGTTGATTAGGATATCTTCTCAGCTTGTTTCATTTATCACATAGTCGATTTGTTCCCAGTGAATGTTTTTGTTATTGAAGTTGAATTTTTATGAAGGAACCCTCATAGCTGATGACATTTTGCTGGTCAGGAGTCTTATGCATACATGACTGTACCTGTATTATGTTGTGATCTGAGTATATGGTTTTTGATACGGTTATATTACGTATTAGATCGTCTTTGTTGGTGAGGATGAGGTCCAGTGTATTTTCTAGTCTTGTAGGTTCTATTACTTGCTAGTTTAAGGTGAATCTGGTGCAGAGATTTAATAGCTCGTGTGTGAGTGAATTTTCATCTGAGCTGCCTCCTGGAGTGATTTCTGCTAAAACATTATTTGCTACACTCCTCTTGTAGCAAGATATTTGGGGCAGGAGTTGGGAGAATTTCCAGACAGTGGTCAATTTTCAAAAGCTGTCCTTGGAACTGCTGTGAAGTTGCATCCAGAGGTTTTGGTTTTCGATCTTTACAGCCGAAACTTCAACCACATCATTTGAGGTGTTTAGTAATACTGAGCGAATGAATGACTGTGACGTACAAGCCAATCCCCCCCCCCTTGTTGCCTCTTGAGTCTGTCGCATCTGAATGTGTTATAATCTGGGATCCATATTTTGTCAAAATGATCCTTTATGTAGGTCGCTGTGAAAGCTGCAAACACTACATTCGACTCTATGAGCAGCCCTTTGATGTAAGAAATTTTATCTTTGCAAACATACAGAGTCTAACACCCTGTATGTTTGCAAAGATAAATGTCGTTATATTGATGAAATTTAAGGGGGCTTTGATGGCATTAATATCTGTTGTTCAGCACGAACTTTCCTAGTTACAGTATACCAACCTTGAAAATTTGTAACCTACCAGATTAGGCGTTTTTTAGTTATAAACGAACACAATGGATTAAGGAAATACAAACTCAGACAACCACTACATGGTATCTCCTCGAGGTTATATAATAACTCTCTGTAATGATTCATTTCTACCAAGTTAAAATGAAAATCAAATTAAAATCTTTATTTCCTTTAAAACACACATCAAAGTTTCAGGGGATGGAACTGCACTTTGCAGTTTGTTTCGTTATAATGAAATACTGTTATGAGAACACACGATATTGTGTTCTCATATTGTCCTGACCTCTGGTGCTTAGTTTGTGCCAGTAACATGAAGGTTGGTAGCGCACTCAGCTCACTAAGTGTCCTCGGTTCCATCCCCGGTACGGGTGGAAATGCTGGGGGTTTCCTTACACTTGCTGACCCTGTTCATCTAGCAGTAAGTAGGTACCTACATGCTAGCCAACTGGTGTGGGGCGCATCCTGGAGAGTGGTAGTATACCTTAGATACGTCTGGGCTTTGAAATAAGCTAAGGTCGGATAACAGCTCTTAGCATGTAAAATTAATTTGTGTAAGAAAAATAAGGTTTCTTTCACAGGTCCCTCCGCTTTCCCCGCCTCTGTGGAAACTCAGCTCAGTCCATGGGTTACTCTTAATGAGTTTGTACCGAGGCTATCTGTCTGTGGGAGCTGTCGCTCTCCTGTCTTCATATGTTGCTTCTGCTCACTAGTTTTCCTCCTCTTAAGTTGCTCGTGATGAGACCATTAGCCTTCACTTTCCTTTTTTAGTGTACCGTGCAGCCCCTCGTGACCTGGCTTCCCAGCCTATCCTTCACTTATCCTGTATTGTGCAGCCAATGGTGGCCTGCCTTCCAAGCCCATCCTTCACTTATCGTGCATCGTACAGCCATTCGTGACCTGCCTTCCCATTGCGTAATGTTGAACCATTCGTCCCCTGCCATCGTCGATCGATCTACTTGAACTAGATTCCTCACTCTTCTAGCCTTTTATATGAACATAATTAATAAATTAATATGACGCTTTTTCCTCTTATTTTTAACGTTGGACTCGCTCTCGTTTCTCCCAAAGGAGAGACCAAAGTCCAACTGCAGAGAACGAGAGCAGTAAACAATGACGGCAGCAATGATGGCATCACACAAAGACCCACAAACAATGACGCCAGCAAACAATACCGACGGCAAGGAAGGCAGCAAACAATACCGACGGCAATGACAACAGCAAACAATGACGACGGCAGCAAACAATGACGGCAGCAAGTAACGACGACAGTAAATAATGACGACGGCAGACAATGACGAAAGCAAACAATGACAGGAGCAAACAATGATGACAAACACAGACGACAAACACAGTAACAACCCGGGGTGAAATAAGGCCAGTAATAACTTTTACCTGGACGGCAGCGGTCAAATATTATGTGAAAATATTGAGCCAACGACTGGGCCAGAATGTGACTGATATACACACAACAATGACTATAATAATTCTTGCTACGGAAATATCACGTCACAAATATTGCAGAATCGTGGAGCCTCGAACTCCGGCACAATGTTTTTCCCAGGAATTTCATGACCATGCAGAAAAAATATAATTAAATCAATTACTTTTCTCACAGAAATGAAACGAACGAGAGAGCGAAAAACAGGACGAGTATCCGTCCGGTGAGACTAGGAGAGTCAGGTCACTGGGAAGACATGTTGTAGCAGCAGCAGCTGTGATGAATGGTTTGAAAAACCGACAAGTTGAAGATTGAGACACTTATGCAGCATATGGGAATCTTTATTCAGGAAACGTTTCGCCACACAGTGGCTTCATCAGTCCAATACAAAGAGGAAGGCGTAAGGAGAGGAGGAGAATGAGGTAATCAGTCCCTCAACCTGGAGTCGATGTGTTCAGTCCACATTCTACAAGATTGATGGACTGAACACATCGACTCCAGGTTGAGGGACTGATTACCTCATTCTCCTCCTCTCCTTACGCCTTCCTCTTTGTATTGGACTGATGAAGCCACTGTGTGGCGAAACGTTTCCTGAATAAAGATTCCCATATGCTGCATAAGTGTCTCAATCTTCAGCAGCAGCAGCGGTCAGGTCACATTGGAGGACAAGTTGCACCAGCAGCAGCCAGGTTTTTTTGATAGTAGTGGCGAGTAGCAGCCGCTAAGTACTAGAATTATATTGTGCAACGGCAGGAACCTAGATACATAATTTATACACTTAACTCTCCTGCTTATTTCTAAACAATTCGTGGCCATATAATAATTCCGCTTCAGGATTTTTTACTGGCAAATAAAATGCAAAATTTAAGTGGGTATTAAAATATGAATTTATTGGTGGTAAACTAGATTTCGTCTTGCCATTTGTTCAGCTGTGTTATATACCATGGTTCTGAGGACAGGTCATTGTAATGTTGTGGAGAGAAGATAGTGAGGTGTCTGGTGTTTCAGTTGCCTTTTGCTTCTCTACTTAATGTTGCATTCATAAAGCCAACTTTCATCTTCCAACATATGCACCACAGCCTGGATGATCCGGATTTGACTTAAGGAATTCGAACTTATCAAGCTCCCCTATTCAAGACGGCTAGGTATCTGTTGCTAATTCCATATTTATGAAGGGAGGGGTAGCGGAAAATCTTGCTTTCTTTGCACTGAGTTTTCCCTTGGTGTACTCATTGCGCCCCTGCTTTTCATTGGGTTATTTTGCAATGTCTGCCGAGCCTTTTGCTTTCTTAAGGAGTGTAGATTTGAAACCAATCCCTCTAGAATTTTCCAGACGAAAATTATGTTTTTTGTTTTTCATCTACCTTTCGAGGAATACAAATCTAGAGATTTCAAGCATTCCCAAAAATTGGGGCGCTTGAATAAATTTATAAAAACAGCGAAAGCA
>NC_091331.1:24516005-24538505 GCF_038502225.1 Cherax quadricarinatus
CAAATAATATTAATCACCATAAACTCAATAAGAAAACATTGCCCTTTAAGTCAATAAATACCAATAAATGCCCGTTAAATTCAAAATGATCTCCAAGATCTTACCCCCTGCACGTCACTCAAGAACCTTGGATATAAAAAACACGAGTAGCCAGGAGCACTGTAGAGGTCGTAGTATTCTCATACCTTAGCCTGACTACGAAAACATATTAGCGTTGAATGAAGGATTTTTTTTTAATTAATTAAAAAATCGGGAAAGGCCTTTACTTTTACCACCAATAAAATTTTACTCAGTACTCGGCTTCACTCCGGACAATGTCAAGCATGTAATAAAATGTGGAAACAAGCTGTCTTATGTCAATATAAAAATGATATACAATACCGATAAGTACGTAAGTAAAAGACATGTACAACGGTTAGGTATCTTTATTCTGAAACGTTTTGCCAACACAGTTTCTCCTCTCTCCATATTTGCCACCTTTCTTCGACTGATGAAGCCTATTAAATTGGCTAAACCTTTCGGAATAAAGATACCTAACTGTTGCACACATATACTTTACTCGTCAAATTGTTCCGTAAGCGTGAATATATAATATATATATAATGTGTATATATATATATATATATATATATATATATATATATATATATATATATATATATATATATATATATATATGTGTGTGTGTGTGTGTGTGTGTGTGTGTGTGTGTGTGTGTGTGTGTGTGTGTGTGTCGTGCCGAGTAGGTAAAAACTTGGTATTTTGGCTTAAGTAGCAACGGTCCTCTTGCCGAATAAGGCAAGCGGAAATTTGTGTATGCAATAATTTCGCAAAACTCATTCTGAACCTTACGAAAAATATATATTTCACAGTGTTTGTTTATTATTAAACTATTCTAAACTTACCTAAAATAT
Source organism: Cherax quadricarinatus (assembly GCF_038502225.1). NCBI lineage: Eukaryota > Metazoa > Arthropoda > Malacostraca > Decapoda > Parastacidae > Cherax > Cherax quadricarinatus. The sequence goes on from NC_091331.1 coordinate 24,516,920, forward strand.
ATTTAGTTGATTTAGGCTATATTAAACTGAGCTTGTTATAAGAAAGTTAGGTGAGGTTCCCAAGGTTCTTTTAGTACAAAATTATTATTTTTTACATTAACATAAATGCAACAAATGAATCTTTAAACGTATAAGAGAAAATTTTAGAAAGGACTCGATTTTAAATTTCTTGCTAACTGACCAATTTTACCTATTCAGCAAGATATATATATGCAACAGAATCGCACGCAGGCGATCTTAACAATGCAAGATAAGCCACGGGGGACTCACAGTAAACAGGTGATATCACAAAATGCAAAACCACTGAAAAAATTGTGAACAATCTAAGTGCTTACGTAATTTCTCACATTATCAAGGACATAAAAATAATAGAGCAGCAGACAGCTTATAACATAACAAAACACCCTGTGCATGTAGCGGTTGGAGAATCAAGGACCTGTTCATGCACAGCTTAAATACTTTCCAAAAAAATGCAGATGATTGTGTCTACAAGATTTCATGTAAAAAAATGTAATATAGTTTATTACAGGCAAACTGGAAAAAGCCTTGAACTAAGACTGCAACAACAAATATGGCATTAGAAATGCTCTGTTTATTCATGTGAGAGATTTCAACTACCTAATTCATTTTCGAATGGCCGAGAAAGCTGTATCAAGCAGATCCATCGTTAAGATAAATATATCTGAATTAAGCTTCATAAAAAAAATAGTCCATCACTTTACAAGAGTGATGGACTGAACACATCGGTTCCAGGCTGAGGGACTGATTACCTCAAACTCCTACTCTTCTTACCCCTCTCTGCTTCGTATTGGGCTGAAGAAGCCACTGTGTGGCGAAACGTAGATCTACGTTCACTTGCGTAGTGCTCCGAACGTAGATCTACGTTTTTTTTTTAAACAGGAAAGCATGTAAAATCGAAGGAAGATCTACGTTCGGAGCGTTATGCGAGCGAACACAGATCTATGTTTGAACAGTTTAAGGGTTAATAAAGATTCCTGTATGTTGCATAAGTGTCTCAATCTTCAAAAATAGTATTATAATATGACTAATAATTTAGAATTATACAAATTAGATTAATTTATAATTAATAAAATTAGGAAAGAACTTAAGCTATGCGTGACAGGTCCTTGACACTCGCACTCGCACCATATTGTCGTAGGTAAGGTGATACCTCAGCCTTAGAAGCCTTCTACTGCTCTATTATTTTTAAATGTAAATTAAAAGGACACAAGTGCAACTAATGTGACATTTTATTTTGGTAACGTTTCGCTCTCCAGGAGCTTTGCCACAATAAAATGTCACATTCGTTGCACTTGTGTCTTTTTACATTATATATTGTCGGTAATTCTACCAAAATATATATTTTTAAATGTCTCTGATAATGTGAGAAATCACGAAACAGTTGGCATGCTGTTCAGAATCACTAACAGTAAACTGATTTATTGTTAATCTCCGTCAAATAAGCACTAGAAATTAAAGTTAAAATTAATGTACCAATAGCTCTCAGAATGGAGGGACTTCTTCGTTGTGTCTTGGGAAGGTCATACATGTCCCAAGGAGAGGAGATAGAGTAATTTATTATACCAAAACCTTCTTTAAAATCTTGTTTTTCTTTGTCACATAGAACCCTATTAGGTTTATCGTCTACTTTAATTATATGCTAAGTGGATCAATATTTAATATTATAAATTTCCTGTAGTCTCCAAGCACTATCTCAACTATTGCTATATACTGTGATTTATTAAGGAAGTTAACGAAGTTAGAAAAGGAGCATTAATAATTCCTTTGAATTTGTCAAATATATCACTAGTTTTGAACTTAAAAGTTCTGCTATAGCCAGTAATGGCAGTTTGTGTGTAGATGATGATATAGTCAAGCGTTATTAAAACAGTACTGCTTTAGATACAAGTTTCCAATGGAAACTCTTCCATCTAAGCACTAGCTAGCTTAATTTTATGTTATGAGAAAACTTGGCTTCATGCTGAAACAAATGGTTTATAAAAGATTTGTTTGATGACACAATTCTCTTTTATAAAGTCCCTACTCGGGTATATGTAATTAAGGACTACTTAAATATTGAACACGTTGTATTTACTGTAGCAAAGAAAAATTAATAAACTGCACTTTCTCGATGTAAAGAGGAAACACCAGTGCTGTTTTCAACAGCACAGTTTATAGGAGGGATAAATTTATTGGATTACCATTGATTATATCTTCTGCTCCTACTCTGTTAAAATTAATATTTGAAAACTTTAAATAATAAATGTTACACGTAATCTTCAAATTAGTTTGTTTTTCTTACGCAAGTGTTTCCCTGTTTCAATGATTAAAAAACGATATATATATATATATATATATATATATATATATATATATATATATATATGTCGTGCCTAACAGGTAAATCTGGTCAATTAGCAAGAACTCATTTAAAATTAAGTCCTTTATAACATTTTCTTTTATACGTTTAAAGCTATTTTTTTCATTAATGTTAATGGAAAAAAAAATATAATTTTGCACCAAAATAATCTTAGGAAACGTACCTAACCTTATTATAACAAACGCAATTTATTTTAGCTTAATCCAACAAAATATATTTTAGATACGTTTACAATAATTTAATAATAAACAAACACAATGAAATATATTTTTCTCGTTAGGTTCAGAATGATTTTTGCGAAATTATTGCATACACAAACTGTCGCTTGTCTTATTCGGCAAGATGAGCGTTGCTATTTAAGCCAAGATCGCAAGTTTTACATATTCGGCATTATATATATATATATATATATATATATATATATATATATATATATATATATATATATATATATATATATATATATATATATATATACACGCAAGGAATTCGCAAGAGCAGGCGAAATATACACTGAAGGAGACTCGAACCTACGAACCTTGGAACAAGGTACGCAGTGCTATACCAATCTACCCACACTGGACCAATACCTTGGAGTCCAGCTTGCGCTAGACTTTGATCCAAGGCAGCCAGCTTTCAGGGAGAAGGCTTACAGCTTTTCATCTCATCCCCTGCATGCATCAGCCTTACTAGAGATATTAACAATGCAAGGAATTCGCAAGAGCAGGCGAAATATACATAAACATAATTCTGGGAGTTTTGGCAAAGACATATTATTTGTTGGAGCAGACTGATTAACTGCCTGGCTTACACATTCTAATTTATTCAAAGCCTGACTTTTACAAGAATCTTTTCTAATTCATAATGCTGATTAATCATAAGATCTACTTCAGTCTCATCTACACAGTTTACTAATAAATCTCCTTCATATTTGTTGTAATATAATTTGTATGAATCATATCTATTACCTAAAACATCTAAATACAATTTTAAATCATCAGTATTCACAGTTTCTTGATTCATTAATTCCAAACATTTATTGTATGCTTTTGTTACATGCCTTTTTCTAGCTTGCAGTGATGCTTTTTTTGCTCTGTATTCCATGTGTTTGTCTTCTGTATTAATTTCCTCATTTTCAGCCATGATGCAATGTATTAAATTCAACTTAATAACACTGATTATGTACTAAATTATGCACTTTATAAAGGTAAATAGTACAACTTACCTTTGAATAAATCCTAGCTACTTGAGCTTAGCAATTACATGTAAGAAAATTATATAAATTTTAAATGTACATTAATACAAACCTTTAGCTAGCCTTGGCTTATCAAATTATACAAATTAATATAAATCCTTGCCAGAATTTGGCATAGCAAAATTAATATTATACACATTAATATAATTAGCAACACTTGGCTTATCAATTACACACACACTGATATAAATCTTGGCCAGAATTGTCTTATCAAATTAGTATTATACAAATTAATATAAACTTAGCCAGACTTGACTTATCAAAATTAATATTATACACATTAATATGATTAGCTACACTTGGCTTATCAATTGCACATACACTTATACACATTAATATAATCTTTAGCCACCCTTGAGCTTAGCTTATCAAAATTAATATTGTAATAATTATAATCCACTACACATTAAGTAAATTTGTGAACTTAACATCCACCTCCTTTTGTCATTTCACATATAATTATTAAGTAATTAACTAATTAATGACTTCACTAATTACCTCAGGTTCAAGAAGGACCAACGGGCAAATTAAATGTGGAAAATTTCATCTATCTGAATGTAACTCATTATGTACATAACAGTAAATGATAACAAAGATAATTATTATTTATCAGAGTTACATAGACAAGTAGGAATTTGGGACACCTAGGTCACAAAAAAATGTCCCCCTTCGATACCTACCACTGTCATATCCACAAGTTGCTCTGGACCTATTAATTATACATGAAATATACATCACCAGGAATGCTGGTAAATATATAAATTTGTGGACTGTATATTAAATTAAAAAATGATTATATATAAACACATATATATAACAGAAGGAAAATATATCTTAATATCAGTCACCAATTTGACTGGAGATTAATGTGTCATGTACAGGACCCCCTCCCCCCTTTTGCCTACATTTATGAAAAATTTACTGGCCAGAATTTAAACATAAATTAGAGTGTTTATCTGAGGTTCCTGGAGTTGTCTTGTTCTGTCGCCTGATACTCAAATTATGCAGGAATGCACATCCAACAATTTAGGCTCCTATTTGAGAGGTGTCAGCCCAAATTTTACCTCTAGAGCACGAAAAATTCTTCCCATTACTAATGTCTGTTACTCAATTCAAAAACAAAAATGGCGACTGCTCTTCTGCGCAGGCGCAGGCTCAGTTTCCCATTTTCCAAAATATAATTTTTATTAAATACAATATAGGCCATCTATTTACCTATAAATTACCGTATTTACAGAAAATATATACATTATTTTCCACAAAATGAGCCTTAAATAGTAATTATCTGAAATAGATCTTTCTAGTGTGCTCGGTGAGGCCCCGTTTTCTGTTTGCCCATCAGAATATTTTATCGCCTTATCTTATATTTCAGTTATTAGCATTGTTTTGTCATAACCGGTTAGCTGTTTTTAATCGATAGAGGACAGTGTTACCTAACTAAAGCTATCCTAACCTAAATAACGTAAGGCGAGAAAACTTCTACCGACCATAAGTGAGAAAAACGCGTAGAATTGAAGAGGATTGAGCGATCACTGCAGAGCATCGAGTCTTCCAATATTTCCTCTACAAACCTCTAGTCCTTGTTCGCAATGGTTATAATTATAACCATAAATATTAGAGGGGTTGACCGACAAGCTAGTGGAAGGCCTCTGTCAGATGACCAAATGTTCCAGAAGCGGGTCATTATACGGCATTATCCGCTTCAGGAAACACTTATCATGTTTCCTGACGAATCTTACCTAGCCTAACCATGACTGGTTACTGAGTACGACCTCTTTCTTTATATTCAAGGTGGTGGTTCAGTCATCTATCATTTCTATTTCTAACTCCGTTTATCTATGGCAGCTTTTCACTGCTAATACTGATCAATTTAAGAAGTAGAAAGAACAGAAGCTCAATATATCATAAGATATAAGTGGAACGTAAGAATATAACACTTTAATACAGTGGTGTGTGTGTCTATATATATATATATATATATATATATATATATATATATATATATATATATATATATATATATATATATATATATATACATACATACATGAAAACTAAGCTTCACATTCAACAAACGAATAAAAAAAAAGACATGACAGACGGAATAAGAGTTAACGAATCTTAGCGGAGTGTGACACGTAGGTGAGGAAGATGGTAACAAGTTGTGACGGTGAACCAAGTGAGGAGACAAGCAGTCTGAGAGATTTGAAGCGTTATTTTACCCATGAAATCACCCAGTGTTCTTGACAATAAATTATAAATATGAATTTGCAAAATGCCCAAACTAAAACATTACTGTAAAACTTCAACAACGAATAATACTAATTACGACTACCAAGAATTACCCCTACAGAACGCAACCACAACATAATATAATCATAGATAACAACATATCCAGAATTCTACCCAAGCCAAACGGAGCTCAAGGGACGTGCTGCCCACAGTAGTGTAAGAGGACCACACATCTCGATCCTTAAGAGCGCCTTTCGATCCCCATAAGAGCAATTTGATCCCCATTCTTCTCAAAAGAGAGAAAACCTTATTCCCATGAGTCTTTTCTAGATTTCGAAGAGCTAATTCAATTCGCTACAGTCAATTCAGTCCTCTAATCCTAGTGTCAACTTATTCCCTAAGAGCTGACTCGACGCTCGTGAACTAATTCTATCCCCATGAGTTAACCCAAACCCCAAGATTTAACTCGAGCGCCAAGAATCAACACGATCCCAAAGAATCAAAAGTAGCCCCAACAGTCAAATAATCCACAAGAGTCAAATGTAGAGCCCAAATAGTCAGTTCAGTCTCCAAAAGTTAACCTGATCCCAGTCAACCAAAAGTTACTCTGATCCCCGAGAGACAACTCGATAAAAGGGTAACCTCGATCCCCAAGAGTCAATTCAGTTCTCAGGAGTTTACTGTATCCCAAGAGTCAACTTGATCCCCGAGACAGAGACAACCCATTGCTTGAGGAAGAGACAACTCGATTCTCGATTGTGAGTAAATTCCAACGTCGAGTGATTCAAGCCGTACCCTGAGATAGTCGGTTCGAGCAGTGAGGTAGGATCAACTAAATCGTTGGAGTGTTGCGAAGTAAACAGGACCAGTGTGTGCCGGGGGCCCTGCTGGCGGTTCCCACCAAAAGGAAGAGGAGCAGGACTAAGAGGAGGAGGAGGAGGAGGAGTAGGAGAATGAGGAAGAGGAGGATGATTCCTTGTTGAGACAGCAAGGGAACCCGAGGCTCAATGCTGGACACACATCTGTCACGGCCCAACAACTAAAGCTTCGTGAGAACGGAATCGTGGCTGACATATTCGAAATTTTAGCTATAGTATGCATATAAATAACAGAACTTATGTTACAATGTGCAGAAACATAAATCATCATGATTTTAAATCAAACTTGATCTTCAAGCTGCTTTTTAAGGGAAAATTGAGCAAAATCCAAAGCTCAGGACTATCTTTTTCAGATTCTATACTTGTGACGAAGAAGGGTGTCTGAGATGACACCAACCAGACACTATGGAAGACGTACTGGTGGTGAGTCTAATGATGGTGGTAATAGACGAGGATAGTAGCCAAGGAGGAAGGAAGAAAGGGAGGAAGGAGGGAGTGAAGGGGGAAAAGAAGGAATGAATAGCAGTTGTGATATTTTCAGAGCGTTTTGACTGTGTAAGACACTCAGTAAAATATGTTTACATCATACACGGTAAAACCAAAGATAATATAAACAAACAACAAAAGCAACGCATATAAACACTGAACACAGATACTATCATACCCAGAAGGAAGGAAGGAAAGAAGGAAGGAGGAGTAGTATAAGAGGAAAAGCTGGCGGCAATACTAACGCCCAGATAACGAGACAATTGTTCGTGGCAAAACACAGAGTAGGTAATTTTGCCAGTTACCCGACGACCATTCGGCAACGTTGTGCTGTTATTGTGCTGCAGGTGGTAACACTGCTACTACCACTCTTTAAGTGTCCCTCTAGCCTGAACTGGCTATATCTACAGGCCAACTCTGAATATTTCCATGAAATAAATGATAATACATCTAGCCAACAGTGAAAATGTTCATCATTCTTTGGGAACCAGACACCCGTAACTCCTGCCCAGGCTGCTTGAGGCCAGATGTGAGGTAGGAGAGTTCCACAACTCAAGAAACTGGGGGTCCCCTCCATGTTTACCTCATATCCAGGCCTGCATGTTAAATTTTACATAACAGCGTGGTCGTTGCTAGTGATCTCTGCAACTTTCTTTAGGTTATAGTACGTGGCGAACTGGTGAAGAATCTCATTAAGGTAGGATGACATATTTGGCCGAGTAAAGACCTCTCATTTGACTTCAGGTAACTGGTTTCTATATGGATTTTTTCCCCGAGTTTCATTTTTATATATCGAAAATATTCTCACTTGTGAAGTACTGTTTAACAGTCTTTGAAAGCTATTAACTTAAGGGTATGCAGGCTACTTTTCGCTATTATAACTAATGTCGCTTGTAAGCTCTGGATGCAAATGTTACTCTATTGATGTGCACCTCGGCGGTAGTTCTCTGTAATGTACAGTGTACATAACCCAGAAGTGTACAGGTGTTAGTGTATATTGTACACCGCAATAATTTTTGTAAGAATTTTCCCCTCGAAGTATACTTCGGTCAGCCTCCTTTTCCCTAATTTGAATGACCTTGAACTTATCGAGATGAAACTGGGGCCGCCTTTTGTTTAGCCATTTTTGTACATTAAGTCTTTTGAAGTGATTGAATTGTATGATTTCACAAAACACTCGAACCGTTAGGTTATTTATCGCTTCGAATATATACACTGTTCTTGCTAAAATGTTTTTAATTTATATAAGTGAATTACCAGAAGGAATAAAAATTATATGACTGCCTGCTGATAATTAAAAATATTATGTAAAATAAATAATAAAAGTTACTATAAATCTCTTAAGGAGGATTTATATAAATTGAGCAAATACAGGGATAGATGGATGAATGAATTAAATATAAATGAACGTCATGTAATTTATATGGGAGACAGCAAAATCAGGGCACATGAAGAATAATACAGTGACAAAAAATTAAACAAAATTATGAGAAACTCGTATACTTTACTGGAGAATAAAATAGCTTTCGAACATGTGGCTGAGGAAATGCTAATAAGCCTGCTTCAAATACATATTAATCCAAAATTGGAAAATTCAGAGCTTGTCTAGTACACACCTCCAAAAAACCCACAGACCTTCGTCAGAAAAGGACTAAAGAAGAGTGTCAAAATGTCTAATAAACTTCTAAGGTATGAGTAATTAAGAATGATTGAAAACATTAATGATGTTCACGCAGGCTGATAAAAGGGAAAGATGACATAGGGTAACCACATAAAAAATCACAAAAGGGCAAGAAAGAGTAGATAAGGAAGATTTCGCGGTGCCAGATGCGGAGATAAGAAGCAATACTTGAAAATTCAAATTCAAGAAAAAGTGGAGATGAAATGACAATGAAAAAAAAAAATCGCAATAGTGGTAGAGCAATCGAATACTTTTATAAAGGCAACAAGTGCTGCAGCCGCTAGAAATTAAAAAAAAGAACGACGAAACAATTGTTAAAGACTAGACATCATGAGTATTGTTCTCCTCCAGTACTGTAGCTAAAAAAGTAATTTGATGTAGGTATTACCCACAGACTCATGCGCGCGCACATACACATACACACACACACACACATACACACACACACACACACACACACACACACACACACACACACACACACACACACACACACACAAATGCTGTGTGTGCCACTAACAAAAATCTTCAACACATCCACTAAAACTGGGCAACTACCCAAGGTATGGAAGATGGCAAATGTAGTTCCAATTTTTAAGAAAGAAGACAGACAAGAGGCATTAAACTACAGACCTGTGTCACTGACGTGTATAGTATGCAAAGTCATGGAGATCATCAGGAGGAGGAGTGGTGGAGCACCTAGAAAAACACAAGCTTATAAACGGCAACCAGCACGGTTTCAGGGAAGGAAAATCCTGTCACAAACTTACTGGAGTTTATGACAAGGTAACAGAAGACGCGAGAGGGATGAATAGACTGCATTTTCTTGGACTGCAAGAAGGCCTTCGACACAGTTCCTCACAAGAGGTTAATGCAAAAGCTAGAGGATCAGGCGCACATAACAGGAAAGGCACTGCAATGGATCAGAGAATATCTGACAGGAAGGCAACAACGAGTCATGGTACGTGACGAGGTGTCAGAGTGGGCGCCTGTGACGAGCGGGGTTCCACAGGGGTCAGTCTTAGGACCTGTGCTGTTTTTGGCATATGTGAATGGCATAACGGAAGAGACAGACTCAGAAGTGTCCTTGTTTGCAGATGATGCGAAGTTAATGAGGAGAATCAAATCGGTCGAGGATCAGGCAGGACTACAAAGAGACCTAGACAGGCTACAAGCCTGGTCCACCAACTGGATCCTTGAATTTAACCCCGCCAAATGCAAAGCCATGAAGATCGGGGAAGGGCAAAGAAGACCGCAGACAGAGTATAGTCTAGGTGGTCAAAAACTGCAAACCTCCCTCAAGAAAAAAGATCTTGGTGTATAACACCGAGCATATCTCCTGAGGTGCACATCAATCAGATAACTGCTGCAGCATACGGTCGTCTGGCTAACCTAAAAATAGCATTCCGATACCTCACTAAGGAACCGTTCAAGACACTGTACACCATATACGTCAGGCTCATACTGGAGTATGCAGCACCAGTTTGGAATCCACACCTGGCAAGAAATTAGAGAACGTGCAAAGGTTTGCAAGAAGAAAAGTCCCAGAGCTAAGGGGATTGACCTATGAAGAAAGGTTAAGGGAAATCGGCCTGACGCCACTGGAGGACAGGAGGGTCAGAGGAGACATGATAACATTTAAAATACTGAGAGGAATTGACAAGGTGGACAAAGACAGGATGTTCCAGAGATGGGATACAGAAACAAGGGGTCACAATTGTAAGTTGAAGACTCCTATGACTGTAAGGGATGTTAGGAAGTATTTCTTCGGTCATAGAGTTGCCAGGAAATGGAATAGCCTAGAAAGCGACGTAGTGAAGGCAGGAACCATTCATAGTTTAAAGACCGGTTAGGGATCAGGGAGAGAGAAGACCTAGTAGCAAGCAGCGAAGAGGCGGGGCCAGGAGCTATGACTTGACACATGTAACCACAAATAGGTGAGGATACACACACACACACACACACACACACACACACACACACACACACACACACACACACACACACACACACACACACACAGTAAAAATGAGCGGTGAACAAAGCGCCAGGAAAATCCCAATGCACAAAAGCACACGGGCCGGCCAGCACAAAACCAAGCAAAAATAATACTCATACACAACGATGAAACAAGAACACCGCAACACAACGAAGCTCCAGAGCAAAAAAAAAAAAATAAAGAATTCATCACACCAAATTACAAAGTGGAATACAAATATGAAATACAAAAATGCAATACAAAGGAGACCCCATTCCCCAGGAGAATAACAATATCACCCCAGGTACAACACTCACCTACACCTGCCACCGCTACAATAGCTACACACACACACACACACACACACACACACACACACACACATGGAGCAGGGAGAGTGGACTTAGTAGCGACCAGCAAAGAGGCGGGGCTAGAAGCCGTGACTCGACTTCTGCAACTACAAATAGGCGAGTACACACACACATACACAAAACGGGGCGAGTGTCAATCGAAGAGTGCCTTTGATAACTGGTAACTAACACATATACATACACAGGGGATGTTAGGAAATATTTCTTCAGTCACAGAGTCGTCAAGAAGTGGAATAGTCTGGGTAGTGATGGAGTGGGAGCAGGATCCATACATTACTTTAAGAAGAGGTATGATAAAGCTCACGGAGCGGGAAGAATGACCAAGTAGCGGCCAGCGAAGAGACAGGGCCAGGAGCTGTGACTCGACCCCTGCAACCACAACTAGGTGAGTTCAAATAGGTGAATACAGGGACAAATGTAACATTTAGAGTATACCTAGAGAGGGTTTCGGGAGTCAACGCCCCCGCGGCCCTGTATGTGAGCAGGCCTCATGGTGGATCAGGGCCTGAACAACCAGGCTGTTACAGTTGACCACACGCAACCCGACGTACGAACCGCAGCCCGGCTGGTCAGGTACTGACTATAGGTGCCTGTCCAGTGCATTCTTGAAGACAGCCAGGGGTCTATTGGTAATCCCCCTTATGTATGCTGGGAGGCAGTTAAACAGTCTTGGGCCCCTGACAGTTTTTGTGTCGTATCTTATCGTGCTAGTGGCATCCCTGCTTTTCATTGGGGATATGTTGCATCGTCTGCCGAGCCTTTTACATTCATGGGGAGTGATTTTCGTGTGCACGTTCGGTACTAATCCCTCTAGGATTTTCCAAGTGTATATAATAATGTATCTCTCCTGCCTGCGTTCCAGGGAGGAGGAACTTCAATCATATCGCTAGAATTACACACACGGTATAACGCCAGCGGCACATACAAGATTAGCAATCTTCGGAAAAACGTTCAGGAACTTTAATAAAGAAGCCTTGAACTCCATACTGCATGTATAACATATGGTATACCAGTCACTGAGTATGTGGGGCCAGCATGGCGCCCATACCTGGTCAAGAAGCTCCAAAAGATATAAAAGTTTGCAACCTGGTTCGTACCTGAACTGAGGGGAATGTGCTATGAGGAGAGGTTGCAGCAACTGAAATTGACGATGTCGGTGAAGAAGACAAGGAGACATGATCGTAACATACAATCCGAAGATGAAATTATAAGCAAGATAGGTACAGATTGGAAAGATATGGACAAACTGCAGGACTGGTCCAGCAAATGCAAAGTTATATAATCTGGAGAAGGGCAAAGACGTCCGGAAACTGTGTACAGGCTCGGAAGACAAAGGCTGCAGAAATCCCTAAAAGAGAAGGACCTCGGGGTGGGCATAGTTCCGAGTATTTCGTCTGAGACACATCAACTGAATAACCGCTGCAGTAAACGTCAGACTGGCATATTTAAGGGTAGGTTTTAGGAACTTCAGCAACGATACTTTTACGACCTTATACACAGCATACATGTATGTCAGGTGCATCTTGTGGTATGTAGCCCCAGTATGGAAATATCTGCTTAAGCATGCAAATAGAAAATGTGCAAAGATTTGCAACAAAATTAGTCACAGAGCTGAGAATTTGACCTATAAGAAGAATCTACAGGAGCTAAACCTGACGACACTAGGAAACAGAAGGGCCAGAGGTGACATGATTTCGACCTACAACATAATCAAAGGAATTGACAGGGTGAATAGGGAGTGTTTCAGATGCGAATCTTAGGTATACGAGGTCATAGCAGGAAAGAGATGAGCCACATAGATATCAGGAAATACTTCTTTAGACGTAGAGAGATCCAAATGTGGAACGACCTACACAACGAAGTGGTTGAGGCAGAATCCATATATAATTTTAAGAACAGGAATGATACGTCTCATGCAGCCAGGAGATACTGAAACCAGTAGTGACCAGCAGAGAAGCGGGGCCAGCTTAGACTCGACTCCTGCAACCACAATTAGGCGAATACAATTAGGCGAGTACACACACACACACACACACAACTACCTATTGCTTTAACGTACACCGCTCACTAACAGATATACGTCGTACTGCAACAAACACTTGCAACAACAGTATTAAAACAGACCTGCCACTACAGCAGTAACGACAGGTACTGCAGGTGCAATATTTTCCAACCACCAACAAAGGACAGGTGTGGTAGATGCAGTGTCCACGACCCACCCACCTAACGACAGTTGTTGCGGATGCAGTGTTCTTCCACCATACACTAACGATAGGTGTGTGACAGCAGCAATGTTCTATCGGCATCCATCTTCCCTAATTATTATTATAATCAAAAAGAAGCGCTAAGCCAGAAGGCCATCTTCCCTAAAATCGCCCATACTGACACGTCTCGTCCATATACACTCACTTTTTTCCCTGCTTCCTAGTTACCGGCTTGCATTTCCTCTCCCATACTATTCTCTTGTACCCTCCTTAAGTGCAGTCATTCCATCTGCGTGCAAAAGAGTCCAAGTGTGTACTCAAATTTGGAATTTACATGTTGAAAGATGCTATCCTACCTCAACTCACTCGCAGTCCAAGAGCTGCTATACTACTCAGCTCATTTACAAGCTAAAAGCTGTTATCTTCTCTCAACTCATTTACAGGTTCAGAGCTGTTATCTTGCAGCCCTAAGGTATACCATCACTAACCCCTAGGCATAGGGTACCTATTTGCTGCTGTGTGACCAGCGGCAGTAGGTGTGAGGAGACTTGTGCTAAACCCATAATCGCTAAACAAACAAGGGTTATACAACGCCGAACTCTCGTGAGCGCGCGCACTAGAGTTCGTGTTAAAGCAAACTGTCTAAAAGTCGCAACATCTTAATTTGGAGAAACAAATATCAATGACGTATGTTAAGCCAGAGTCTGCACATACTTGTTTTAAGTTTCATTCTACTCTGGAAGCCCAGACTGAGGTAAAACCTCGTGTTCGACTGCCTAATCAACCAAGCTTAAATTGTTAACAGCTAGCAGGCCTACAACCTCTAGCTATCACCAGCTAGCTGTTTTTTTTTTCTCTCTCGAAAACTATTACCATTGTTCTGAAAATGTTTTTTTATGTCTACTGGTAGGAGAATGAGGAGTCTATGGCCACGGACACTGACACACCTGTCTCTAATTGTAAATAATTCACCCTTGGTCTTCAGTGTGTCTTGTCCAAACTTTCTTCCAAAACTTTCAATCCAGCAAGTTATGATTTTGAGGCAGACTGGGGACCTGAACCTAAACTATTTTCCATTACTGGCTTTCTTTCCTTTCTCCGTTCTAGAGAGTCTTGCGTCGTTCCCAGTAGTTTACACTGAAGTAAACCTTGCTAGAGGAGAGTAACTTTTTAAGAGACTAATTGTAAATTTTACGTTGAAAAAAAAATGTTATATTCCACGGTTGTACAAGGTTCAAGCGTTCAACACCAGGGATCTTGACTTACTAGTACTAGGGTTCAACAACAGGGGTCGTGAGTTGCTAGTACCTGTGTCCTTCAGGGGTCGTGAGTTAGTACCTGCGTCCCTTAACACCAGGGTTCGTGAGTTACTAGTTCCAGCGTCCCTCACAGAGGGGACCCTAGCCACCACAACAATTAGCGTCCCCTGCGTGTTAACTCATGCGCTAGATTTGGTAATTGGGGTTAATTATGCACCATCACATATGCATAATAATGAAAATAAATGAATAGTAATTACTACACGAGCACAAAGATCGGCCTCGCTAAAGCTGGAACAAACCAGAAAAAGACAGACGCAGCGTGATACCAACTGTCCTCTCCGTTCATACTTGCACTACAACACCTTTCTATATGATGCTTTGAAGAGTACATAGACCATTGCACTGCTCCACTTCAATTACAGGACAAAATTATTCGAAACTAACGATGGTACGGGCCTCTACAATCAACTATAGGCAGTTATCAAGTAATTTAGTTTGAAGAGTCAACGTCTCACATGATAAACCTCATCCTCATTCTTGCAGTCATCGGGAAGACATGAACCTCGAAGCAAACTGAACTGAACTTGATGAAGAACATATCCCATATTAGTTTTGATATTAAAGTGATGCAATACTTGTAATAAATATCAATATATTAATGGTACACAAAACCGACAAGATGATGAATAAAACACAAGGGAAAGAAAGGTAGCAGAAGAGGGCGACTCCGAGACTATCTGCTGAGAACTATCTACTTCTACCTAGATTACGGACTATTGTATATTATGAATCAATATTTTATTCTTCTACATGAAATAAACAATGCGATAATAAAAGGATTTTGACTCTAAAAACAAGAGATTTCGATTAATTAGTCGTAATAAGCTTCATTCTCATGACAGTGTTGTAATAAGCCTCGTACTCATGACTGTTGTAATAAGTCTGCTGTTAATCTATTACAATCTGGGTGATTAAAGCTTCAACTAGCCTGTTAATTACCATATTATTCTTAGCTCATCATCCAAACTGTAATATTTGTCCGGAAGTACAAAATTACACATTTTTAATCTTTACTAGTAAATTATAAAATAAGAGCATTATAAAAGAAAGTGTATTCTTTGGTTTCATTATCACATTAAAATATCAGATACACGACTAGAATTATCACATTACAAAGCACCATATCACAAACACGACTATTCGTTACTGACATTACATTACTACAATTTCACCCGTGTCACAACCGACACGTAATTGACTACAATATTACAAACACACCCGTGTCAACTATGTCACACGACACCTTTATAACAGTGTCACACGACACCTTTCTCATCGTTATAACACCATCTCAACTGTGTCCACATGACACCCTTGTCTCCGTGTAAATCTACACAGCTTCGCTACCGTGTCCACAAGACACCCTTATCTCCGCGTTATAACACATCGTGTACACAAGACAACTTGCAGTGTCTGTCACCAACACCGTTGTGGAGGCCAGCCGACTAAGTCCAGTCGCTGCCATCAGGAAACTGTCCAATCGTAGTCAACAGGAACTAAGTTATTCGATGCCATCAGGAACGAAGTCCAATCGTTCTCAGCAGCAAACCAAGTCCAGTCGCTGCCATCAGGAAACGAAGTCCAAGTTCCCAGCAGGAAACATTCGTTGTCAGCAGGAGACGTTATCAGCAAAGTCAAGCTGTGAAGCCGTGCTAAACTCACTAGGTATGAGGTCTTTACTCTCAGTGGTGTGCAGAACACACTGTTGTGAGTGCACTGAATGCGGCCGTCAGGTAATTCTGAGGCCGTCAGACTCAGTGAGCTGTAGTGAACAAACTATGTGAGGTTGGTTCACCAGCCTTGACATAAAGTTCGATGACGTCACACTGGGTACTGCTGTTTGGCAGCAGCGCCGAAGTGCTCAATCAACCACTTCCACAATTGTCTCTTTCCTGGGTTTGTAACATCTGCTCTAACATTTCACCACATAAACCTGTTCTTCCGCAATTACACACGTACAGATTTTAAAGTTGAAGATTGAGACACTTATGCAACATATGGGAATCTTTATTCAGGAAACGTTTCGCCACACAGAGGCTTCATCAGTCTAATACAAAGCAGAAAAGGAGAGGAGTTTGAGGTAATCAGTCCCTCAGCCTGGAGTCGATGAGTTCAGTCCATCAATCCAGTAGAGTGAAGACTGGCTGTAGTAGAGTGAAGACTGGTTGTAGTAGAGTGAAGACTGGTTGTAGTAGAGTGAAGCCTGGCTGTAGTTGAGTGAAGACTGGTTGTAGTAGAGTGAAGACTGGTTGTAGTAGAGTGAAGACTGGTTGTAGTAGAGTGAAGCCTGGTTGTAGTAGAGTGGAGACTGGTTGTAGTAGAGTGAAGCCTGGTTGTAGTAGAGTGAAGCCTGGCTGTAGTAGAGTGAAGCCTGGCTGTAGTAGAGTGAAGCCTGGCTGTAGTAGAGTGAAGACTGGTTGTAGTAGAGTGAAGACTGGTTGTAGTAGAGTGAAGACTGG
Organism: Cherax quadricarinatus; assembly: GCF_038502225.1. NCBI lineage: Eukaryota > Metazoa > Arthropoda > Malacostraca > Decapoda > Parastacidae > Cherax > Cherax quadricarinatus. The sequence goes on from NC_091331.1 coordinate 24,534,166, forward strand.
TTGTAGTAGAGTGAAGCCTGGCTGTAGTAGAGTGAAGACTGGTTGTAGTAGAGTGAAGACTGGTTGTAGTAGAGTGAAGACTGGCTGTAGTAGAGTGAAGACTGGCTGTAGTAGAGTGAAGACTGGTTGTAGTAGAGTGAAGACTGGTTGTAGTAGAGTGAAGACTGGCTGTAGTAGAGTGAAGACTGGTTGTAGTAGAGTGAAGACTGGTTGTAGTAGAGTGAAAACTGGTTGTAGTAGAGTGAAGCCTGGTTGTAGTAGAGTGGAGACTGGTTGTAGTAGAGTGAAGCCTGGTTGTAGTAGAGTGAAGCCTGGCTGTAGTAGAGTGAAGCCTGGCTGTAGTAGAGTGAAGCCTGGCTGTAGTAGAGTGAAGACTGGTTGTAGTAGAGTGAAGACTGGCTGTAGTAGAGTGAAGACTGGCTGTAGTAGTATGGTGGTGACAGGATGCAGTAATAAAGTCAGGACAGATTGTTTTAATAAAGTCGAGAGAGGCAGCAGTACAGTGAGGACAGGTTACTGTGGTACAGTGAGGACACGTTACTGTGGTACACAGATGACAGGTTATTGTGGTACAGAGAGAACAGGTTACTGTGGTACAGAGAACAGGTTACTGTGGTACAGAGAGGACACGTTACTGTGGTACAGAGAGGACACGTTACTGTGGTACAGAGAGGACACGTTACTGTGGTACAGAGAGGACACGTTACTGTGGTACAGAGAGGACACGTTACTGTGGTACAGAGAGGACACGTTACTGTGGTACAGAGAGGACACGTTACTGTGGTACAGAGAGGACACGTTACTGTGGTACAGAGAGGACACGTTACTGTGGTACAGAGAGGACACGTTACTGTGGTACAGAGAGGACACGTTACTGTGGTAAAGAGAGGACACGTTACTGTGGTACAGAGAGGACACGTTACTGTGGTACACAGAGGACAGGTTAATGTGGCAGAGAGGACAGGTTACTGTGCTACAGAGAGGACAGGTTACTGTGCTACAGAGAGGACAGGTTACTGTGCTACAGAGAGGACAGGTTACTGTGCTACAGAGAGGACAGGTTACTGTGCTACAGAGAGGACAGGCTACTGTGCTACAGAGAGGAGAGGTTACTGTGGTACAGAGAGGACAGGTTACTGTGGTACAGAGAGGACAGGTTACTGTGGTACAGAGAGGACAGGTTACTGTGGTACAGAGAGGACAGGTTACTGTGGTACAGAGGGGACAGGTTACTGTGGTACAGAGGGGACAGGTTACTGTGGTATAGAGAGGACAGGTTACTGTGGTACAGAGAGGACAGGTTACTGTGGTACAGAGGTGACAGGTTACTGTGGTAGAGGACACGTTACTGTGGTAGAGAGAGGACACGTTACTGTGGTACAGAACGGACAGGTTACTGTGTTACAGAACGGACAGGTTACTGTGGTACAGAGAGGACAGGTTGCTGTAGTACAGGGAGGACACGTTACTGTGGTACAGAGAGGACACGTTACTGTGGTACAGGGAAGACACGTTACTGTGGTACAGAGAGGACACGTTACTGTGGTACAGAGGACACGTTACTGTGGTACAGAGAGGACACGTTACTGTGGTACAGAGAGGACACGTTACTGTGGTACAGAGAGGACACGTTACCGTGGTACAGAGAGGACACGTTACCGTGGTACAGAGAGGACACGTTACTGTGGTACAGAGAGGACACGTTACTGTGGTACAGAGAGGACACGTTACTGTGGTACAGAGAGGACACGTTACTGTGGTACAGAGAGGACACGTTACTGTGGTACAGAGAGGACACGTTACTGTGGTACAGAGAGGACACGTTACTGTGGTACAGAGAGGACACGTTACTGTGGTACAGAGAGGACACGTTATTGTGGTACAGAGAGGACACGTTACTGTGGTACAGAGAGGACACGTTACTGTGGTACAGAGAGGACACGTTACTGTGGTACAGAGAGGACACGTTACTGTGGTACAGAGAGGACACGTTACTGTGGTACAGAGAGGACAGGTTACTGTGGTACAGAGAGGACAGGTTACTGTGGTATAGAGAGGACAGGTTACTGTGGTACAGAGAGGACAGGTTACTGTGGTACAGAGAGGACAGGTTACTGTGGTACAGAGAGGACAGGTTACTGTGGTACAGAGAGGACAGGTTACTGTGGTACAGAGAGGACAGGTTACTGTGGTACAGAGGGGACAGGTTACTGTGGTACAGAGGGGACAGGTTACTGTGGTATAGAGAGGACAGGTTACTGTGGTACAGAGGTGACAGGTTACTGTGGTAGAGGACACGTTACTGTGGTAGAGAGAGGACACGTTACTGTGGTACAGAACGGACAGGTTACTGTGTTACAGAACGGACAGGTTACTGTGTTACAGAACGGACAGGTTACTGTGTTACAGAACGGACAGGTTACTGTGGTACAGAGAGGACAGGTTGCTGTAGTACAGGGAGGACACGTTACTGTGGTACAGAGAGGACACGTTACTGTGGTACAGGGAGGACACGTTACTGTGGTACAGAGAAGACACGTTACTGTGGTACAGAGAGGACACGTTACTGTGGTACAGAGGACACGTTACTGTGGTACAGAGAGGACACGTTACTGTGGTAGAGAGAGGACAGGTTACTGTGGTACAGGGAGGACACGTTACTGTGGTACAGAGAGGACACGTTACTGTGGTACAGAGAGGACACGTTACTGTGGTACAGAGAGGACACGTTACTGTGGTACAGAGAGGACACGTTACCGTGGTACAGAGAGGACACGTTACTGTGGTACAGAGAGGACACGTTACTGTGGTACAGAGAGGACACGTTACTGTGGTACAGAGAGGACACGTTACTGTGCTACAGAGAGGACACGTTACCGTGGTACAGAGAGGACACGTTACTGTGGTACAGAGAGGACACGTTACTGTGGTACAGAGAGGACACGTTACTGTGGTACAGAGAGGACACGTTACTGTGGTACAGAGAGGACACGTTACTGTGGTACAGAGAGGACACGTTACTGTGGTACAGAGAGGACACGTTACTGTGGTACAGAGAGGACACGTTACTGTGGTACAGAGAGGACACGTTACCGTGGTACAGAGAGGACACGTTACCGTGGTACAGAGAGGACACGTTACCGTGGTACAGAGAGGACACGTTACTGTGGTACAGAGAGGACACGTTACTGTGGTACAGAGAGGACACGTTACTGTGCTACAGAGAGGACACGTTACTGTGCTACAGAGAGGACACGTTACTGTGCTACAGAGAGGACACGTTACTGTGGTACAGAGAGGACACGTTACTGTGGTACAGAGAGGACACGTTACTGTGCTACAGAGAGGACACGTTACTGTGGTACAGAGAGGACACGTTACTGTGCTACAGAGAGGACACGTTACTGTGGTACAGAGAGGACACGTTACTGTGGTACAGAGAGGACACGTTACTGTGCTACAGAGAGGACACGTTACTGTGCTACAGAGAGGACACGTTACTGTGCTACAGAGAGGACACGTTACTGTGCTACAGAGAGGACACGTTACTGTGCTACAGAGAGGACACGTTACTGTGCTACAGAGAGGACACGTTACTGTGGTACAGAGAGGACACGTTACTGTGGTACAGAGAGGACACGTTACTGTGGTACAGAGAGGACACGTTACTGTGGTACAGAGAGGACACGTTACTGTGGTACAGAGAGGACACGTTACTGTGGTACAGAGAGGACACGTTACTGTGGTACAGAGAGGACACGTTACTGTGGTACAGAGAGGACACGTTACTGTGGTACAGAGAGGACACGTTACTGTGGTACAGAGAGGACACGTTACTGTGGTACAGAGAGGACACGTTACTGTGGTACAGAGAGGACACGTTACCGTGGTACAGAGAGGACACGTTACTGTGGTACAGAGAGGACACGTTACTGTGGTACAGAGAGGACACGTTACTGTGGTACAGAGAGGACACGTTACTGTGGTACAGAGAGGACACGTTACTGTGGTACAGAGAGGACACGTTACTGTGCTACAGAGAGGATACGTTACTGTGCTACAGAGAGGACACGTTACTGTGGTACAGAGAGGACACGTTACTGTGGTACAGAGAGGACACGTTACTGTGCTACAGAGAGGACACGTTACTGTGGTACAGAGAGGACACGTTACTGTGCTACAGAGAGGACACGTTACTGTGGTACAGAGAGGACACGTTACTGTGGTACAGAGAGGACACGTTACTGTGGTACAGAGAGGACACGTTACTGTGGTACAGAGAGGACACGTTACTGTGGTACAGAGAGGACACGTTACTGTGGTACAGAGAGGACACGTTA
>NC_091331.1:24868505-24873505 GCF_038502225.1 Cherax quadricarinatus
AGGGCCGAAACGTTTCCTAATACTATATCCTAATGTTTGCTCACGTGTCTTTGTAAACTATAATTTGTCTGCACGTATTACCAAGGTTTATATCACATGAGTGAATATCCATGATAACTATGATCATAATATAAGGAAAACCGTGAGACAACAAACACTACACGATAATGAAGGCCTTTAGATAACGATAATGGTGACAGATAAATAAATATAGAATTATATATGTATAGAAATGTATATAAAGGGTTAAAAATGTACATGAAGGTGTGAAATGCACATGGCGTACAAATATACATGGTGTATAAATGCATATAAAGATGAAGAAATGTATATAAAATATTATGTATGCTATATGTCGAGTAGTGGTATTTTGGCTTTAATAGCAAAGCTCTTCTCGTCGAAAGCGAAAATTTGCGTATGTAATAATTTCGCAAAAATTATTCTGAACCTAACGAAAAAAATATATATCATTGTGTTTATTATTAAATTATTAATAAATAACAAAAAGGCACAATACCGTGACTGGAACGATACACAAATAACCCGCACATAAAAGAGAGAAGCTTACCACGACGTTTCGGTCCGACTTGGACCATTGACAAAGTCACATGGTCCAAGGTCAATGGTCCAAGTAGGACCGAAACGTCGTCGTAAGCTTCTCTCTTTTATGTGCGGGTTATTTGTGTATTAAATTATTGTAAATTTATCTAAAATATATTTAGTTGGAATAGGATAAATTAAACTGCGCTTGTTAAAATAACGTTAGGCAAGTTTTATAATAATTTCGCAAAAAATATTAATTTTTACCTTAACATAAATAAAAAAATTAATCTTTAAACGTATGATCGCACGTGCAAAGAAAATGATAGGATGGATAATGAGAACTTTCAAAACGAGAGATGCCAAGCCCATGATGATCCTTTTCAAATCACTTGTTCTCTCTAGGCTGGAATACTGCTGTACATTAACATCTCCATACAAAGCAGGTGAAATCGCAGATCTAGAGAGTGTACAGAGATCCTTTAATGCACGTATAAGTTCTGTCAAGCACCTTAACTACTGGGAACGCTTGGAAGCACTTGACTTGTACTCGTTGGAACGCAGGAGGGAGAGATATATCATAATCTACACTTGGAAAATCTTGGAAGGAATGGTCCCAAATCTGCACACAGAAATCACTCCCTACGAAAGTAAAAGACTGGGCAGGCGATGCAAAATGCCGCCAATAAAAAGTAGGGGCGCCATTGGTACACTAAGAGAAAACACCATAAGTGTCCGGGGCCCAAGACTGTTCAACAGCCTCCCATCAAGCATTAGGGGAATTGCCAATAAACCCCTGGCTGCCTTCAAGAGAGAGCTGGACAGATACCTAAAGTCAGTGCCGGATCAGCCGGGCTGTGGCTCGTACGTTGGACTGCGTGCGGCCAGCAGTAACAGCCTAGTTGATCAGGCCCTGATCCATCGGGAGGCCTGGTCATGGACCGGGCCGCGGGGGCGTTGATCCCCGGAATAACCTCCAGGTAACCTCCAGGTAATCCAGGTATAAGAGAAACTTTTAGAAATGACAATTTTAAATTAGTTGTTGCTAATTGACCAATTTTACCTATTCGGCACGAAATATATATACATGTGTGTGTGTGTGTATATATATATGTGTGTGTGTGTGTGTGTGTGTGTGTGTGTGTGTGTGTGTGTGTGTGTGTGTGTGTGTGTGTGTGTGTGTGTGTGTGTGTGTGTGTGTATCTACTCATTTAATTATTGTTGGAGGGGTCGAGGCACAGTTCCTGACCTCGCCTCTTCACTGGTCGCTAATAGGTCCACACTCTCCCTGCTCCATGATCCTTATCATTCCTGTTCCACTTTTTGACACCTCTGTGACTTAAGAAATACTTACTAACATCCTTGTGACTCATCTGAATCTTCAATTCCCAAGTGTCAACCCTTGTTCCTGTGTCGCATCTATGGAACATCCTGTTTGTCCATTTTTCAATTCCTCTCAGAATTTTATATGACGTTATCATATTCTCCCTATCCCTCCTGTCCTCCAGTGTCATCAGGATGATTTGTCTTAATCTCTTCTCGCAGGACATGCCCCTTACCTCCGGGGGTAGTCTTGTTGCAAAGCTTTGCACTTTCTCTAATTTTTTGACGTACTTGACCAGGTGTGGGTTCCAAACTGGTGCTGCATACTCCAATATGGGCCTGACGTACACGATGTACAGAGTCTTGAACGATTCCTTACTGAGGTGTCGGAATGCTATTCGTAGGTTTACTAGGCGCCCATATGCTGCAGCAGTTATTTGGTTGATGTGAGCCTCAGGAAATGTGCTTGGTATTTTACTCACCCCAAGATTCTTTTCCTTGAGTGAGGTTTGCAGTCTTTGGCCCCCCCCTAGACTGTACTCCGTCTGCGGTCTTCTTTGCCCTTCCCCGATCTTCATGATTTTGCACTTGGCGGGGATAATCTCCAGGAGCAAGTCGCTGGACGAGGCCTGCAGCCTGTGCAGATCCTTCTGTAGTCCTGCCTTATCCTCCTTCGATTGAATTCTCCTCATTAGCTTCACATCATCTACAAACAGGAACACTTCTAAGTGTATTCTTTCCATCATGTCATTAACATATACCAGAAACAGCACCTGTCCTAAGACTGACCCTAGGACTGTGTGTGTGTGTGTGTGTGTGTGTGTGTGTGTGTGTGTGTGTGTATGCGTGTGTACTCACCTAGTTGAGGTTGCAGGGGTCGAGTCCAAACTCCTGGCCCTGCCTCTTCACTGGTTGCTACTAGGTAACTCTCCCTGAACCGTGAGCTTCATCATACCTCTGATTAAAGCTATGTATGGATCCTGCCTCCACTACGTCGCTTCCCAAACTATTCCACTTCCTGGCTACTCTGTGGCTGAAGAAATACTTCTAAACATCCCTGTGATTCATCTGTGTCTTCAACTTTCAACTGTGTCCCCTTTTTGTTGTGTCCCATCTCTGGAACATCCTGTCTTTGCCCACCTTGTCAATTCCTCTCAGTATTTTGTATGTCGTTATCATGTCCCCCCTATCTCTCCTGTCCTCCAATGTCGTCAGGTTCATTTCCCTTAATTAACCTCTCCTCGTAGGACATACCTCTTAGCTCTGGAACTAGTCTTGTTGCAAACCTTTGCACTTTCTCTAGTTTCTTTACGTGCTTGGCTAGGTGTGGGTTCCAAACTGGTGCCGCATACTCCAATATGGGCTTAACGTACACGGTGTACAGGGTCCTGAACGATTCCTTATTAAGATGTCGGAATGCTGTTCTGAGGTTTGCTAGGCGCCCATATGCTGCAGCAGTTATTTGGTTGTTGTACGCTTCAGGAGATGTGCCTGGTGTTATACTCACCCAAAGATCTTTTTCCTTGAGTGAGGTTTGTAGTATCCGGCTCCTTAGACTGTACTCCGTCTGCGGTCTTCTTTGCCCTTCCCCAATCTTCATGACTTTGCACTTGGTGGGGTTGAACTCAAGGAGCGAATTGCTGGACCAGGTCTGCAGCCTGTCCAGATCCCTTTGTAGTTCTGCCTGGTCTTCGATCGAATGAATTCTTCTCATCAACTTCACGTCATCTGCAAACAGGGACACTTCGGAGTCTATTCCTTCCGTCATGTCGTTCACAAATGTGTGTGTGTGTGTGTGTGTGTGTGTGTGTGTGTGTGTGTGTGTGTGTGTGTGTGTGTGTGTGTGTGTGTGTGTGTGTGTGTGTGTGTACATGTGTGTGTACTCGCCTAGTTGTACTCACCTAGTTGAGGTTGCAGGGGTCGAGTCCTAGCTCCTGGCCCCCGCCTCTTCACTGGTCGCTACTGGATCACTCTCCCTGAGCCGTGAGCTTCATCATACCTCTGCTTAAAGCTATGTATGGATCCTGCCTCCACTACATCGCTTCCCAAACTATTCCACTTCCTGACTACTCTGACTTTAGAAATACACGTATACATGTGTGTGTGTGTGTGTGTGTGTGTGTGTGTGTGTGTGTGTGTGTGTGTGTGTGTGTGTGTGTGTGTGTGTGTGTGTGTGTGTGTGTGATATATACAGATTCTCCGAAGGTCATCGACAAGTGTGTGATCATGAAGTAAAATAAACAGTAGCTAGAGGACTCTGATTTTCTGATCGAACCCTATTATTATTAATTATTTATTAGTATTATATGGGTAGGGAAGCGATAAACCCGCAAGGCCTAAGTAATAGGCAGTAAAGAGGTTCGATCAAGGAAAGAGGAATGTAGCTCTGATTCCCCGCAGGCCTCAAACAGTAACAGCCAACGAAGCAAAATGAGAGGCCGTTGTTGCAGTGAGAGCTGTGTTCCTCAGGGAGAAGCACTCGTACCATTTATCTTCATTCTCATATCTGATACAATCATAGTGTATCGTCTGCTGCAGACGTTACCAGAAATTGTACGAGAGTGGCATCCACGGATACATCAAGGTTTCAACATGACATAAACAAGGTCTTCCACTGGAATGCGAGATTTAGGTCTCACCTGCTATGGGCTCGATCCCCAATTGTTCTGGTACTTGAAGAGTCAATTAAAAAACAAAACGGAGTATGAAACAAAATTAATCAACTTTAACGAGCGGAACAGTAAATTAGAGAATTAGGAGCAACAGTGTTGAAAGGTCTTCCGTTCAATGGTCACAACACATTTACTCTCACAACAGCAAGGAAAATGAACGGCTGGAAAACAAAAGCATTCAGAACATGAGATGCTAAGCCAGTAGTGTTACTCTCTATCACTTAGTCTCTGCTGACTGGAATATTGCTGTGCACTAACAGTTTTCAAGTTTGAGCTGAATGACAGATACTGCTGACATATGAGTATACAGGTAGCTGGAGGGTGAGTCACGGATAGAACTAAGTCATAAAGCTCTATCTAGAGCCAAACATCGCTTCTAATCTGTCTCATCTGCATCAAGAGCCTTCCTACCAAACATTCAATTCTATTTATTTAATTCTGTGAATCTACACCCTGTTGGGCTAC
>NC_091331.1:24878505-24913505 GCF_038502225.1 Cherax quadricarinatus
CCCTAACACTGTATTACAGTGCTCCTACCATGCCCCAACACTGTCTATAACAATACTCCAACAGCTCCACTGAACGGGTCATGACAGTAACCTGCCAGGTGAGTTCTTTTGACTTCTGCAACAAGAACAACAGTCGAGGTCAGTAGTGTAGGTCACCTGATTCGTAGGAGGTTAGAGTAACAAAATTTATGCAAATATTTTAGATCATTCCACGAGTGGAGGACTGGAGAGGTTCTGGAGGACTAGGAAGGGTCCAGGAGGACTGGTGAGGGTGCTGAAGGACTAGACTGGTTCTGGGAAACTGGCGATGATTCTAGAGGAATGATGAAGGGGTTGGGTCAGGACGTGCTCGTGAGAACCCTGGGGGACTGGAAGGATCCTAGAGTATCGGATAGGTTCAAGAAGGACTGGAGAGGATCCTTTAAGACTGGGAATGGTTTTGAACCGATGGGATAAGAATATGGGAGAGAGGACTATGAGATGGAAGGAACTGAAGAAGCAAGTGAAAACGTGAGGAAGGAAATAAAAAATATAGATAAAAAAGAGAAACGGTGAGGGGAAGACGAGAAGCGAAATGTTTAAGGAATAAGAACATGCAATGAGAGATGAAGGGATTGGGAGAAAAAGGAAAGAGGGTAAGAAAAAGACATTGGTTAAGACGGGAATGGAAAGGAAGAAATAAACGAGATATGGAGTGTGTGTATTATATATTTATATATATTTATATATATATATATAACGTTGTGCCGAATAGGTAAAATTGGTCAACTAGCAAGAACTCATTTAAAATTAAATCCTTTCTAAAAAAAAATTTCTTATACATTTAAAAATATATTTTTTTCATTTATGTTTATATAAAAATTAATGATTTTGTACCAAAAGAACCTTAGGAAACTTACCTAACCTTATTATAACAAATGCAATTTAATTTAGCCTAATCCAACTAAATATATTTTAAACAAGTTTACAATAATTTAATAATAAGCACAATAAAATATATTTTTTTCGTTAGGCTCAGAATAATTTTTGCGAAATTATTGCATACAGAAATTTTCGCTTGCCCTATTCGGCAAGCAGTGCGATGCTATTTAAGCCAAAATCGCAGGTTTTACTTATTCGGCACGACATTATATATATATATATACGTATATATATATATTCCTTACCCACTTAGCCAGCAATCCTAGAAGACTCACGCACCCAGCAGAGCTAGGTGTTGTTCATTATCCGAGGACATTCGTGGGAGTGGTAACCTCAAGGCTCATATTAACCACCTCCCGTTTGAATACCAGCCTCCAAAAGCAGCTTATATAGTAATGAAACCACGAAACAAGTGGTATTTAAACATTTACCAAACTGCAGCCAGCCGGGATTAGATCCTGCGACACATTCTCCCGCCTCAAGAGACAGAATAATGTTCTGCACACACACACACACACACACACACACACACACACACACACACACACACACACACACACACACACACACACACACACACACACACACACACACACGCACACGCGCGCGCACGCACACGCGCACACACGCACACACACACACACACACACACACGGGGCCAGGAGCTCGGACTCGACCCCCGCAACCTCAACTAGGTGAGTACACACACACACACACAAATCGCAGACAGGCGATCTTAGCAATGCGGGACAAGCCACGGGGGGTGGAAATCTCGCTTTCACACTTCTCTGTGCGTCATCAGCACAGAGAAGTGTGAAAGTACTTGTCTTTCACAACACTGATGAGCTCCTACAGACTCAATGGTCTGGTACCTTCCATTAAGTTCACAATGGAGTATGAAATTGATTACCCTTCCTAAATGTTTTAATCCATCGCGTTGTCAAACATTCATTATTATCCCAATCATGAGTATATAGTTAAAAGGAATATTTTCCTTACAATGTTCCTGAGAGCTTTGCATATCTACAGTCCAGAGTATTTAGAAGATGGAATCAACAAGATATTTAACATAGCCACAGAACTGAGATACCCCAGGGATTGTGTTGAGAAGGCGCTACTGTCAGCCAGGAAGACTTTCTACCGGACTGAACCTAAGGAAACGCCTGCCAGCAAAAATGTACTGGTCTTGCCATACAATAATAATTTGGTCTACCTGCGTGAGGCACTAAAAACGTTCAATATAAACCTTACTTTCAGAAACACTGGGACAGTGAAACAGAGATTGATTCAGAACACACCGCCTAATAATGTGGGTGGTGTTTGCAAGGACCCATGCACTCTTTGCCCACTCTCATATATTGGTCAGACAGGTAAATCCGAGTTTTTAGCTTCCAGCTGTGTCCTCTTGTTATTGTGTCCCATCTCTGAAATATTCTGGCCCTGTTCACAATGTCAATTTTTCTCAGTATTTTATATGTCGTTACCATGTACCCCTAACCCTCCTGTTCTCCAGTGTCGTCAGGATGAGTTCCCTTACCTCTCCTCGTAGGACATATCTCTTAGGTCCGGGACTACTCTTCTTGCAAACCTTGCCACTTTCTCTAATTTCTTGACGTGTTTGAGTAGGTTCCATACTTGTGCTGCATACTCTAATATGGGCCTAACGTTCACGGTGTACAGTGTCGTGAATGACTCCTTACTTAGATGTCGAAACGCTATTCTTAGATTTGCCAGGCGCCCATGTGTTGCAGAGATTATTTGGTTGATTGAGCACTTCGGATGTACTTGGTATGATGCTCACCCCAAGATCCTTTTCCTTGAGCGAGTTTTGCAACCTTTGGCCTCCTAGGCTGCACTCCGTCTGCGATCTTTGTCTTTCCCCAAAGTTCATGGCAATGCACAGTGCACTTCTTGGGGTTAAACTCCAGGAGCCATTTGTCGGACCAAGTTGCAGCCTGTCCAGATCCCCTTGTAGGTTTATCTGATCCTAGTCCGCTTATATTCTCTTCATTAGCTTCGCATCGTCAGCGAACAGCGACAACTCTGAATCTATTCCATCATGCCATTCACATATACAAGAAACAGCATCTGACCTAGGACTGACCCTTGTGGAACCCCACTCAACACATGAATGCTTTCTGATATATTATCACGTACCAACACACGTTGCTTCCTTCCTGACAATCATTCCATAATCCACTTCAGTACTTTCTCTGCCTGCTCTTCTAGCTTTTTACCCAGTCTCTTGTGTGGTACTGTGTCGAAAACCTTTTTACAGTCCAAGAAGAGGCAGTCTATCCATCCTTCTCTCTCCAGGCATACTTCTGTTACAAATGTCGTAGAAATCTAGTAGATTTGCAACGTAGGGTTACCATTCCCTGAAGCCGTACTAGTTGTCATGAATGAACGCGTTCCTTACTAGTTGCGCAACTCTTCTCATAATTTTTTGTGTAGGAGTGTGTGAAACGCCTTCCTACAGTCCAAGAAAATGCAGCCTACCAACCCCCCGCTGTCTTGTCTTACTGATGTCACCATTTCATAGAACTCTAGCAGGTTTTGTGACACAGGATTTCCTGTCCCTGAAACCGTGCTGGTTGTCATTGATAGACTCATTCCTTTCTAGGTGCTCCGCCACTTTTCCTGATAATCTTCTCGCTTCTTGTGATCTCCCCTCCTCCCTTCTTCAGCCTGATTACCCGGTCCTTGACTGTTGTTTTCCTCCTGATGTGGCTATACAACAGCATCGGGTCAGATGTGACTTTCGCTGCTTTGTCATTTTCGTATTGCCGTTGGGCTTCCCTTCTTACCTGTGCATGTTCATTTCTGTGTCTACCACTTCTCTACTTATTCTCTTGGGTCCTTTGCCTTCTATACTTCTTCCATTCTTTATCACACTTGGTTTAGGCCTCTGTACACCTTAGGGTGAACCAAGGGCTCATCCTTGCATTCTCGTTATTTCTGTTACCCTTGGGTACAAACATCTCCTCAGCTTCCTTGCATATTGTCACATATTCCATCATCTCGTTTACTGACTTCCCTGCCAGTTCTGTGTCCCACTGAACCCTGTGCAGGAAATTTCATTTACGTCCTCAATATCTTTACTAATCAAGGTGAATACTACGTTCAGTCTTGCTGGTTCATCCTCTCCTCTCTCTCTGGTAGTGTGTGTGTGTGTGTGTGTGTGTGTGTGTGTGTGTGTGTGTGTGTGTGTGTGTGTGTGTGTGTGTGTACTCGCCTAGTTGTACTCACCTAGTTGAGGTTGCAGGGGTAGAGTCCTAGCTCCTGGCCCCGCCTCTTCACTGGTCGCTACTAGGTCACTTTCCCTGAACCGTGAGCTTTATCATACCTCTGCTTAAAGCTATGTATGGATCCTGCCTCCACTTCATCGCTTCCCAAACTATTCCACTTCCTGACTACTCTGTGGCTGAAGAAATACTTCCTAACATCCCCGTGATTCATCTGTGTCTTCAACTTCCAACTGTGTCCCCTTGTTGCTGTGTCCCATCTCTGGAACATCCTGTCTTTGTCCACTTTGTCAATTCCTCTCAGTATTTTGTATGTCGTTATCATGTCCCCCTAGCTCTCCTGTCCTCCAGTGTCGTCAGCACGATCTCCCTTAACTTCTCGTTGGACATACCCCTAAGTTCTGGGACTAGTCTTGTTGCAAACCTTTGCACTTTCTCTAATTTCTTTACGTGCTTGGCTAGGTGTGAGTTCCAAACTGGTGCCGCATACTCCAATATGGGCCTAACGTACACGGCGTACAGGGCCCTGAACGATTCCTTATTAAGATGTCGGAATGCTGTTCTGAGGTTTGCTAGGCGCCCATATGCTGCAGCAGTTATTTGGTTGATGTGCGCTTCAGGAGATGTGCCTAGTGTTATACTCACCCCAAGATCTTTTTCCTTGAGTGAGGTTTGTAGTCTCTGGCCCCCTAGACTGTACTCCGTCTGCGGTCTTTTTTTCCCTTCCCCAATCTTCATGACTGCACTTGGTGGGGTTGAACTCCAGGAGCCAATTGCTGGACCAGGTCTGCAGCCTGTCCAGATCTCTTTGTAGTTCTGCCTGGTCTTCGATCGAATGAATTCTTCTAACTTCATGTCATCTGCAAACAGGAACACTTCGGAGTCTATTCCCTCCGTCATGTCGTTCACAAATACCAGAAACAGCACTGGTCCTAGGACTGACCCCTGTGGGACCGCGTTGGTCACAGGCGCCCACTCTGACACCTCGCCACGTACCATGACTCGATGCTGTCTTCCTGACAAGTATTCCCTGATCCATTGTAGTGCCTTCCCTGTTATCCCTGCTTGGTCCTCCAGTTTTTGCACAAATATCTTGTGTGAAACTGTGTCAAACGCCTTCTTGCAGTCCAAGAAAATGCAATCCACCCACCCCTCTCTCTCTCTCTCTCTCTCTCTCTCTCTCTCTCTCTCTCTCTCTTGTCTTACTGCTGTCACCATGTCATAGAACTCCAGTAGGTTTATGACACAGGATTTCCCGTCCCTGAAACCATGTTGGCTGCTGTTGATGAGATCATTCCTTTCTAGGTGTTCCACCACTCTTCTCCTGATAATCTTCTCCATGACTTTGCATACCATACATGTCAGTGACACTGGTCTGTAGTTTAGTACTTCATGGCTGTCTCCTTTTTTAAAGATTGGGACTACATTTGCTGTCTTCCATGCCTCAGGCAATCTCCCTTTCTCGACAGATGTATTGAATATTGTTGTTAGGGGTACACATAGCGCCTCTGCTCCCTCAGGACCCATGAAGAGATGTTATCCGGCCCCATTGCCTTTGAGGTATCTAGCTCACTCAGAAGCCTCTTCACTTCTTTCTCGGTTGTGTCTACTGTGTCCAGCACTTGGTGGTGTGCCCCACCTCTTCGTCTTTCTGGAGCCCCTTCTGTCTCCTCTGTGAACACTTCTTTAAATCTCTTGAGTTCCTCACATACTTCACGGTAATTTCTTGTCTCTCCTTCCTTCCTTAGCCTGATTACCTGGTCCTAGACTGTTTTCCTCCTGATGTGGCTGTACAACAGTTTCGGGTCAGATTTGGCTTTCGCTGCAATGTCATTTTCATATTGTCGTTGGGCCTCCCTTCTTATCTGTGCATATTCATTTCTGGCTCTACGACTGCTTCCCTTATTCTCCTGGGTCCTTTGCCTTCTATATTTCTTCCATTCCCTAGCTCACTTGTTTTTTGTCTCCCTGCACCTTTGGGTGAACCATGGGCTCATCCTGGCTCTCATTATTCCTGTTACCCTTGGGTACAAACCTCTCCTCAGGCTCCTTGCACATTGTTGTGTGTGTGTGTGTGTGTGTGTGTGTGTGTGTGTGTGTGTGTGTGTGTGTGTGTGTGTGCGTGCGTGCGCCTGCGCGTTACCAAAAACTGGAATCTGAGCGATTTAACAACTTCTGAAAACAGGAAAATAATTACAAAAACCTTTCATATACGCTGCTACGCCAGAATGGATGAAAAAAATGGAATAAAACCTGGAAACATTTAAAAAAAAAAAAATGTTAGCCCGTTTCGGCACAGGATACATAAAATCAGTTATAATGAAAGAATGAAGCTAATTGTTGTAAGATAATTTTAATGTCATTAAAAATTCCCTTTATCACGCAGCTCAATTTTTTTTTTTTTTTTTTTTTTTTTGCATATCACTCTTGCAGGCTGCTATCCTACCTCGGCTCATTTCAAAGCCCAGGATGCGACTCACAGCAGTCGACAAACATCCAGGTACCTACTGACTGACAAGTGAACATGGGCAGCAGGCGAGGAAAAATACCAGTCATATCCACCCGTTCAGGGGAGCAAACCACTGACCCTCAGTATGCGAACCGAGTGCACTACTAAGCAAGCCACACTGTTGCTTTAATTCATGTCCAGAGAGGTGTCCAGAAGAGCAGCTGCAGCCGTGCCAGTAGTCACTAGTGTAGGTCCTTCACTGCATGGGATTTTTAATTACTATATTTTTTTTCTTCTGAGTAGTTTCCATTGCAAATGTTATAAAGGGGAGTTACAAATGATGAGGTTTTTGGAAAAGGATTTACGATATGTGATATTAAAGGAATACAGTACGCAAGAAGGGGAGAATGGTGAAAGGGGGGGAAAGTATAATGAGAGAAGGATATAGAAAGGAGGAAAGTAAGTATAGGAAAATTTAGAGAAACGGGATAGAAAATTCTAAGACGTACGTGAGGAAAAAGATAGAAAAGAGAGAGATTACGAGGGGAAGAAATGCAGAGATTCGGGGAAAGGAAGGAGGTTAAGGGTAGGGGTTTAAAGGGAGGGGGGGGTTAAGGGGTGAAAAGGAGGAGTGAAGGGCAGGAGCTGAAGGGGATGAAGGTGTAAAGGGAGTGAAGGGGCATAAAATGTGAGCAGGACGCCTTTCATTATATAACTGAGACAAACGATTTGTTAATGGTTGAGATACTGCCCACTTCCCCCGCCCCCCACAGTCACCACTAGGCTCTGGCGGTGCCACCACTAGGTACTGGTGGTGCCACCGTTAGGCACTGGCGGTGCCACCACTAGGCACTGGCGGTGCTTTTATTTATACTTAATGGGTGGAAGCCTATACTGGTACAGTGTGGGGGAAAAGAGAAAAAGGAAAAAAAGAAACACACACAATATAGAACTCGGTGAATGAGGCAGGCGTGAAATTGGAAATAAAGTGAAGGCCGGAGCTTAGAGTGTTGTGTGTGAGAGGACAGGTCCATTTGAAAAAAAAAAAATAGTGACTGTCCCTATCATAAACACACACAGCCACAGTGCCAAACGTTGTCACTTCCACAGAGGCAGTGAACAGGCACCGTGGACCAGCCAAGCTTGTCATAACGTGGAAAGCGCTAGCGTTTTGTAGTCAATTTTAAAGGTGTGCTCACCCCTGGGAATGGGATATGCATAAGACTTGCTGATTAAAGAGGTAATATAAGGGGGGTATAAAAAGGGGAAAGAAAGAGAGTGGGGAAGACGTTACGAAGGTAAAATAGCCACAACAAGCAATGTTATTACATTTAAAACTAGCGCTAGAACTCGCATGGATCATTCTCTAGTGGATGTCTAAACAATACTGTTGAGGGGAAAAAGCGTGATGGGTGAGACCAAGTGGAAAAGGAGGAAATCCTGGAAGGTGCACCGAGTCAGTATCGTATATAAAGATACCAGAAACAAAAATTTTGTTTACAAAAATCATACATTAAAATCAAGGTTTAGATGACAGTCACCATCTTCAGGATTGTGAAATGCATTCACACAATGTAAGGTACGTAATACTTTATGTACTGCGCATCCCAGTCCTGAAGATAGTAAAACGTTGATCAAAAACTGTTTTCTGTTAGCTTGATATATGACGCACAATTCTATTCAATCAAGAAAGAATAAGAAGGTACAATACCGTGACTGGAACAATGCATAAATAACCCGCACATAGGAGAGTATACTTATTACTAAGTTTCAAATCAAAACGTCTTAAGTTTCATTCTTCTATGTGCGGGTTATTTGTGTATCTATGCAATGTAAATCAGTATCAGTTAAACATTAAACATGGGACATATACTAATGATCAGTAAAGTCAGGATTTGGCAGCAGTGGGAGAGAAGTCACCCGAGACCTGAGCTGGGTGAACTGCAGGAAGGTAGAGGAAGTTCAATGTGGAGTTAGAGAAAAAAACTGATGAACCAACTGACAGTAAGGAAAGGTCGGCAATGGGTGGCGTTGACGAGTTAAACTTTGTCTGATACGGCTAGACGTTTGAGAACTGTGCTGGAGCGCTAGTTCCGAGAATTGTTGTACTTGACAGGCTCCTGGATATTTGATCGATGGAGACTTTGCCGACGGACATTTCTCCCAACGGACATATGGCTTAGGCAGTTAGAGCACCTTGAATTCGTAATGCACAATAGGTATTATTATTATTATTCATAGGGAAGTCCAAAGCTTCGCTCCAATCTCCGACTCCTTTGTCACTACCACTACTCCCTTCTTATTACTATTTCTGCCACTAGTGAACTACTTACTATTACTACAACTTCCACTACCTCTCCCGCTGCTACTTTCATCATACTTCCTCCTCTCGTTCTCCCGGCCTCGTCCCCCTCTCGTATATATAAAGGCTCCCTTTCCTTTGCGCTTGTGTGTAACTAGTTAGTGGTCCAAGTCGGAAAAAAAAATGTCAACATAAGTTTTGTTCTCTAATGTGCGGGTTATCTGTATACTGTTCCAGTCACAGAACTATGCCTTTTTATATGTAAACAGGTATGATCCAAAGAAAGGAAGAGAAGCTCCACTTCCTTTCATCCAGAAGCCTTCAATGATGTCAAGGCACCGCTTTCCTTAGAATGGGTGGGGAACAGGAGGGTGTAAAGTATATCGCAGGAAGCTCGATCTTCAGATATCCTAAACGAAAGTTTAATGTGTCTTGAGCTTGCTATGGTATCACGGTCGCTGTCATAGCAGTTTCAAGTCTCTGTTTTCTTGCCAAAGGAGCTGGAGTTCGACGGGCGACACAAGCATTTGGAATTGTTAGTAAGCAGCAAACTTGGGAGAGATGTGTTAGGACGTTCTTGCATGCCATGCATTGTTTCTATTTTCCAAACAGAAAAATATGAACACATGGATCTGACATGTAGAAATACTCACTAATGACAAGAAGGATCAGAGGATCCGTAGACGAAGTTTAGAAGCCGCCTAAACTCACGTCACCGATACCACTGAAGAGAATCAAGGAACATTCAGTATCACAAGACCACTTGACAAACTTTTTTTTGAAAGGGAAAACACAGTATCCAGTGATACTTGCACCCACACATCTTACTGCCACAAATGTTACTTGATACCGCTTCCTTTCTCCTCTTTTATTTTAGACACGTGCCCATGTTCCTTGTACTGACTTCATAACTCTGTTTACAGCTTCAGTTTAGTCTATAAAATTATTTTTTTTTGTTCTACACATGGTGTCTTTCTTCTATAGTGGCAATTATTAATGGTCAAATATGCGTTTTATAGATTTATGTAACCTAGCACAATTTAACCTAACTTTGCAAAAATCTATCGGAAATTAAGATAAAAGTAACATGATTAGTAAATTTACAGAAAACGTTAAAAAACTCATTTTAAAGCACATCTTTTAAACAGTGGTGAGCTTTGAAATGAACTGAGGTAGGATAACAGCTCTTAGCCTGTAAAACTGGTCTGTGTAAAAAAAAAAAAGGATTTTTCAGTCTATTACAGGCGAATTTAATAGTGGACACACAAACAGAGGTAACTGAAGTGATCCGTCCCTCAGACTTGAAAATGATGGTCTGTCAGTCCCTCAGTGTGAAGCAGGGTTATGGGGCCAGGCCTTTGCCTATTCAAAAACAATACACGATAATTTGCCGTCAGTGCAATGGAATACGCGGAACTGCATTATTACGAAGACGGGAATAGAATGTCCTGCGACCTGGTCGTAATGAGTTTCAAAGTGGAGCAAACAAATTCATCAATAGTATATAACTTAGATTTCTTTCAACAGATACAATTTGCCAGATACATACAAGCATGTGCATTTATGTAAACTATATACAGAGGTTGACTATTAAGTGTGCCACAAGGTGACAAAAGGTGGCAAAAACAAAAGCTAGAGTGAACAGTAACAACCAGCAGCTCCGGCAATTCTGACAATGCTTACCACAAGTGAACTACGTTGCTTCAGCTTTGGCGGGCTTGCCTGTGATTGGCCAATGAACCAAGGTACTGATTTAACGACGGGTATCCTATTGGCCGTTAAATCCTTAGCACATGGTTCGTTGGTTGGGAGGCAGCCTATATGGGAGTGTGACATACGCCGAATGAAATGTAACATACTCTTAGCATGCCACAATTATCTTACACAAATATCTCATCAAGGAATTAACTATTTCAATAAGTTTTCTGTAGTATTAACTAGTATCGTTATCATTTCTTCCGACATTGCTAATAACAAGATATGGATGCGAAAAAAACAAAGTTGAGAAACATTCATTAAGCTTATAAGCTTTTGTAAAATTAACTCTAGAGTTCTTCAGTGGGAAGACTATAAACATTTGATCATTTACCTGTTATTTACCTGTGACCTGCTTCCGGAGTTTTCCTACTCCCGTGGCCTTGCCCTGAGCCAAGCCTCTTTGTACACTGTCAGGTCGACCAAGCTGTTGCTGTTGGCAACAGTGACCTCAAAGAATGGGCTACTAGGGTACGAACTCCACATGATGACTTAACTCATTCTTGTGACTTATTCCAGTATACTACATCTTATTTTCCTAGTATAGCAATGCCTCATTTCCAGGGAGAGTTAAGTTTATTATCTGTGCATAAGTATGTGAAGAAGAGAAATATTACGTAAGTACGGTGTCAAGGAACTGAGTTAACCAGGTTAGTATCTGGTGCTGCTCTGTGCAGCACCAGATAATATGGGATTAATATGGGATTGATAATATGGGATTAATACGGTAAGTTGCCGACTTGCAACCCTTTGAGCCATTAACGCAAATACTCTTTATAATAACATCTCTGTGCAATACGCTGTTTCCACTAGTAACCATGACTACCGTTACAGATGATTACATCAAGCCTAGTTACCAAACACTGACCTTCGAGACACGGTCTGACGAAGATCTTCACTTTAAGGTGGCTACCCGTCGCATTCAGGTGATGGAGAACACCGTATAAATACGAATTTGCTGAAAATAACAAAGTATATTTTTAATCTACACTTATATAAACGGGTAGCTCCTATATTTATTGCATAGGACACTTAGTTAACCAGGAAAAGGCGATATTATCTAGAGATAAATGAAGAAACGAATTTCGGTTATTTACATATAGTCACAAAATCGTAATGAAGCCCATAAATAACTGGATGTTGTGTTGAATGATCTCAGATGAGACAAAACAAAAATTTGGAGTAGAATTATCGAATAAGCTAAATACATGGTGGTGTTTGCTTGGAAGTCTTCACATAGACGTAACAACCCCTTTGTCTCCATCATTGGCCTAGTATCCCGGGCCTCATCGAGAGTCAGTGAAAACTTGTGAGCATGTGTCATTGCAATATCTGTCCTGAGGACATATGTTTTACCAACTTGTTGCCTTTATTTGAGCTGACAACCAGTTCAACCATTTGCATTTAATGGTTTCGTTGATTTGTGAGGGACAAGCAGGTTATTTCTTAATTTTTTCAAGAATTCACGAATTTCCCAGAAACTTAAGCCCTAATTTTCGGATCATGTAGATCTCAAGGGACCTGGAGGTGTTTTCAGGATTTTTTTGATAAGGGTTTAGGTGTCGCTTCCTGAAAGCATTACCTATACTTGGTGTTTGGCTGGAATGTGAGAGGTCACTTCACCCTCATCTCCCTCCATACAAGCTAATCTCAACACGAGCGGGTTCTGCAATAATTGAATTGTTTTATCATACACACTGTTCAGTATTCTCGGCCATGATTACAAGTAAGGACTCTCCTTTCACGTAAAGTTAAATTATATTCACTTTTTTTCTGTTTCGCCTTCTGCGCCTAATTTTGCCCGACTATCTAGCAGCCTCTGTTTCTATGTGAGCTCTAGCTGCGGACTGATCAGCTGTGAAAGACGCTGTGTTGTGCTGCATACTAGAAATTAGTCGGCTCATTGCGGAATCAGTCTCGCAAGTGCAAGAAAAATTTCAGCCATATACACCGAGCTCTTCCACAGAGCTCTAGTTATATCACGTGACTGTGCCGCTAAAGTGATCCTTAGGAAATAACCAGACATCCGGAGTTTATTATCACGAGGCCGTCTTTCCACCACCATAAATGAAAAACCAGTGCTTTCTTCTGTGCACTGCCTACTCCATCTACGTCTGTGCCTTCAAGGGAAGCCTGCCTATACCGTCTACCTTTTTTTGTTTCTCTTGGTTTTAATTTATGAATTATATGTTTGATATTTTCTTTTTCTCTACCTCTTTTAGCTATATTCCTTTTATTATTATTTTTCCACCCTAGCAATTTTTTATAACAGGGAACCAGATTGCCCCTAACAGATTGACTATTATTAAGAAAACATCTACGTTCTAAAAATATGATAAAAATCGTATCAGTGACATTTCTAAAAACAGGATAAAAATCGTATCCCAGAAGGCAAGAGGAGCCTCTAGTAATATACAGAGGCCTGCAGGTGTTGTGTTCACCTGGTGGAACGTAGTTAATGATACATCACTAATTACATTTATGTAGTGGTAACAACTATCCTTAGTTAACTGTACGGTTAGTTGTATATGATATGTGGACTTCAAAGCCTTTAATTACAACTGGAAGAATGTAACTGATTGATGTGTGGTTAGTCACGACACCACCATCATTATCACTTCCACCACCACCACCATGGCCACCGCCACCTTTACCATCACCATCATGGCCGCCGCTCCTTTCTTCGCCCCCACCATCACCACTATCGCCATCTTTGCCAGAACAGGTCATAAATCCTCATGGTGTGTTCCCCAAGCTTCCCACAGCGATAATACGGCAAGCCGGGGTGGTCGAGTTCTCCAACCAAACGTACACAAACACTTAAAATTCTCACAGATACGAAACTAAGGCGTACATAGAATGTTGTAAATACGAACACAGTAATGTTTACATCCAGCATAAACATGTCCGGCATCCACTACGATCTCCAGCACAGAGCAACAAATACACTTGGCATGAACACAGCATCTCGCTCAGAGAGAGACTGTTGAAATTTACATCTTACCCATTTTTCTCCTGTGTATGGGATAGACTATCCTAGAGATGGTATTTCCCAAGTAATAGTAACTCCAGCTGTGGGGAAACGAAACCTTTGAAGCTCCTGTAGTTGACGAACCTGCAATGACGATAAACTCGTTACCCTACTCAAGTCACCCAGCCCAGGCTGACAGATTTCAACACCGACTCATCCTGTGTGATGAAATTTGACAGATAAACACAGCTACCTTTAGCTCTCACTCTGTGTAACTATTACATAGAATGTAATAAAAATATTCTTCATGTATCCAATGTTAAATTTTTTTTTATACTTTTATATGACTATTTTTAAAACATAAGCCAACCGCTGTACAATTTCTCATAAATTATTTGTTTTTTTTTGCCGAGATGGGTCTATATTATTGTTAGCTTTACTTTCTATGTTGTTCCCCAGCCTTTCATCCCTGACAGAAAGTGGGTTTTCCTGCTTACCTCCATCACCACGGTGACTGTTTCCAGCTCCCACGTCCACGCCTCTTCTAGAGGGTATTACTCTTCCCCGAGTCCTCCACCCCACCCATCCTTCCTCGCTATTCTTTCGCTTCGTATTCTCACCTTTCTATTCTTAAAGCTTCTCCAGCAGATGCAGCCTACAACATATGCAGCCACAGTATCAGCATCAACGGCAACGAGACTTAGAGCTAGAAAATAGATGCGAGTAAATACGTTTAGGAAGAAGCATCAGCTGAAGGAAGCGACAAGATCACGTGATGTAGACCAGGGAATGAAGAATGAACTGAAAACACGTCCCAAACGTATGATGCAGAGGAACAAGACTCGATCATCCGACCATTCAACAGGTGTGTAAATCACATCCGAGTATATCATGCAAACTGAGTCAGGATCAAGTAAACCAACTTTTTAACAAACTACAAGGATATCAGACCTTAGTACAACCTTTTACCGTCATGACCTAAATCAAATTTTCGAGAATAAAGGACATGGATACTAGTGGATACATAAAAAGTACTCACGTGGAACCGCAGTAGAATTTATTTTCAAAATGAAAGCGTGCATTATACATTAGAAAATGACAAAGCAGTGGCGCTATGGATAAAGCCAGTGGACGAAAAATGCAATTAAAGACTTGGTGGATTAAAAAAAAAAAAAAACCTGATGAATAAGACATGTTCAGCACCTGGGTATCTTTATTCTGAACACGTTTCGCCAACCAGTGACTATCAATTCAACACGAAGGTTAATGGAGGTGTAGAAACTGGAGACTGTAGCAGACATTAACCTTTGCACTGAATTGATAAACCCACTGGTAAGCAAAACTTCTACAGAATACAGATTCCCAGGTGTTACCCATTCGTCTTATTCACCATGCTATTATAACATACTGATCTTTAATACTGGCAATATGAGAATACATATAACTTATGTCGGGACGAGTATTTTCATAGGAAAAGAAAAAAGGATGCTCATTTGGCAACAGAATTGAGAGTTTCATTACAGCTCCAGTTTAGACGCTGCACTGATTGTTATTATTTTTACTGGAACGCAGAGGTAGAAGGAGTTTCCACATATATTCTTTGAGGAGTTTACTGTCATGGGAGACTACACCCTCGTGGTGGGAGATTACACTTGCATTGGGAAACTCATGGTGGGAGACTTACATTACCAGACATCCCAGGCTTGGCGAACATTACACACATGCAACAGACTGCTGTCTTTATTGACGAGACATTTCGCCATCTCAGCTGGTTTCTTCAGTCGAAATACAGAGAAGACTAAAGTAGAGGAAAAGTAGATATGAGGTAGTCACTCCTTCAGCCTTGGTGTGTGAAAACCATTAACGACCATATACGACCCACAAACTTGGATGGAAATGTCCATAGTATTAGATTCTGCAGTTTGCAAGAATGTGAGAGAATCTCAGGGTCCTGGACAGCCCTAAGCTCATCTACGTATGCAAAGGTTTGATTAATAATTCATGTCTCTTTCTAGACATGCATGGAAAGGCCTCCTCAGAGATTGCTGGCTCATTGATCTCCGATCCTTGGTCCATGATCACGGAAGTTAATGTTGCGAGTACAAACTAGAAAGAAAACTAATCTTGAGTGAAGAGAAAAATACAGACCCTGTTAACAGTAATATAAATACTATGAAAACCATTTATCATCTAAATCCTTTGATCAGGTGACTGAAATCCTCAATTAATCGATAGAAAAACAATGTCCAAACCAAAATGCGCTAAAAAATGGAGAAACGCAGAGGGAAAAACGATATTAAAAGCAGCTGATTCTGAAGTGAAAAATGTCATATTAAAAAAAGATTAGTTTATAAAGCGAGTAAGTTATGTAGAAGGAACCCTACCAACGAAAATAAAGCTAATATTTGTACTAATAACTCACTGCAATTGTGATCAGGTGTAGACGTGTGAATGGTTCATTACCTGTGCAACTTGTTCAGCTATCAAATCTTTGGGGCCCAGTCCTTGGACCCATTGTATACCTGATTTACACTGCTTACATCACGAGTGTTATACACTATGATGTTCCTATACTCTTGAATCTTAGTAAAACAAGATAAAAAAATCATTAACACATTGAGAATCAAGACAGTAAAATAATTGTAGTTGCCTTGGAACGGCCAAAATTTGTACCTTTAGAAAAGGTGAACCTTCGGTCCATCTATAACAGAATAGGGCAGTTAAATAATACCTTTTCCACCACACTGGTAGGAGGTAATATAGAGTATTTCTAATAAGGTGACTTAAATTTCACCAGTAAAATGCAAAAAGGTTTGATAACCATAACTGATAAAAACTTTAATTGTGAACTGAATAATGAATTCTGTCAGACGGACATGACAAGGTGATCATCATGGGGAGAGAGATGAGTTTATGCTTATCCATTGTCAGTGATGAGTCTTCACCAAATTTTACACCAGAAGCCAAAAATTTGTCAGGACTGGGTATCATCAACCTAGGTTGAACTAACTAGCTGTACTTAAATTAGTAACTATGGTTGTAAAGAAAACATGGATCGATTTGACTGCATTTTCGGAATTACTATCACTGTTACTACTTTTATACTCCAGATATATCACTGGAACGGTTGAAGGTCCTTGATCTGTATTCCCTCGAAACGCAGGCCTGAGAGATACATGATAATATACACTTGGAAGGTCCTGGAGGGATTAGTACCAAACCTTCACACGAAACTCACTCCCTATAAATAAAAAAACTCGGCAGGAGATGAAACATTCCCCCGATGCAAAGCAGGGGTGCCACGAGTACACTGAGAGACAACACAATAAGTGTCCGGGGCCCAAGACTGCTCAATCGCCTCGCAGCATACATAAGGAGGATTACCAAGAGACCCCTGACTGTCTTCAAGAAGGCACTGGACAGGCATCTGACCAACCGGGTTGTGGTTCGTACGCCAGCTTGCGTGCGGCCAGCAGTACCAGCCTGGTTGATCAAACCCTGATCCACCATGAGGCCTGGTCTCAGACCGGGCCGCGGGGGCGTTGACCCCCGAAACCCTCTCCAGGTAAACACTATTGCAGATGGCACAAGAAATATAATACAAGAAAAAGATAAACTTCGTGGATGTCATGTAATGGTAACATAGGATGTGGCAGGAACAGGAACATTACAAAACACAGACCACACGATGACAGAAACATGACAGCAAATTAAAAACAAAAATACAATTTTAAAACGTAGAAGATGAATTCACCGAGAAAGTATATTAGAAAATAGTAAATCCAAACAACATTTCAATAAGGATATATTAGAAGAAATATTTGTATACTACAAGGCCGAAATGAAACGTTTGGCTGACATTCAGCTACTGCATGACGAAATGCTGCCAGTGCTGACAAGACAACTGACAGAAAAAGCTATTATCTGGATGACGTCTCAAACTGCTAAGCTTTTTATCTAGCCACATACAAGATAAAAAAAAATTGCACGCTCTTGGAGGGGAGGGACGAGGTAGTGGTGAACGTATTGCATCTACAAAATTTTCTCTTCCTTATTAAATTACCTATGTAAGTGGCAGGTTGGTGTAGCATCTGCCACTTTGACAAAATATATTACACAGTATCAGCGTTCATTAATATTGACGTCATACCACTCAGAGGCTAATATAACCAGAGTGAAATTAGGACTCAACATTACAAAAAATATTCCAAGATTTGCTGCGTTTAGATACGAATAAATTTCAGATTCGTGATACCTATATATAATAATAATGTATGCAAATGAAGTGATACCTCTAGATTTAATTACCCGAGGACAGAGTTGATATCACTAATATGGAGTAAACTATTTGGGCTAATATGTACTTAGCTACATGTTTACTCCTAGGATGAGCGACGTTGCCTAATTAACTCACCCCTCGCAGGAAAATCCTAAAATCTACCTCCTCTTCCTCTTCCATCATATATTCTTCCTCTTTTTTTTATTATTTTCCTATTCTCTCATTTTAAAGAAACAGCAGTTGGAGATATACTCACAGAAAAAGATGCAGAGAATGAGCGTGAGGGAGTTAGGGACGGATGGGAGAGGGATGTAAACGAAGGAGACGGATAAGACAGAGATGGTGAAAGAAGGGAAGAGAAGGGCGAAGGGGATGAGAGGGGGCTACAGGTGGACTGGTGGTGCAAGAGGGAGAAAGGAGTTAGTGAAGGGCGACAGGTGTTGTGGTGGCGCCATAAGACTAATGGGAAGTGGACAGGTAGAGAGTGAGGAAGGGATGGGTTTAGGAAGAGGGAAAAGTGGTAGGGAGATGTCAAAGGTAAATGATAAGAGCCAATGTGAAGGGGATGGAGAGTATACAGGTGGAGAGTAGCGCCAAAGGGAGGGGGTGGGGCCATTAGGAAGAAGTAGTGCCAAAGGGAAAGGGTGGTGCCAAATGTAAGGGGTGGTGCCAAACTGCTTTGATAATTACCAAAACTAGATACATTAGCAGTGTACTGCTATTCTACTCTATATGAGAGTTACAAAGTAGGAAGAAAAGTTGGCTGTGTTTCCCTGCCATAAGATGGTTACGTGATACACACACATGAGATGTGTCAGCTGAGCTGGAAGATTTCAGTAGGATGATGAGGATATCGTTCAGTATTACACTGAAGGCTCAGCAGCTACAAGAGCTGCAAAAGTTTCGTTCTAGCAGAGCAAGAGTTGCTCTTACTCGGGAATTACCAGCCCTCAGGATAGCCTATCCCAAGAAAAATGGAAAATTTGTGGAGATATCTCCAGAAATTATATAACGAAGACAGAGGAAAAACAGAAATTTTAGTGACATAATATGACTACGTACATATATTATTGTATAATAATGCAATAGTGGCAAAAGAAAGATGTTAGGGGGAAGGGAGGTGAAGGGAAGTGCCGTGCCTGGCCATCATAAACAAAGCCTCCCCGGCACCCTCTCTCACACTCCTCTAACATCGATCAAACGTTGTGGCGCTCCTCTAGTGTAGGTCACCTGACGAGACAACACGCACACGTAAACATATGTACCTACCTACATATACACACACAGGAGCTACTCGCACCCTGCAACCACAACTAGGTGGGTACACAGAGGAGGAGTATCACAAATAACAACAAACATGGGTTTAGAGACGATTCCTGTTTCACAAACGTGCTTGAGTTCTATGACAGGATTACAAGAGTGAGGCTGTTTAGTTAGTTTAATATGTACACAATACACAAATAACCCGCACATAAAAGAGAGAAGCTTACGACGACGTTTCGGTCCGACTTGGACCATTGACAAAGTCAATGTAATATGTCAAAGTAATATGTTTATTATGCACCCCATACCCATCCTGTGGGCGGTAGTCTGGTGAGAGGGATGAGTGTACTACACATTCTCGGACAGTAGGAAGGTATTTGACACAGTATCATCCACATGACTGGGACAAAAACTAGTGAAGCAGACAGGAATACCAGGCAAGGCACTCCAATGGATTAGAGAATACCAGACAGGCAAGAGACAGAAAAATTGTTAGGGGGTGGAGCATCGAGGAATGTGTACCATGTGTCGTGCCTCAAGGATTGTTAGAACGGTGCTTTTTCTGGTATCCGTGAATCACTTGACCGAAGAAATATTCAGATGTATCACTCTTTGCATATTATGTAAAACTAAAAAAGGGAATAAAAAAAGGAGAGGACATATAAACACTACAAATGGATCTGGGCAAACTGTAGAACTGGTCTGGCGGTAGCTATTAGAATTAAACCCCAGTAAACACTAGGTTGTGATAATTGGGATAGGAGTAGAATACCAGAAACCCAAAGGATGCAAACTTCAGGCAGAGAGACGGACCTTGGAGTTAGCATAGTACAGAGTATATTACTTGAAGCACACAACTGTGCGTCTGGGAAATCTAAGACTAGCTTTTAGAAATTTAACAAGTCATTCACTACATTACAACATGCGTGGGACGCATCTTTGAGTCTGTGGCACCAGCATACAACCAACACCTGATTGTGTGAGTGTGGGGGAGGTCATTTTTATTTGGCTGCAGGGGTAGTGTGTATATACACCAACAGGGAGTGAAGCAACAGAATACCAGCAGGGAGTGAAGCAATGGAACACCAACAGGAAGTGAAGCAAATGAATACCAACTGGGAGTAAAGCAAGCGAATACCAACTGGGAGTAAAGCAAGTGAATACCAACTGGGAGTAAAGCAAGTGAATACCAACTGGGAGTAAAGCAAGTGAATACCAACTGGGAGTAAAGCAAGCGAATACCAACTGGGAGTAAAGCAAGCGAAAACCAACTGGGAGTAAAGCAAGCAAAAACCAACTGGGAGTAAAGCAAGTGAATACCAACTGGGAGTAAAGCAAGTGAATACCAACTGGGAGTAAAGCAAGCGAATACCAACTGGGAGTAAAGCAAGCGAATACCAACTGGGAGTAAAGCAAGCGAATACCAACTGGGAGTGAAGCAACAGAGTACCAACAGGGCGTAAAACAACAGGAGCTACAGCTAATCACACATCATTAGAGGTGTTGTCCTGAAGAAACCGCTAAACCAGTATGGGTAGAATGAAGCTTGAGAAGTGAGAAGTAATAACCATTTGATCCAAGGAAGAGAACAGCTCCATTTTCCTGGACTTAAGAGCCCTTCAACAACATTACATCACACTGAGTAGCCTGCAATTCATTTATTAATCAAAATATGCTAAACCCGTGAGTGGTGACCTGTACTTAACTCTGTGAAGAAGTGTCTTGTGTGCTCCCGTGGACTGAACCAAGATGCCCTCCATCGAGCAACTTTACCAGCAACTTAAGGAAGAATTGAGGGTAGCGAAGATAGAGATACGGCGATTGACCGAGGAAAATAAGAGGATTCGTAGTAGTACTCCTGTTTCGAGTCCTCAGGTCAAGAAGTGGCTGGACAGCAGGGGACGACGAAGTTGACGATCAAGAAGACGAATGGAAAGCCAGAAACGATGAAGAAGAAAGACTGCTGTGGAAACTCTTGTGGAAACCTCCAACGCATTCTCGGTGCTACCCGACGAATGTGAGTCGACTACTGGGATCGTCACGACGAACGACAACAAGGTAAGAACATTGTTGTTGTTGTTGGGGATAGCCAGGTTAGATACATGGATAGGGCATTCTGCTTGAAGGACAGGAGTAGGAGACAGAGGGTATGCTTTCCTGGGGCTGGGATGGAGGACATTGTTAGCCGGCTTGACAACATCATGAACGGTAATGGGATCAATCCTATTATTTGCCTCAGTGCTGGAGGCAATGATGTAGGCAAGCGTAGAAGTGAGGATTTAGTTAGAAAGTTCAGGACAGGTATAGACATAATTAGGAAGAAGGGGGAGGGCGCCCTGTTGTATGTGGCATTTTGCCAAGAAGAGGTGTTGGTAATGAATGGTTGTCCAGAGCAATTGGTATTAATTGTTGGCTGGATAAACACTGTAAGGATAATGCAGTACCATTCATTGGTAACTGGGACAACTTCTATGGCCGAAATGACATGTATGCCAGGGATGGGGTTCACTTATCCAGGGCAGGTGTGGGTTTTCTTGCTAACTCAGTTGAGGGGGTTGTTAGGACTTTAAACTAGGATTAGTTAGAGGTATGGGTTTAGAAATGATAAATAATGAGTATGGATATATTGACTTATGCTCTGATATTAAGAATCTTAATAGTAACTGTCATGGAGTAACTCTGGGTAATGATAATTTCAGAAATTGTGTAAAAACAAAGATGAATAGGAAAAATGTGCAGAAGAAAAAACATATGATGGTATTTTATGCTAACAGTCGAAGTGCAAGAAATAAAATTAATGAACTACGTTTGGTAGCATGTGCTGGGAACTTTGATATCATTGCATTAACTGAAACGTGGTATGATTTAAAGAGTCGGGATATGACTGCTGAGTGTAATATTCAGGGATTTAAGTTGTTCAATGTGGATAGATGTAATGGGAAGGGGGGAGGATACCAGCACAGCAGAACTGCCTTCAGAAACCGAACAACGAGTCGCTCAATAGACTGTACACCAATTCAGTCCTCGAGCATACACCACTAGTGTTGAACCCGCGTCTTATTAAAGACACACACACACACACACACACACACAGTGCCCGTGGTTCGATCCCCGTTTTGGTGGAAACATTTGATACGTTTCCTTACACCTGTCCCTGTTCACACAGCAGCAAGTAGGTAGCTGGGTGTTAGTCGACTGGTGTGGGTCGCATCCTGGGAGTGGTAGTACACCTTGGATAAAGCTAAGCTTTGAAATGAGCCGAGGCAGGATAACAGCTCTTAGCCTGTAAAGCCGATTTGTGTAAAAAAACTAAACTATTGAAAATCCAGATAATTTCAACCAGGCTAATCCCTGAGCTGAGGGGAATGAGCTAGGAAACACGACTGAGGGAGCAGAACCATAGGTAAGGGGAAGACAGAAGGACCACAGATGGAAACTAGACCCATGGATGAACCACAGTTATGCTAGGAAACTCATTTTAACAGTCAAAAAAAAAAAATGGAAGGAGTAAGAGATATTGCGAACAAATATAATGCACGGTTTCAGGAATGGATATGACAGGTTCAAATTGGTAATGAAACTACACCAGCCGAGTGAAGATAAAGAAGCTGGGTCAAGAGCTTGAGCACCTACCCCCACAGGCACTACACTGAGTGGTATAAACTTTGGTAACTGATACCAACATGTTGGTTTTAAAACGACACTAGAACATACCTGGTACCTTGATCACTTCAAGGTCTCAGGACCGAAACGCTTTCTAATATGTATTTGCCCGCTGGTCTTTTTAAAATAATGCAGTGAGTACACAGGCTGTTCCTGACACCCTCATCAAGATACATGTATCACCTCGCTGAGTCAGTGGCACCCTGTGCGTGGCACCCCGTTTGTGGCACCTCGTATGAGGCATCCTGTATGTAGCACCCCTTGCGTGGCACACCGCTCGTGCCACCCCGCGTGTGGCACCCCATGTGTGGCACCCCGTGCGTGGCACCTAGTGGTCATCCTGTGTGGGGCATCCCATTCAGTAGACGAGTTTTGATCCTGAAGGGATCGCGATCCAAGGAATAGGAGCAATCCTTTTCCTGGCATTATGTCTCAAGTTTACACTCGTAGGACTCCTACAGGTCTAGCGCTTCTCCGGGTTTAGTGCTTCTTGCTACCAAATATTTAGTTTTGGAAACTTATCCTACCTGTGGTAACTTTTACCTGGTATCACTGCACATTGACTTGACCCCTTCAACCATATATAGGTGAGTACATACTGCAGTAAACAATATGCACAGTATCTGGTAACACTGCAGCGAGCAACATGCACAGTATCTGGTAACACTGCAGTAAGCAATATCCACAATACCTGGTAACACTGCAATAAGCAACATGCACAGTATCTAGTAACACTGCAGTGAGCAACATGTACAGTACCTGATAACACTGCAGTGAGCAACATGCACAGTATCTGGTAACACTGCAGAAAGCAATATCCACAATACCTGGTAACATTGCAATAAGCAACATGCACAGTATCTGGTAACACTAAAGGAGGTTCTCACGGCTGTCTCATTACCATAAGAAAACTCATTCAAACTGGTAACAGTGTCCTTGTCCCTCTGTGTCTGGGGGAGTTGTTGCTGGGGAGTCGTTGCTCGGGGAGTCGTTGCTGGGAGAGTCGTTCGTTGCTGGGGAGTCGCTGCTGGGGAAGTCATTACAGGGGAGTCGTTGCTGAGGAAGTCATTACTGAAGAAGTCATTACTGGGGGAGTCGCTGCTGAGGGAGTCATTACTGTGGGAGTCGCTGCCGGGGAAGTCGTTGAAGGGGGAGTCGCTGCTGGGGAGGGAAGAGCCACTGCTGGGGAATGAACAGTCACTGTTGGGGAGGGAACAGTCACCGCTGGGGAGGAGAGTTACTGCTGAGTGAAAAGTCACTGCTGAGTGAAAAGTCACTGCTGAGTGAAAAGTCACTGCTGAGTGAAAAGTCACTGCTGGGAAGAGAAGAGTCGCTGCAGAGGAGGGAAGTGTCACTGTTGGGGAGGGAAGAGTCACTGCTGGAGAGGGAAGAGTCACTGCTGGAGAGGGAAGAGTCACTGCTGGAGAGGGAAGAGTCACTGTAGGGGAAGAAAGTGTCACTGTTGAGAAGAAAACCAAACAAGAGAGTCAAAGAGAAGAGTCAGAAAGAGAGAGGGGCCAGAAAGACGAATCATATGATGGAAAAAAATGTCAAATTAGTATTAACGCGGCTACGGCAGCAGTTGCGGCGTAGCAACAGCGGCTGCGGCCTCGGCGGCGGTTGTGGCGGCAGCAGCAGCGGCCGAAGTAATGCGGAGAGAGATTTTTCAAAGTAATGAAGTAGCTTAGTAACTGCCTTATTACGTCCCTGAGAGAATACCGAAGAAGAGGGCAAGCAAGAAGGAAGACAGAAGGCAAGAAAGTTGAAGCTGACAGGAGACAGGTCAAGGCAAATATTGAGAAGGCCAAGTTCAGGTCAAGTCACGAGTGTTCTGAAGATCAGAGCATTTGATAACGTACTAAGAAAGACAGGCATCAACGGAAACACCAGAGACCAAGAACTACATTGGGGATGATCCCACAAAGTGAATGCTAGGTAAAGGATGCATAGTTTCAGCAAGCAAAGGTCTAGTTAGTTTATTGATGACTATGATCTCTAACATGAGAGGAAAGAGCACTGATAGTATTACAAGAGCGAACACTTCTGCTGTGTTTCAAGTCTATCAGAAAGTGAGCGACCAGTTTCACCAGCGCATTGAAGGGGACAAAGGAGCAGAAAATGGTGAAACAGCAGAAACATCGGTGACAGGAGAAGGATAAAGTAGATTACTACGAAGTGTACTAGGCTGATTAAATGAAAGTTTGACAGCCAGAGGGCGGAGGGTGTTATTAAGATTTTGTAAATTGAAAATGTAAGGAAGGAAAAGTACAAGAGTTTTCACTGGAGAAGTAATAATAATAATTAATAATAATATCTTTATTTCTACAAGTACATGTACAAGGTATACAGTCCTAGCTGACATCAATGACATATTACTATACAGACAACCGCTTGTTATGCAGAGCATTTCGGGCAAATTAGGTCAATTTTGTCCCGGGATGCAACCCACACCAGTCGACTAACACCCAAGTACCCATTTTATACTGATGGCTGAACATAGACAACCGGTGTAAGGAAACACGCCCAATGTTTCAACCCTCGGCGGGAATCGAACCCGGACACTCACCGTGTGAAGCCAGAGCTTTCGCCACCAGGCCACGGGCTCAGAAAAGAAGGTAGTCCATTCAGCATGAAAATAAGACAGAATTCATGAAATTGCAAAGATAACCAAGTCGAGAGAATCAACTGCGAAGATGGGAAATCACATCTCATGACAGAAGGTGCACAGTAAAAACAACAGTGAATGTACATACATGCAGCTGTGCAAAGTCTTGCAGTAGAGGGAAAAATTAAAAACCTGTCAAAGAGGGATGGATATGATCATCTAGAAGAGATAACAGCAAGCTATATTTACATTCAGCGTCGGACTTGACAGAGCAAGGTTGTCAAGGGCAACAAGAAAGGATTGGAGGAGACTAGTCATGTGGCCTGAGAGCAAAGACATCGTCTACATAGTGATGCCAGAGAGGATAAGCACCAATATTTATAAGTAGAACAATTTCGAAATATTCCATACATAGGTCAGAAAGAAGAGTGGGTAGAGGTGCGTCTTTAGCAATAACAAAAGTTTGAAAATAGAAAATAACTTGCAAGAAAACTCTGAAGTCAGACAAAGTACCACTAGTTTATTCCTGGGGGTCACTGCCCCCGAGGTTCCTTCCTGGATCAGGCTTCCAATAACCAGGATCCCTGGAATGGGACTGGGCCATGTAAGAATGCCCCCTGGAATCGACTACAGGTAGACAATATCGTAGGGTGAGTCGTCTATCATAGTATCTCATAAAGCTGACAGTCGGTCGGACTCCTCAACTGTCTGAACACAAGGAATATATAAAGAAGAAATGATGCTGGACATATTTGAATAAAGCAATTTTCCAGGCGAGTGCGTCATCACGGCCGGTGAAAGTCTACATAAAAAGATTCTTCCCTCACAACCAACGCTCAAACTTGTCCACACGCCCAAACAAGTAATGCTTTTTCTCTCCCAAAAAAAATGAATAATTTAAATATATCAAGATGGTTGAATGGTGGAAAATTAAACAAATGCAGTATAACGTGATCCCCTATTGATTACGTTTTGCCCACAGAGTGGGCTTTATCAAGTCTGCTTGTGACTTGATAAATCTGTCTGTATGATCGAAACAGTCAATAAATATCGTATTATAATGCATTTGTCTATTTTTCCATCGAATCGATATTTTATACCAATTATCTCCATGGTTGAGTGTAATACTTCGTCATTAAGTAGAGCACGAAGTACAACCGGATTTAAGTACATAAACATACATACATAAACATACATACATAATGAAATAAGAAATGGGGAGGTTAACGTTTTTGATTCAAAAGGAAATAGGACAAAGCCTAAAAATGCGTGAATCAAGCAACTTGAGACAATTGATGAGCAGAGACGGGGCCCAAGAAGTGGAGATCAACTCCTGAAGACATTACTTCGTAAATACAAGTAAGTTTAGGTGTTCTAGATGAAGAGGTTGTGGAGGCATACCCTACACAGCTTCAGGAGTAGATAACATCTGCCCCTGGAGGCCAGAAATCAATAAGACCAGTCGGTAAGAGTTAAGAGGCGGAATCAGGAGCCGTGAATCGAAGCCTGTAAACGTAAGTAGGTGCATACAACTGGATGAGTACATTTAGGTGCATACAACTGGACGAGTACATATTGGTGAATACAAACCATACCACGGGCGGGATTGAACCCGCGGTCAGAGTGTCTCAAAACTCCAGACCGTCTTGGTGAATACAACTGGATAAGTACATTTAGGTGAATACAACTGGTTGAGTGTAAATAGGCGAGAACACGTACGTACGCACGCAAATACAAGCAGTAGGATCCTCCATACACTATAATAACTAAGTTAACATTCCAGTGAAGATGTGATTGTACAGGAACTACAACACATCCTCCCACAGCAGACCAGGGTGAAGGAAAAAGGTAGAGAATACAGAGAAAGGCAGGCAAGGAGGAAGACAAAGAGGAAGATGGTATATATGAGGAAGGTATAGCAGTAGATGAAGAGGCAGTGTAGATACTACATGGTAAAACAGAAGGAGCACATGAGGGTGAGGGGTCAGTAGCAGAAAGGGTATTAAGTGTTGATAGTGATGGGGCAATAAAAAAAAGGGCTCCCTAAGTAGTGATGGTGAGGGTACAGTAAAAACAACAGCACATGGAAAAAAGACGACTAAGGTGCATGCCGTGAACACAAATGCTTTTTGTTAAGATGAACTGTATGCGGGATGTATGGATTAAATAAATAAATAAATAAAAGGATGCAAATAAAATGGATAGTGTAAGGTGGGAAACGAAAATGAATGCATTTCGCAAAGAAAAAAAAAAACAAGCATTAGGAGTAATAATCATACAGAGGAAAATCAGTGAGAAGAGATCCAGAGGAGACAGTCAACTGGGTAATCAGTACAACAGCACACCTGGTCCTCCTGTTATAGTGGGGGACGCCGTGGGATGGTGGGGGTCATCCTGGGGTAGCGGGGGTCGTTGTGATATAGTTGAAGAGGTAATGGGGTTGAATAGATAATCAGGAGAATGCGTCGTGAACTGGTGGAGCGTTGTGGTGGTGTGAAGGAAGCCAGAAGTACCTCACTTCTCAAGGGATCGCCAGCCTCACCTGGAAAGAAAGAAAAAAAAATCTATGATAAACCCCACGTATGACTGGACTAAAGATGTATTCTGGCTACACTGTGCCTTCAAGAGAAATGAAGGGCTGTGGGTGGGGAGCAGGAGGGGGCGTTGAGGAAAAGGGTGTTGAGGAGAAGGGGGTGTAGTGGAGAGGGTAGAAACTATTTGGTTGAGAAGAGTTGTGAGGACTGGAGTAGGGTGGAGAAAAGATGGTTCGGGGAAGACAGAGCGAGGTTTAGATGGACAATAGGGCATGGAATGCGTGCGGGGTAGGAAAAATAACTGCAAAAATGATACCTGTAGATACAGATAACTTTAAAACTAGTAATATCTGTAGATAGGGATTACTGCAAAAGCAATGCTGGATTTGATATCAATGCTTGATGTCAAGTACCTGGACTGATATATGCTGTCTTCATGGCGGTAACTTCACAGGCCGAGTCGCGTTGTCCCTCCAAACAAAATCTGTACAACCGCAGTAGGCTGCTACCCTGTCCTGTGTCAATTTGTGTGATAGTCACAACATGGGAACAAAAACTAGCTATGCTCTCCTCGTCATATTCCATTACAAAAGATGGGTTATCTGTGATATACCTGTGACTGATTTCGTGATTTTTTTCCCTCTACTCGCAGCCCGAACTGCAGCCAGTCTTTAGCTTTTAAAAGACAAGTCAGCAAACACAGGATATATTTATTAGAAAAAAATTCTGTTCTTGTTTCTAGTGTTTCCTCACGTGTCATTTCAAACCAGTCTGTTGGTATCTATTACCAAGGCGTATACCAATTAGCAAGAACTCATTTAACAGTAAGTCCTTTCTAGAATTGTCTCTTATACTTTTAAAGATATATTCTTTTTTCAATTTATGTTAATATAAAAATTAAAAAAATTGTACCAGAAAAAACTTAAACAACTTACCTAACCTTATTATAACAAGTGCAATTTAATTTGGTCTAATCCGACTAAATATATTTCAGCTAAGTTTAAAATAATTTAATAATAAACACAATGAAATATTTTTTTTCGTTAGGTACAGAATGATTTTTGCAAAATTATTTAACACACAAATTTTCCCATGCCTTATTAGGCAAGAAAAGCGTTGCTATTTAAGGCAAAATCTCAAGTTTTACTTATTCGGCACGACATATATATATACATGTACGTTCATGTGTAGTGTGACCTAAATGCAAGTAGAAGTAGCAAGATATACCTACTGTCCCGACTTATCATGAAAGAAAAAAAAAGACACCAGCAGTTCTACCATCACCTAAAACAATTGCAGGAATAAATAAAAATACGGGAAAATATTTACTATCAAAAGCAAATAATAACAATATGCAAAATCGTAACAGGGTAATATTTTGTGAAGGGATTCAGGGAAACCTGTTAGCCGGACTCGAGTCCTGGAAATGGGAAGTACAATGTCTGCACTTTAAAGGATGGGTTTAGGATACTGGTAGTTTGGAGGGACGTCTAAACTGTTGTATCTGAGCGTCTCTGCAAAGACAGTGATTATGTATGAGTGATGGTGAAAAAATTAAATGTTATATATATAATATATATATATATATATATATATATATATATATATTTATATATGTATATATATATGCAAAACAACCACTCTGAAAGAATAGAGAAATTCCAAGCGCTTTCGTGACTACTCACAGTATCAAGGAACATAGTTCCGGGATAATGTGAGTAGTCACGAAAGCGCTTGGAATTTCTCTATTCTTTCAGAGTGGTTGTTTTGCATATTCTGAAATCACCTGTTTACTGTGATCTTATTGCATATATATATATATATATATATATATATATATATATATATATATATATATATATATATATATATATATATATATATATATATATTTTTTATATATATATATATATATATATATATATATATATATATATATATATATATATATATATTGTATATATATATATATATACACACACACACACACACACACACACACACACACACACACACACACACACACACACACACACACACACACGTTCAGCAACTAGAGCCGCTTCAGAGGTTTCAAGAGAGACAGCATTTCTCTGGACGGAATATCCTGGGTACGAGAGGCAACCTGCATATGACGAAGACGCTCGAAACGGCGCAAATCTTTAGTATAACAACGTTTAACTCGAGGGAACGTTATCGACTTATCATAACTTAAGAAGGCAATAATAATTCTTTCGCTGGTAGGGTATTCGCGCGCGAATACTCGCGTACGCATACCCTACCTGGGTCACGCGAATATAACACCAAAAATATCGCCGAAATTGCACATTAATCGTATAATGGCAGCAATATATGCAAGATTACCAAATCTGAGAATAGCGTTCCGGAACTTAAGAATGAGAACTTCACAAACATATGTTAGGATAATCACTGAATAAGCAGCCCCAGCATGGAGCCAACACATAATCAAGCACGTGAAGAAACTCGAAAAAATCCAAAGGTTTACAACTAGGCTAGTACCAGAACTGAGAGGAATGCTCTATGAGGAGAGGCTGAAGAAACTGACCCTAACGACTTTAGAGAGAAGGACGAGGGGGATCGCGATTAATACATACAAAATATTAAGAGGAATTGATAGGGTAGATACCGACCGACTGTTGGAAGTAAGAGTACCAGGATCAAGGGGGACACAAAGCTATAAAAAAAAAGACGAGCCAAAAAGATGTACCAAAGTTTTTATTTAGTTTCCGAGTGATTGAAAAGTGTAATGACTTAATGAGGTGGTAGAGGAGGCAAATTCATTACGCAGACACAAGACAAGGAATGATAAGGCCCAAGAGGCCAGAAGTGTTGCCTATGAAAATGGTCTAAGAGGCGGGACCAGGAACCAAGTATCGACCCCGCAAACACAAATTGGTCGTATACATGTGCACTTAACTATTTATAGTGGACCCTCGAATTTAGTAGTGCCTTTTCTGTATGCAAAACTAATTTTTATTATCTATAAAATGTATTGTTTGTTAATATTTTTGGGTGTCTGGAATGGTTTAATTGGATTTACGTTATTTCCTATGGGAAATATTAACAAAACATACATTTTATAGATAAAAATAGTTTTGCATACAGAAAAGGCACTACTAAATTCGAGGGTCCACTATAAATAGTTAAGTACACATGTATACATGACCATACATATGCGCGCGCGCACACACACACACACACACACACACACACACACACACACACACACACACACACACACACACACACACACACACACGATCAATATATAGCTTTGTGAAAAGGTACAATAAAGCAGGGAGAGAGTGGACCTAGTAACAACCAGCGAAGAGGCAGGGCCAGAGGCTAAGACTCGACTCCTGCAACCAAAAATGGGTGAGTACACACACAAATACTGTGACTCCCGACAAGAACACTTGAATAAATGGAACAAATGAATTGACAGATTGCTGATGGAACTGAAAGGGAATGAAATAAAAACCCTAATCTGGAAACAGCAAAATAAACGAGAAAATAAAAATATTACGCTGGTTGACAGATTAACTGATTGAAATGTAAATACAGTCAGAGAAATTCGAATACAGATACTGTCAGGGAACATGTAATGTCAAGGGAATGTATATACAATAAGGGAAGTGTAAATACAATAAAAAAGAAGTGTAAATACAATCGCCAGAAATAAAAATGGCTAAATTCTTACAAGAATTCTATGAAAAATTAGGCAAATGCACTGACAGATTGATCCCACGTAACGAAGGAAAAGACAGAAAAAAATATCAATACTGTGTGATCAGCAACTGAAATGTAACGCGAAAAGATGTTGTCAGTATAAGATGACAAAGACGGTAGAGAGAGATTTGCTTTACTAATAAACTTCACGGCAGCCTTCAGCATCAATGCCATTCAATTATATCGATGGTGAAATGTTAAAAAAAAAAAAAAGACCCATATCCAAAATTAAGGAACAGCACAAAGATTATAGACGTAGTTAAAAAGTCTTCTTGGTAAGTTCCTGAAGTCAGGTACTGATGATCCAGCTGTGATGCGTAGGTTGCACTGCGTATTGCACCCATCAACTACCTGAGTGAACAAATTATCAGCCAGGGGGCCTGATGGGGTACCTGACCATGAGGGGAAGAAAGGGTGATGACACCCGGAATCAGCAATTGGTAAACAGTCGAATTAATAACGAGGGAGAAGTTTTTACATATGAAAACAAATTAGAATTTAATGCAAAAATATACATGAAAATGAGCTCTGAAGCACACTCACTCGCCCACTCAAGATCAAGATTAATAAGCACAGTACTTGGTCAGGTGGGAGGGAAGGTAGTCAGCAAGAAACAGAAAATTTAAAAAAAAAAAAAGTGTGGGATAAAGGGGAAGAGGAGGAAAGTAACAGAATAGTAACTCTTCCAATTTGATATCGAAGAGTACATACATGTTTGTAGAACAAATGAGATAGACAAGCGAGATACATATCACAACGCGCACCCATATATATATATATATATATATATATATATATATATATATATATATATATATATATATATATATATATATATATAACACTGATGTCTGGCTGAAGGAGACTCGAACCTACGAACCTTAGGACAAAGTACGCAATGCTTTGCCAATCTACCCACACTGGACAATACCTTGGCGTGTAGCTTGAGCTACACGTTTGATCCAAGGCAGCCAGCTTTCAGATCAAACGTGTAGCGCAAGCTACACGCCAAGGTATTGTCCAGTGTGGGTAGAATGGTAAAGCACTGCGTACTTTGTCCTAAGATTCGTAGGTTCGAGTCTCCTTCAGCCAGAGATCAGTGTTTGTGTATATTTCGCTTGCTCTCGCGAATTCCTTGCATTGTTCAAATCTCTAGTAAGGCTGATGCATGAAGGGGATGAGATGAAAAGCTGTAAGCCTTCTCCCTGAAAGCTGGCTGCCTTGGATCAAACGTGTAGCGTAAGCTACACGCCAAGGTATTGTCCAGTGTGGGTAGAATGGTAAAGCACTGCGTACTTTGTCCTAAGGTTCGTAGGTTCGAGTCTCCTTCAGCCAGAGATCAGTGTTTGTGTATATTTCGCCTGCTCTCGCGAATTCCTTGCATATATATATATATATATGTCGTGCCGAATATGTAAAACTGGTCAATTAGCAAGAACTCATTTAAAATTAAGTCCTTTCTAAAATTTTCTCTTATACGTTTAAAGATATATTTTTGTCATTAATGTTAATGTAAAAAATTATAATTTTGCACCAAAAGGAACTTAGAAAACTTACCTAACCTTATTATAACAAGAACAATTTATTTT
The DNA here is from genome assembly GCF_038502225.1 of Cherax quadricarinatus. Classification (NCBI taxonomy): domain Eukaryota; kingdom Metazoa; phylum Arthropoda; class Malacostraca; order Decapoda; family Parastacidae; genus Cherax; species Cherax quadricarinatus. Next base: position 24,911,832 of record NC_091331.1, read on the forward strand.
AGCCTAACCCAACTAAATATATTTTAGATTTGTTTACAATAATTTAATACCAAACACAGTGAAATATATTTTTTTCGTTAGGTTCAAAATGATTTTGGCGAAATTATTGCATACACAAATTTTCACTTGTCCTATATGGCAAGATGAGCGTTGCTATTTAAGCCAAGATCGCAAGTTCTGCCTATTCGGCACGACATATATATATATATATATACACGTGAGCAGATGGACATGTGTACGTGGTTGAGTGAAGGAGAAGCAAGATTCCGTCCCTTCCCAAAGGACGATGACCTTCACTCAATGTTTATTAATGACAATTTACTGAATTTTAAAATGAAGTTGTTCAGTATATACTCGATATTTTTTGCCCACTTACAATATTACTGATCAAAAATTGCCCTCATCTATATATTTTAATATCAATTAACAATTCAACGTCGCTGAAAAGGATTTCGAACCTATGTGATGGAATACTTCATAATTATTTTTCTCCAGTACGCACTAAGCCTCAATGGTGATGTGAAACCTTGAGACTGTCTCCAGCTTATATTTGTGAAGACAGGTGTCTGAGTGCTAATCCCTGATAACCCTGCGCTGGTTTGCGAATCTCAGCTCTATGAGCGAGCACGTGGTAGTTCCCACTGGAAAACCTGAACTAAGGGAGAGGATGAGCTGGATATATAAGCCGAAGTACTGAGGATTTAGGAAGGACCTGGTGGGAGCCTCTGCTGAAGCTGGAGTGCTCTCTCTCATGTGGGAACTGGAGATGTGAGCTATCAGCGGAGGCTGCACTTTTTTTTTCTTTATTTTTTAAGTCATAATCTAGTTTGCCTAGTACCCATTCACCTTATTTCCCCGTTAATTCGGTCTTCATTAGTATTGGTATTAATCTTGAGTTTTATCCCCGAATAAGAGCTTATATGATAACTAAGCTTGAAGAGCAATTTTATATTATTACGTATCTTGAGATAATTTTTTTTTTTTTTGAGATAGTGAGAGTGGAAGGGTTATCCCTGCCTCACCCTGGGTTATTTTACAGTGACACAGTCGACAAAAAATTTCATTTATCACAATTGGAGTTGGTATTTACACGATTCCTTGCCATCAGCAAAGACTTGACCCTCGAAAAATACGTTATTGAGCACCCTTTCTCCCACCCGACCACACACGCAAGAGAAAACTTAGGGAGGATAACGATGGGAACAAATAGGCAAGGATACACTTATTGGAAACAGTAACAATAATAATAAATCTTTATTTCTACAAGGTGTACAGGCCTAGCTGACATCAACGACATACACCCACACCAGTCGACTAACACCCAGGCACCCATTTTACTGATGGGAAACAGACACCTGGTGTAAAGAAACACGCCTAATATTTCTACCCTCGCCGTGTGAAGCGAGAACTTTAGCCACCCCGACACGGGGCACCACCAGCAGAAAGAACTAACGCTACATTACGAATGTTAATATAATTTAGTCATTAAGAAAGTGGCAGAATCGGAGTGCAGATATAAGGGGGGGGGGGGTTCTCGTGTCAGCATGCATGGGTGATCCTGAAAAAAAAAAAAACTCGAAGACTATAGAAAGTGAGGCCTACTGAAAAAAAGACTGGTAATGTATGAAACTTTTTATGGAAGTATAATTATGGAGGTAAGGCAGTACAAGAAAT
>NC_091331.1:24916005-25046880 GCF_038502225.1 Cherax quadricarinatus
AGAAGGGTGACGTAAAAGCTGTGTGTCGCAACATATGGAAACGGGTGTGATAATGAGCAGTACCACTTTGTGACATAATAACAAAATTTTCAACCAGTCGTTCCTGACAGGGGCAGCTGTCAGGAAACTGTTAAAAGGCCAAAGCGGTCCCTCCTGATATGCCACCACGCGATGGCACCATCAGCATTCGTCAGGTGCTACAAAGCACAAAAAAAAGTAGTTTTGAAATTGTTCACAGAGGCAAGACTGCGAATTTTCAGCACGAAACATTTTTATAATGCACTTGCCAAGAAAGTTTTTTAGCCAAAAAGATGTACATGAGTAAACCTTAAGGTTGATAATGTTTAAACAAGACGATGTTGAATGAGATGCTTGTAGAAACGTTTCGTCTATCAGTGGCTTTCTCAGTCCAATACAGAGAAGAATGGTGGATGATCAGGAGTTTAAGGGAATCAGTCCCTGAGCCTGGAGTCGATGTGATCAGTCCATCAGTCTTGATGAAAGTACAGCATATGCGCAGGTGAAGCAAATCAGTCGGAGGCTGTGTCACAGTGGAAAAATCCACAGGTGGAAGTTGAACAAGTGTGTCACTCATCAACCATTTATCTTCAAATCTAATCAAAACACTAATGATATTCAAAGAACTACCCAAACTGGAATGTTCACTTACGGCGCCATTTAAGGCTGGTGAGATTATAAACTTCAACCATTTACAAAGAACATTCACGACCTACATCAATTTAGTCAAAAGCCTAAACTAGCAAAAATACCTAAAATCATTGAAATTGTACACTCTGGGGCACAGATAAAATGTGAAAAATATTACAGGGTCTAGTGCAAATCCACTGAAATAATAGGTGCAACCCGGGGCCCTAAAACTTAGTATACGCTGAAATAACCATTAGTCTGATGCAATATACACTCAAGCAAGTGGATTTAATATCAGCAGAAATATTGTACACTGCACTGTTTAGTAGTGTACTGGAGGAGGCGCTTTGGTGCTCAACACGGTGTTACAAATACTGGAAGGTAGAGTACTGGCTGAGGCACGTGTGATTGTGAGACATTTGTAACCCAAGTACCAATCAGGTTTGCTTAATAGAATATATATATATATATATATATATATATATATATATATATATATATATATATATATATATATATATATATATATATATATATATACACACACAGTACGTTTATATGGATAGGATCATAAAGTGTAATGAACACTTGTTACTATGAGGAATCAACCCACATGAAGACAAAGACAGGAAAAAGTTATTCTTTGTGAGGTTTTCTTCATCATTCTGGAATACTATTTTTTTTTTTTTGTAATGCCTTGAGACTGTAAGGTTTAATTACTGGTCATGTCAGGCAGGAGCGAGTCGTTAAGCCCTTTAACGCGTTTGAGATTACAGGGAAAATGATCACCGTCTGTGGAGAGTCGGAATCTATAGAGCAGAAACATTTATGTAAGCTGTGATTGTTTCCTATTGTTGCCTCACCAGAATAGGGAGGAAACGGCGATGTGGGAATAGAATAGGGGTTTATTGTTGTATGTAACAATCTGAAATTGTAGGGAGCATGTATGAAAAAGACAAGGATGACACTTAAGGCATTTATTGAAAACGCTTCGCTGATTGTGACTATCAGTATTAGCATGCCTGTATTTGTAAGGAGCTTTAATCTTCAATACATTGATCATAAGCAATTGTGGAGGAACCTGATATACCTTTGAAGTGTGGAGGAAGGAGTAGAAGAGTTACACTAGGAGAAGACTAGTAGAAGAGTTGCCTAGTGTGGGAGTCACCATCACTTGATGAGCAAGAAGTATGTGTGTGAACTGCAACAAATCAGAAACGGAGAGTTTCAGACTAGATGATACAAAAAATCGAAGAGAGGTACGTGTATCCGATGGAAATAGAGAATCATTAAAAAAAAAAAAAAAAAAAAAAAAAAAAGTCTACGAAGATGGACCAAAGCTTGGCCGTAATCCTCCTTTAACAGGACGATCTCGCGTTCCTTAAGGAATACAGGAAATGAACGGAAATAAGCAGAATGAACCCCAGCAAAATTCAGACAACGAAGGGTTGATAGTATGCACGGTTTGTTATCGTGAATAGAGCAGACATAACCAGGGCATTCTTTGCGTTGGGTGTACTGTTGTGGAGTAGATAAGAACTCTTTTACTTAAAAGATTTACATGTCAAATACTCGGCTGAAGGTAGTTCACGGCCGTCAAACACTAACTCGGCACCATTTCTTCAGTGCCTGCGTAGTTCACGTGCAGGACAGACAAACGAATCTACCTTCGGGATGGGTAGTTGTTGTAGTTGTAGTCTCAACTTCCAGTCAAGCGAAAACAAGAGTTTACGGACTGCCGTGCACTGCAAACACACGGGAAAGTGCTTGGTTCAGCCTATACATGCCATGACCACTAAGGTAACTAATGCCTATTGAGCACGGCCACAACAATGAAGACTGTAGTCGTCCCACCACGTACATAATAGAATTTACATGACGGGGCTACATCAGTAATAATTAAATTTTGTAAAATAATTCTTTTTATACATGTAATTTCCGTAATAAATTTCCTTAATGGAGATATTATATAATATATATATATATATATATATATATATATATATATATATATATATATATATATATATATGTCGTGCCGAATAAGTAAAACTTGCTATTTTGGCTTAATAGCAACGCACTTTTTGCCGAATAAGGCAAGTGAAAATTTGTGTATGCAATAATTTCACAAAAATCATTCTGAATCTAACGAAAAAAAATACGTATCATTGTGTTTATTATTTTTAAATTACTGTAAACTTATATAAAATATATTTAGTTAGGTTAGGCTAAATTAAATTGCGCTTGTTTTAATAAGGTTAGGTAAGTTTCCTAAGGTTCCTTTGGTACAAAAATCATTAATTTTTATTTTAACATAAATGAAAACATATGTATCTTTCAATGTACAAGAGAAAATGTTAGGTAAGACACATATGCAACAGTTAGGTATCTTTATTTCGAAACGTTTCGCCTACACAGTAGGCTTCTTCAGTAGAGTACAGAAAAGTTGATAGAAGCAGAAGATACTTGAAGACGATGTAATCAGTCCATCACCCTTAAAGTTTTGAGGTGGTCAGTCCCTCAGCCTGGAGAAGAGCATTGTTCCGTTGTCTGAAACAATATGAAGTTGAAGTGACAGGATGGAGCCTTATATAGTGCCAGGAGGTCATTCTGTCAGACACTGCAACACAAGGGTATCTTGGTACAGACCATCAACTTCGACAACCTCTACTAGTGAGAACGGCTGGGTTTGAGAGGGACCTGCCCTCCCAAAGCAACCTACGTCTCACCTCCTGGCACTATATAAGGCTCCATCCTGTCACTTCAACTTCATATTGTTTCAGACAACGGAACAATGCTCTTCTCCAGACTGAGGGACTGACCACCTCAAAACTTTAAGGGTGATGGACTGATTACATCGTCTTCAAGTATCTTCTGCTTCTATCAACTTTTCTGTACTCGACTGAAGAAGCCTACTGTGTAGGCGAAACGTTTCGAAATAAAGATACCTAACTGTTGCATATGTGTCTTACCTAACAATCTGTCGGTATTTTATACCATTTTAATGTTCACAAGAGAAAATTTTAGAAAGGACTTAATTTTAAAGAAGTTCTTGCTAATTGACCAATTTTACCTATTTGGCACGACATTATATATATTATATACATGGAAATTACAGATATAAAAGAATTAATTTACACAAATTTAATTTCGGAAATTTATAGTAACTGCGGAAAATTGCTGCGGAGTTGTGTACAGCAATTGGCATAATAGCCATCAGGCCTTATTATGTTACTTCACCGTGTATGAAACCGAGATGACTGTGGCTAGGAAGCCTTCATGAAGACAGTGCATTACGTGATTGCATATCTCCAGTTACGGAGCAGATTTGTGCTCTGTACCTGTGTATACTTACCAATGTGTGTTTTCTGGAACAGAATTTGTGTGTGCGCGTGTGCATGTGTTTTAAGTAATATTCCACATTTCTCTATTACACTCAACTAAAATGAAAATTGGACTGGCTACCATGGCGCGGCAGTAGAGAGGCGGGAAGAACCTTGAAATACGAGATTCACGTAGATATTCAAGTATTATGACATCTTTTTTGTTAATTCTATATAAAAATATGATGGTAATATACAACTTTTTAATATATTTACATACTCCAAAGCGTTAAAGTTCTCTAAACTAAGTCGAAACTCATGAACTCTAAGGAATACATGCAACATAAGAACATAAGAAAGGAGGAACACTGCAGCAGGCCTGTTGGCCCATACTAGGCAGGTCCTTTACAATTCATCCCACTAACAAACATTTCACCAACCCAATTTTCAATGCTACCCAACAAATAAGCTCTGATGTGCAAGTCCCACTCAAATCCAACCCCTCCCACTCATGTACTTATCCAACCTAAATTTGAAACTACCCAAAGTCCCAGCCTTAATAACCCAACTAGGTAGACTGTTCCACTCATCAACTACCCTATTTCCAAACCAATACTTTCCTATGTAAGACACATATGCAACAGTTAGACAACTTTATTCCGAAACGTTTCGCCTACACAGTAGGCTTCTCCGCACTGTCGCTTGATCTTCAGATAGTTCCTGACTATGGAACTGAACTTCTCCAGGCCGAGGGACTGACAACCTCAAATTCTACGACTACAAGGGTGATGGACTAATTACATCGTCTTCACATCTCTACTGTTCCTGCCTATTTTCTGTATTAGACTGAAGAAGCTTACTGTGTAGGCGAAACGTTTCGGAATAAAGTTGTCTAACTGTTGCATATGTGTCTTACCTAACAACCTGTCGGTATTGTATACCACTTTGATGTTCATCTTTCCTATGTACTTTCTAAATCTAAACTTATCTAATTTCAATCCATTACTGCGGGTTCTCTCTTGGAGAGATATCCTCAAGACCTTGTTAATATCCCCTTTATTAATACCTATCTTCCACTTATACACTTCGATCAGGTCTCCCCTCATTCTTCGTCTAACAAGTGAATGTAACTTAAGAGTCTTCAATCTTTCTTCATAAGGAAGATTTCTAATGCTATGTATTAATTTAGTCATCCTACGCTGAATGTTTTCTAACGAATTTATGTCCATTCTGTAATATGGAGACCAGAATTGAGCTGCATAATCTAGGTGAGGCCTTACTAATGATGTATAAAGCTGCAGTATGACCTCTGGACTTCTGTTGCTTACACTTTTTGATATAAATCCCAGTAATCTATTTGCCTTATTACGTACGCTTAGGCATTGCTGTCTTGAGTCCTAATAGGACTGAAGAAGCCACTCGTGGCGAAACGTTTCCTTTAATAATTGCTGTCTTGGTTTAAGGTTGCTGCTTACCATAACCCCAAAGTCCTTTTCGCAATCTGTATGGCTAAGTTCTACATTATTTAACTTATAAGTGCTAGGGTTATGGACACTCCCGAGCTTCAGAACCTTGCATTTATCTACATTGAACTGCATCTGCCACTTTTCTGACCAGTAGAGTTTGTCTAAATCCTCCTGAAGTTCCCTAACATCTACGTTTGAATCAATTATCCTACCTATCTTCGTGTCATCGGCGAATTTGCTCATATCACTAGTAATTCCTTCATCAAGATCATTGATATATATTATAAACAACAACGGGCCCAAGACTGATCCCTGTGGAACGCCACTTGTTACTGATCCCCACTCGGATTTAACCCCATTTATGGACACTCTTTGCTTCCTGTCTGAGCCATGATTCGATCCACGAGAGCACCCTTCCCCCAATGCCATGAGCTGCTACTTTCTTCAACAGTCTTTGGTGCGGACCTCTATCAAATGCCTTACTAAAATCTAAGTAAATAATATCAAATTCTTTATCGTGGTCAACAGCCTCAAAAGCATCACTGAAGAAAGTTAATAAATTAGTTAGACAAGACCGGCCTCTTGTGAATCCATGCTGAGTATCATTAATCTAGCTATGCTTATCGAGATGGCTTCTTATAATCTCAGCTATAATTGACTAGTAATTTGCCTACAATTGAGGTCAGGCTTATTGGGCGGTAATTTGACGGTAACGACTTGTCCCCTGTTTTAAAAATATGAATTACATTAGCCATCTTCCACATATCAGACACTACACCTGTTTGAAGAGATAAATTAAAAATATTAGTTAATGGTTCACAGACTTCCATTTTGCATTCCTTTAGAACCCTTGAAAAAACCTCATCAGGACCCGGTGACTTATTTTGCTTCAGTCGGTCTATATGCTTCACAACCATTTCACTACTGACTGTGATGTTACATAATTTATCTTCTTCTGATCCACTATAAAAATTAATTACCGGAATATTATTGTCTTCCTGTGTAAAAACCGAGAGAAAATAATTATTTAAAATCGAGCACATTTCATTCTCTTTGTCAGTAAGATGGCCATAGTTGTTTTTAAGGGGACCTATCTTATCTCTGACTTTTGTTCTATAGACCTGGAAAAAACTTTTTGGGTTAGTTTTAGAATCCCTAGCAACTTTAATTTCATAGTCCCTTTTAGCTTTTCTTATCCCCTTTTTAATGTCCCTCTTAATGTCAATATACTGATTCATAAGATGACCCTCGCCTCTTTTGATACGCCTATAAATTCCTTTCTTATGCCCTAGTAGATATTTCAGCCTATTATTCATCCATTTTGGGTCATTTCTATTTGATCTAATTTCCTTATAAGGGATAAACGTTCTTTGAGCAGCATGTATTGTGCTCAGAAAACTGTCATATTGATAGCTCTCTTCGTTACCCCAGTCAACACATGATAAGTGTTCTCTAAGCCCATCGTAATCTGCTAAGCGAAAATCTGGGACTGTTACTGAGTTATCCCTACTATCATACTTCCATTCAATTCTAAATGTAATTGATTTGTGGTCGCTACCACCCAGTTCTTCTGAAACTTCTAAATTATTAACAAGGGATTCATTGTTTGCCAGAACTAAGTCAAGCAGGTTATTACCCCTTGTAGGTTCTGTCACAAACTGCTTCAGAAAACAATCCTGAACTACTTCTAAGAAGTCGTATGATTCTAAATTCCCAGTCAAGAAATTCCAATCAATATGACTAAAGTTAAAGTCTCCTAGAATTACTACATTATCGTGCCTTGTGGCCCTAACAATTTCCTTCCATAGTAGTCTTCCCTGGTCCCTATCTAAATTTGGGGGACGGTATATCACACCTAAAGTTAATTTTTCATGCCCCTCTGAAAATTCTATCCAAACAGACTCTGTATGTGTTACTTCAGACTTAATACCCGTTTTAATGCAACAGTTCAAGCGATCTCGGACATGCAATGCCACCCCACCCCCCTTCCCGATACTTCTATCTACTTGGAACAATTTGAAACCCTGAATGTGACATTCTGCAGGCATGTCCCGACTTTTTGAATTAAACCACGTCTCAGTAATGGCAAATACATCTATGTTACCTGCACTAGCAACTAGTCTCAACTCGTCCATCTTATTCTTAGCACTGCGACTATTTGTGTAATATATACTTAAGGACCCTCCTTTCTCTTTATCATTCCTGCTCCTTTCTGTTATTCCACTAAACCTATTACTGTCCTTGTCAATTAGTGCCACTGGCTTTCCGATATCCACCTCATTTTGCCTATTACTAGTTCTCCTAGTACTCATATTACTACCCTGAGACGTCACAGTTTTCCCGCAGAAACCCATACCACTAACTATTCCTAGTTTAAAGACCTAACAGCTCCCTCCACTGCGTTGGCCAGTGCTCCCACCCCACACCTAGATAAGTGAACCCCATCCCTGGCATACATGTCATTTCTGCCATAGAAGAGGTCCCAGTTGTCAATGAATGTTACCGCATTTTCCTTACAGTATTTGTCCAGCCAGCAATTGACACCAATTGCTCTGGACAACCATTCATTTCCAACTCCTCTCCTTGGCAAAATGCCACACATGACAGGTTTCCCACCCTTCCTCCTAATTATATCTATTGCTGACCTATACTTGCTAATCAGGTCCTCACTCCTACGTCTGCCAACATCGTTGCCTCCAGCACTGAGACAGATAATAGGATTGCTCCCATTACCTCTCATGATGTCATCCAGACGGCTAACAATATCCTTCATCCCTGCCCCAGGAAAACACACTCTCTGCCTCCTACTCCTGTCCTTCAAGCAGAATGCCCTATCCATGTACCTAATCTGGCTATCCCCAACAACAACAATGTTTTTACCTTCCTTTGCGTCGTCCGTCGTGATGCTCCGAGTAGTCGACTCACATTCGCCAGGTAGCATTACACCACTTGTAGAATTCGTCAAGACGTTCTCGATGGTCTTCGTTGGGGTTTCTAGGGATGTCTCACTCACGTCTGCCAATGCTTCTTTGGTGCTCGTTGTGGCATTCCCAGTAGAACACTCACATTCGTCGGGTAGCACCGAGAATGGGTTGGAAGTTTCCACGGTAGTCTTCTGGTTTCTCGTTGTTTCTGCCTCTCCAACCGTTTTCTTGATCTTCAGCTTGGTTCCATGTTGCCCGGCCACTGACCAAGCTCCCCTCTTAACCTGGGGACTCACAACAGGAGGATTACTACGAATCCTCTTGTTCTCCTCCGTTAATCGCCGTATCTCCATCTTAGCAACTCTGAGCTCTTCTCTCAGCTGCTGGTAAAGTTGCTCAAGAGAGGGCATCCTGGTTCAGATTCACAGAGAGCACACAAACAGGTCTTCACAGAGCTAAGTACACGTCACCACTAAGCTAAGTACACGTCACCACTCAAGCTAAGTACACGTCACCACTCAAGAGCTAAGTACACGTCACCACTCAAGAGCTAAGTACACGTCACCACTGGGATTTATATCAAGAAGTGTAAGCAACAGAAGTCCAGAGGTCATACTGCAGCTTTATACATCATTAGTAAGGCCTCACCTAGATTATGCAGCTCAATTCTGGTCTCCATATTACAGAATGGACATAAATTCGTTAGAAAACATTCAGCGTAGGATGACTAAATTAACAGAGTCTGTTTGGGTAGAGTTCGTGGAGGGTCAAGAAAAACTAATTCTAGGTGTAATATACCGACCTCCAGGCTTGGATCACGATAGAGGGAGACTTCTTTGGGACGAAATTGTTAGGGCTTCTGGACACAGTAACGTAGTCATAGTAGGGGACTTTAACTTTAGCCAAATTGACTGGAATTCTTTGACAGGTAATCTAGAGTCCAGTGACTTCATGGAAACAGTTCAGGACTGTTTTCTGAAACAGAGTGCAACTGAACCTACCAGGGGTAATAATTTGCTAGACCTAGTCTTGTCAAATAAGGAAACACTCGTGAATAATCTGGAGATCACTGAAGAGCTTGGCGCAAGTGATCACAAATCCATCACCTTTAGCATTAATTGGGAATGCAAGAATAATGATAATACAGTAAAAATCCCCGATTTTCGTTCTGCCGATTATAATGGACTTAGGGAACATCTGTCTAATCTTGATTGGGGTTATCTAGCTAATGATTTTATTGACGATAATCATACTTATGAATATGAAGGGATCTGCTTTTATGATTGTTTTCTTAATAATGTACACAGTGCCCAGAGTATATACATTCCCCAGAGAGAAATTAGGTCTAATAATAACGATCCCAAATGGGTTAACAGGAGGCTAAAGCATCTATTAGGGGAGAAAAGGGGAATTTATAGGCGCATCAGAAGAGGAGAGGTTAACCTTACTGACCAATATGTTCAGCTTAAAAGAGAAGTAAAAAAGGCGATTAGAAAGGCTAAACGTGACTATGAAATTAGAGTTGCTAATGAATCAAAGACTAATCCAAAGGGGTTCTTTCAAGTGTATAGGACGAAGGTGAAGGAAAAAGTAGGACCTCTGAAATCTGGGAATGGACAGCTGACGGATAATGAACTGGAAATGTGTTCCTTATTTAATGACTATTTTTTGTCAGTTTTTACACAGGAAGATGTAAATGAGATTCCAGTAATTAACAATTATTTAGTTCCTGATGAATTTAAGCTAACTAATATTACTGTCACGAGGGACATGGTTATTAAACAGATAGACAAACTGAAACAAAATAAGTCCCCGGGACCCGATGAGTTGTTTTCAAGGGTACTTAAGGAATGCAAGATGGAGCTTAGTCAGCCATTAACGAGTGTATTCAATGCGTCCATCCTTACCAGTGTTGTGCCAGAGATGTGGAAGATGGCTAATGTGGTTCCTATATTCAAATCAGGGGATAAGTCCACTCCTTCAAATTACCGTCCAATAAGCCTGACATCTATAGTGGGCAAGTTATTAGAATCAATTATAGCTGACATTATCAGAAGTCACCTTGAAGAGCATAACTTGATAAATGAATCTCAGCATGGATTCACGAGAGGTCGTTCCTGCCTGACAAACTTACTGACGTTCTTCAATAGAACATTTGAGGCAGTTGACAGTGATAAGGAATATGATATTGTTTATTTGGATTTTAGTAAAGCCTTCGACAGAGTACCTCACAAGAGACTCTTAAGAAAAGTGGCAGCTCATGGTATAGGAGGTAAAGTTCTAGCATGGATTGAGGCATGGCTTACCAATAGAAAGCAGAGAGTTACCATTAATGGAGTGAAATTTGAATGGGGATTAGTCACTAGTGGCGTTCCACAAGGATCAGTTTTAGGCCCTCTCTTGTTCATAATTTACATTAATGACCTTGATGAAGGGATTACTAGTGACATGAGTAAGTTTGCTGATGATACAAAGATAGGCCGTATAATTCACTCTGAGGAGGATATCAATGAACTCCAGGAGGATTTGAACAAATTAATGTCTTGGTCTGAGAAATGGCAGATGAAGTTTAATGTGGATAAGTGTAAGGTACTTCCCCTTGGTAATGAAAATAACCCTCGAAGCTATAATCTAGGTGAAGTAGAGCTTGGTCATACAGAATGTGAAAAAGACTTGGGAGTCATGGTAAGCAGAAATCTAAAGCCAAGACAGCAGTGCCTCAGTGTGCGCAACAAGGCCAACAGATTACTTGGATTTATCTCAAGAAGTATAAGTAACAGAAGTCCAAAAGTTATTTTACAGCTCTATACATCACTAGTGAGGCCTCATTTAGATTATGCTGCTCAGTTTTGGTCCCCTTACTACAGGATGGACATAGACTCATTAGAGAACATACAGAGAAGAATGACTAAAATGATTTACTGTGTAGGAACCTCCCGTATGAAGATAGACTTAAAGCCTTAAATCTCCACTCTCTGGAGAGGCGTAGAATGAGGGGAGATATCATTGAAGTGTATAAGTGGATGACGGGCATAAACAAGGGAGACATTAATAAAGTACTGAGGGTGTTGAACCAGGTAAGAACCAGGAATAATGGATTTAAGTTGGATAAATTTAGATTTAGAAAGGACATAGGTAAGTACTGGTTTTCTAACAGAGTTGTAGATGCGTGGAACAGTCTTCCCAGTGGGGTGATAGAGGCTAGGACCTTGGGTAGCTTTAAGAAGAGACTGGACAAATATATGAGCGGGAGGGGCTGGGTTTGATTGGTGTTGGGGGGTGCGGGAGTTGTTTCTTGAGTAGCTTTAGGTAGATGGCGTTTTGAACATTAAAATGGTATAAAATACCGACAGATTGTTAGGTAAAACACATATGCAACAGTTAGGTATCTTTATTTTGAAACGTTTCGCCTACACAGTAGGCTTCTTCAGTCGAGTACAGAAAAGTTGATAGAAGCAGAAGATACTTGAAGACGATGTAATCAGTCCATCACCCTTAAAGTTTTGAGGTGGTCAGTCCCTCAGTCTGGAGAAGAGCATTGTTCCGTTGTCTGAAACAATATGAAGTTGAAGTGACAGAATCGGGCCTTATATAGTGCCTAACAATCTGTCGGTATTTTATACCATTTTAATGTTCATTCTGTCAGACACTGCAACACAAGGGTATCTTGGTACAGACCATCTACTTCAACAACCTCTACTAGTGAGAACGGCTGGGTTTGGGAAGGACCTGCCCTCCCAAATCAACCTACGTCTCACCTCCTGGCACTATATAAGGCCCGATTCTGTCACTTCAACTTCATATTGTTTCAGACAACGGAACAATGCTCTTCTCCAGACTGAGGGACTGACCACCTCAAAACTTTAAGGGTGATGGACTGATTACATCGTCTTCAAGTATCTTCTGCTTCTATCAACTTTTCTGTACTCGACTGAAGAAGCCTACTGTGTAGGCGAAACGTTTCAAAATAAAGATACCTAACTGTTGCATATGTGTTTTACCTAACAGATGGCGTTTTGATAAGGACCTGCCTCGTATGGGCCAGTAGGCCTTCTGCAGTGTTCCTACATTCTTATGTTCTTATGTTCTTATACATAGCATTAGAAATCTTCCTTATGAAGAAAGATTGAAGAGGAAATGGTATGGTGATACCGACAAGATGTGGAAAAAGACACTTATGTAGAGTTCAGGACATTTATTAAAGGACATCAGGATAGCAGAACACAAAAATGCTTGCAGAAATGATGACCGCAAAAACGCATGTGTTCAACATAGAGACGATGTTGGACACCTCATGAAATTCAATGAAGCTAAACTAGTTATTAAAGAAGACGACTTAAGACGGAGAAAATGCATTGAAGCTGCACTAATTTCTGTCAGTAACACTATAAAGCAGAAATCCGGTAGTTACAGTATTTCAAAATTACTAAGCAAGAGGATATTACCCATCCTGGGAACTGGTGTTACTTGATGCCAACAGGTCCCTCTCTAACCTCACCTCCTTAGTTCCATTACTACTACTACTACTACTTCCACCTCTACCCACGCTTCACCTCACCTGACTCCCACCACTATATATATGTGTGTTTTCTTAGTTTTCTCTGTATTAGGACTGAAGAAGCCACTCGTGGCGAAAAGATTGAAGACTCTTAAGTTACATTCACTTGTTAGACGAAGAATGAGGGGAGACCTGATCGAAGTGTATAAGTGGAAGATAGGTATTAATAAAGGGAATATTAACAAGGTCTTGAGGATATCTCTCCAAGAGAGAACCCGCAGTAATGGATTTAAATTAGATAAGTTTAGATTTAGAAAGGACATAGGAAAGTATTGGTTTAGAAATAGGGTAGTTGATGAGTGGAACAGTCTACCTAGTTGGGTTATTGAGGCTAGGACTTTGGGTAGTTTCAAATTTAGGTTGGATAAGTACATGAGTGGGAGGGGTTGGATTTGAGAGGGACTTGCACATCGGAGCTTGTTTCTTGGGTGGCATTGAAAATTGGGTTGGTCAAATGTTAGTGGGATGAATTGTAAAGGACCTGCCTAGTATGGGCCAAGAGGCCTGCTGCAGTGTTCCTCCTTTCTTATGTTCTTATGTTACAGGTGACTGATGCTTTATTTACAAAGCTCCGGATCCTTTTGGTAATTCAGCATTTTAAACATATATTAAGAACATTATCAGTAGTACACCAAGTACCAACGTGCAAGTGTTGTGAATAATTCACTAGCATATTAAATAAATCATAATCACATCGCAATTAAAACTGTACAAAATAATTTTTTCACAATCCATAAATTCATATACATAAATTTGTCCACGTCATCAGCCAGGAAAATGAGCTAATTTAAACCAATGGAAAAAAAATCCTCACTATTTGCGCCAAAGGATGGAGGGATGGAGGGTTTCAACTTCTACCTCGGTAATGTGATCTAGCATCGGCTGGGAGTCACCTGTGAGCTTCACTCCGCTGGTAGCTTAGAACCCACATCAACTAAACGGCACGGACCGGCCTTCGGTTACGTCAGTACAAAAAAATTAAGTCGGAGACCAGGGTGAGATAGCGAGCAAGTTGTTATTGCCAGACAGCGTGTCATGGTTGTTGCCCACGATGCTTTGATGTGAGTTGATGCAGTGTGCAGATGCAATATTTATGTACTTACATTTATGTACTTACATTCACCAAACATTCACTGAGTTACAATTTCCTCCTTTTTTCATCAAAGACTGCAAGAAAAGAGCTCTTCAGATCATCAATTCTCCACGCATCAACACCGCTTCCAACAAAGTTATAATTCTTCCCAACAGCCAGGTTGCACTAAATGTCTCAAAAGTACTTTCACAAGCTAACACCAGAGTCGCCATCGCTTCTACCACTTCAATAAAGGATCTAACCAGGACAAAACCCAATCACCACGAACCAGTCAATGCAGGAGTTTACACTATACCCTGTGGAGGCTGTGACAAGATCTACGTAGGTGAAACAGCAAGAAACCTCGACACCCGCCTCAATGAACACATATACGCATGTAGGAACGACAACTTAAACAACGCCTGTGTACAACACCGAAATTCCACCAATCATCTTATGAAATTCAGAGACGCCCAATTAGTGATAAAAGAAACTAATTTCCGCACACGCAAGTGCCTTGAATCAGCACTGATCGCTGTTTCGAATACAATTAAACAAAACAACGGCAGCTTCACCATCTCCGAAGTCTTAGCAAGAATCCTCCTGAAAACAGTAAACCCTGCCATCATAGTCTCTCCTGTTATACTACACAAAGCACAGAGAGTGAACACTGAAACATGCTGCCTCATTCCAGTTTATATTTGTCCAACCTATTTTTATGTTACCCAAGTAATAGCTTTTATATCCTTTTACTCATGTACGAATTAATTGCTCTACCATATTGTATTACTTTTGTCACTACCACTACTACTACTACTACTACTACTACCACTAGTGAACATCGAAATGGTACCTCACTAGTATTCACCTCACTCTGAGCCTTTATATACCCTCTGTGTCCATGTATTGTTTGTAATGGCTTGATAAAGCTCCTGGAGAGCGAAACGTTGCCACAATAAATGTCACATTAGTTGCACTTGTGTCCTTTTACTTTACAATATTTATGTAGGGTATTGATGCAGTGTATGTAGTGTGTTGATGCAATGTTTGTGTTGATGCAAGGGTTATGCACTGAACTGATGCAATGTTCATGTGGTACTGATGCTGTGTTTATGTTTAAGTATGTGCCTGTAGTCCAGCACGTTCCAGTCCCTCCTTCAGAGGTACAAGTCCAAGTAGATACCAATCATTTTCAAAGGAACAATGAAGGAAGCCAATCCCGGGATCAAACATCTACCCCCACACTAGGCAAGTCCCAGTCTCAACTTCAGGGTTGCAAATCCAGCTAGATCAAATTAATTTTCACAAACATCGTGACGCCGGTACCAGAAGCACAAGTCTTGCCACTTGCTAGTCCCTCCAGCAGTACCACTGGGAAACGCTGGTCTCAAGATCATGCTATTAGTTGGTCACAGACCAGGTAAATTAGGTATTTTTGCAGAACGTCCTCAGAAAAATCTATAGAGCTTCAGAACCCGAGAACATTTCATGAAATTTTTAAAATTTAACAATCATCTGTATACGAAGAAATTACAATTATGATGATTGTATAGACAGGTAAACAGAAAGCTTCCTTAGGTTAAATATCTGTCACTTGCATACTACTGTTACAGAGGACTGCTGTAGCGTTAACTGAATCCAGCAATCCTGTAGATGGCAATGTTCAACGTGACTGTTAAAAGCTATCGTACAATAGGTAATCGTATCAATGGTAAACTGAAAATTAAGCTGAAAATTTTGCTTTGGGTAAGTGTAACAAGTGCAGCAGTTAAAGGACGTTACGCTGAATTAACACACAATGGTGTCCACCTCGGCAAAGATTCATTGTGCCATTTAAATAATGAATTGATAAAGTTAACTTTTAATTACAAGGATGAAAAGCACCAAATGACAAACTCTACAATAGTTGATGCTACAGGTAAGACTGTAGAAATGATGTTACCTCATTAATTTGGCACCTGAAAAAAACTGCTGTGTTCCGGTGAACATTTGACGAGAAGCTGTGTTCAGTGAACATCTGTTACAACTCTTAGTGGGAACGATACAGTGTGACTTTGTAAATGGTCCAAGTCGGACCGAAACGTCGTCGTAAGCTCCTCTCGTCTTTGTGCGGGTTATTTGTGTATAGAGCAACTTGCAACTTGACATATGAGCAAGGTATTGGAAAGAGCACTGTTGGTGTAAGAAAGTGATAAACAGGTGTAAGTTATATAGTATTAGTAATCACTGCATCGTATGTACAGGAATCAAAACTCTTCTACCCTACACATGACTTAGAAAAATATATGAAGTGTTATGTAATGTTATTTTACCTCCCTCCTCGTTGCACTGTTAATAACTGCCGTGTTGCAGCGTTCCTTACTGCATTACTACAGTGTTCCTCACTTGCCTCACTGCAGTGTTCCTCACTTGCCTCACTGCCGTGTTCCTCAATTGCCTCACTGCAGTGTTCCTCAATTGCCTCACTGCAGTGTTCCTCAATTGCCTCACTGCAGTGTTCCTCAATTGCCTCACTGTAGTGTTCCTCAATTGCCTCACTGCAGTGTTCCTCAATTGCCTCACTGCAGTGTTCCTTACCCACTTCACTATAGTGTTCCACACTCGCCTCACTGCAAGGTAAACACGTCTCACTCCTGCCTCATCTCCATCCCGGCTAGAATGTTTCACCTTACATAAACAGAGGAGGACGCCGGCCCACAGCTCTGTCAACATTAAGGTTTAAAAAAATATATCGAAAGTAAAACGCAAAAAAAATATATATACCCAGTGGGAGTCGGGGGTCCATCTTGGAATATTGCTCTCCTCTCGCTCGCTCGCTCTCTCTCTCTCTCTCTCTGGTTCTCTGGCTCTCTCTCTCTCTCTGGTTCTCTGGCTCTCTCTCTCTCTGGTTCTCTGGCTCTCTCTCTCTCTGGTTCTCTGGCTCTTCAACAACTGCTGTTTTCAGTTACCTTTACTGTTTATCGTTCAATATTTGTCTCGGCTACATTTATAGAATTTTTTTTCTCAAGAGTATTCCACAGTTTGGAGAGGAACCTTTAAATGACATCTCGGTCCCTCCTGGGCAACTATCATGTCACAGTAGTTGTGACTATAATAGTCCAGGACGAACAGAAACGTCGTCTGAGGCTTCATCTGTGTTTTAATTGATTCAGTCACGTCTTGTCATACTTCACAACTATAAGACTGCAAAAAAAAAAAAAATAATTTTCGTACACTGATATGACTTACCTACTGAACAACGTAACGGTTTCGCCGCCGTTTATCAAAAGCAAAGTTGGTCGGTAGAAAAAATGGATTTATATAAGTTAAAAGTAAAACGTGTAATAATGTTGGTAGAATTACCGACAATATGTTAAGTAAAAGGACACAAGTGCAACTAATGAAACATCATCTTGAGGCAACGTTTCGCTCTAAATGAGTTTTGGCAAGCCGTTACAAACAATACACCAACACAGAGGGTATATATCAGGCTTTAGAGCGAGGTGTAAGGCACCATATATTGTGACTCAAAGCTTACTCGAGCACACTACTCGAAAGCCCATTAATATATATATATATATATATATATATATATATATATATATATATATATATATATATATATATATATATATATATATATATATATATGTCGTGCCGAATATGTAAAACTGGTCAATTAGCAAGAACTCATTTAAAATTAATTCCTTTCTGAAATTTTCTCTTATACGTTTAAAGACATATTTTTTTCAATAATGTTAATGCAAAAAATTATAATTTTGCACGAAAAGAATCTTAGAAAACTAACCTAACCTTATTATAACAAGCGAAATTTATTTTAGCCTAACCCAACTGAATATATTTTAGATTTATTAACAATAATTTAATATTAAACAAACACAGTGAAATATATTTTTTCCTTAGGTTCAGAATGATACTGGCGAAATTATTGCATACACAAATTTTCACTTGTCCTATATGGCAAGATGAGCGTTGCTATTTAAGCCAAGATCCCAAGTTCTGCCTATTCGGCACGACTAATATATATATATATATATATATATATATATATATATATATATATATATATATATATATATATATACACACACACACACACTGTCCATAAAATGTCGCATTAGTTGCAATTGTGTCCTTTTACTTAACGTAAAAGTAAAACATGTCAGGAATTCATAGATATATTTGTTTTATTTTGTTTCACATTTATTCTAATGCGCTTTATTGTTAATATGAAACAATTATTATGTAATCTGCTCAAATGAAGTTTGATGTTGTTAAACGTGCTAAAAGCATCGCTGTTTACAAAAAATGTTGCATCTACACAAACTGTTTAATGTGCATTAAACAGATTATAGGTAACTGTCTTAAACTATGTATTAAAAACGGCTATCTTGCATTTTTAATCAATATTCGTTTTCGTATTCGCCGTAGTTCATTTGTTTCATGATAGCCGCTATATTATCAACTATGATTGATACATTTTGAATGTATAATTTCTCTCGAGCATCTCAACTCGGATTTTCCCTAAATAATGTGCAACCTTAATAATAAGAGACGACCAAAATTGTGTCAATAAAACGTTGAATGAACCGTCGCAGAATTGCTGAGGTTTGAGGAGCTACCGGCTATGGTTGAGCAGGGAAGCCTCGCCCGAGTGAATTTCAAATTACCGCAACCTGTCATGCAGTAGCACGAGATCACATGCAGTTCCGAGTTCGACGTTAGAGAAAAAAAAAAACATTAGAATCAGGACTGCCGAGCCACTTCTGAAATTTGAGGACTAAACATACTAAACTACTGCTTTAAGCCTTAAATTTTTGAAATGTGTCGAAACATAACGCCGGTGGACCGTCGTTCGAAGATCGTATACAATATGCAGTGATGTAATTAAGACGAATGAAGCACTGGGTTATTTATTACGGAATATTTTCTCTCACTGGAAACTTCAACACAATAAACTAAGAACAGCTTATTTATGCTGGACAAGGTTAGGTAAAGACCGTGTGAATGTTCAGAGAGAGAGAGAGAGAGAGAGAGAGAGAGAGAGAGAGAGAGAGAGAGAGACAGAGGCAGAGAGAGAGAGAGGGAGGGGGGGGGGAGTAGAGGGTTAGGAACCGAGGTCACATGATTAGGGCAATATTAATTTGTAGAAAGCCCAAGACAAGTTAAAAATACCAGTGTTGTGGACAACGCCACTCAGTAACCACCACACTCCGTACACCGGCTAGTGGATAGACTCCTCTTTCGGGTTGAATTTGTTTCAAATAACCTAATTTTAAGACTTTTAACGCATGTTGTAAATCGTTTATATGGTGTATCCTGAATTTTTTGTACATATTGAAGAAGGAAAGGAAGATAAATAAAAGTTATACAAGAAAAACAGAAGCGGCAATGTAAGAATATATAACATTTAACTGGTGTCACCGTGTTAAATATACTCTGTGGAAAAAAAAATAGCTATTAAAACACGTAAACAATTTTCCGAAAACGGAGAAACAAAAATAGCACAATTTCTCGGTTAAAATATCGTTAAATATTGTAAACAATAGCGTAATATTCTTAAAATTATTCTTTAGAAGTACCCTATATTTACAACATATCCAAAATATAAGATTGTAGGTCGATAAATTAAGTGAAATCGTTGTCAGACATCGACGAAAACAAGAGCTTAAGTAGCTGACACTATTAGTCTGGAGGGTGAAGTCACCCAGTGTACATCTCGACACGTGTTGTCACTGTGCAGTTGTAGTCACCATTCACGTCATTTCATTAATATAACAAAAAAATATATAGCTACCCTGTTATAACGTCCTTTGCAACGTCAATAACAGTAATTTTCAGTAAGAAGAAAATGGCTTTCAGAAGTGCCAGGATTAAATGGCACAATTCAATTGTTCCTCTCACATTATTATTATAATCAAAAAAGCGCTAAGCCACAAGGGTTATACAGCCCCTCTCACATAAGAGTATTTTATTTAACTATCTCTGACTTTCCATTCCAATTTTTTATGTTAATTTTTAAAGAGGAGCTTATCTCTTCGAAGCTTCACTAATGCTCTAAGCTTCTATTTTTTTGGTTCTGATTTTTGCAATGCTTGTTTTATCCGCTGAACACAACGACTGCTGAGGTAGTGAAGCGAGGAGACAAGAAATGTACGACTTGAACATATTGGTCATGAGTTGCTGGATGTGCTCGGATGGCAACATGACTGGGGCCTCCGTCTACACCTATCATCCATTCCGCAGATCTGGCTACTTCATATCATTTCCTTACAGGCTGTCTCTTGAAAATAACATAATAAAAATGACTAACTTACTGGGTGTCAACGTGACGCAAGTTACACACAGCAGCTCAGCGCTATTAAATAATCATGGATCTGCCTAGGGGCACTTCCTTAGCCTAGAGAGAGCTCTCTCTAAGTGACGGCCGTGTTGAAAACAACATGTTCAACTTGGTCATTCCAAATTATCTACTCGAGTGACTAAGGTTTCAGGACCGAAACATCCGATAAAGATGTACAGAGTGTGTATTTTCGCCCTTTCATCCACACCGCCTAATACTGACCAATAAAGCAAGCAATATAAAATCTGCTATACACATTATCGGATATAGTAACCTCAGCATCCGTCTTCTTATTACACATAATATCCAGGACATTATCAAACCCACACGGTCGAAGTGCTCCGTAAATATTACAACTACAACTATCAACAAGCCCACGGTACAACCATGCCAAAGGCACCAACATGTCAAAGGTACCATGCCCTGGGAACCACCATGCCCAGGACACTTTCATTCCCAAGACACCAGCAAAATTCATCTACAGAACCTCGAGGAAGGAACGTGTGCCACCACTGTGGGAAGCATCCCAGCTACCCTTTCTCCAGGGAGGGTCGAACATTAGACTTAGATGGAAACACACCTGTTTAGATGGGAACACACCCGTTGTCTCTCCACAGTAACTTCCAGAGGAAGGAAGGAAAGACACTGGGAAGCTTTCATCGTGCGTAGGAAAAGCTGTTCAATACCCTGCTGGGTTGGAGGCAGTTCCCTCCCTGGGAGACAGGAGCAGCAGTAAAGGATCACAACACTAATGCAAAAACGTTCACTAAAAGCACTAAATCCACAACCGTCGCTCACCAGACAAAGTAAAATAACGCGTCGAAAGGTTGACAGCGGCCAACTGACAAGACTAGGCAAGTGGTGGTGTGGGTGGAGACGAGTTCAAATGTTTTCAAAATCGAACACGATCCGAAGCTTTTATAGGCAAGAAGCGCAATGGAATCACACGAGACCGTGAGCAAGAATCATTGTATATTTGTTGTGATTATGATGCTTTTAATTACATAATAATTTTCTTATAAATGCGTTATTGAGTTTAAGTATCTAAGAACCAGATATAATGATTCCAAGTTTTATTGCGAGTCCTAGAGTTTCGACACAGCTTCAGACGCAGGTGTGTGTTATGTCAACAAGGCTGCATCCGTGGGTACCACCGGTGTTTATCATCTCTATGGATATATGCACTATTACTTTAATTTAAATGATGAAGGATTAGAACATCTTATTTTCATTATTACCTACAATTTGAAACATCTTTAGAGCTAAGTTTATCTAACACATCCATAACGCAAAGTCTTAACACATGAAACAGAATGAGCTGTATATATTAAGCAATGAAATCAGTGAGTTTGAGCTGGGAGACTTCAGTAGGAAGATGATATAATCAAGGATTTTCCTATGAGTACAGTAGCTATTGGAACTTTAAGGTTTTGCTTTAGCAGAGTTGGGGTTACGTTCCCGTGAGCATTATATCTCTCATAATGTCCTGTCCAAACAAGACAGCGAAATTAATAAGGATGTATTTAACAGTGGATAAGTGTAAACAAGAGGAACAAAATTAAAGGGTGTCTACAATACCTATGTAAACGAGTACTTGTATAAGAATACGGCATACATGTAGTAAATATAGTCATATTTCTAGATCATATTTAAATTAGTGAGTTATAATACCATGAAAACTATACAAAAAAAGACTAAACGATTTACGATACTAGTGTCACGGACGTGGATTGAGGCCCTGATGACACTTTTGGTAACAGCATCACACAAGGCAATGACACCCGAGTGCATCAACAAAAGCTCAGTAAGCTAACACGAAGTATTACTATCATGTAACATGGCACCTTCATGTGCAACCAAACCCTCATTTTACTGCGTCACTTTACCACCGCTTCCTGTAGACTTATATTATTTGTTTATTTTAGTTAGTTTGCCTTTGGTTGGTTCCGAGGATTTTCCTGCCAAGGTTGGGTTACATAAAAATATTTTAAAACGAAGGTGGTTTATTTTACGTGCGATAACTTGAGAATGCCACGTGTATTTTACTTATATAAAGGTTCACATCTATTACTGGCACAGGCGGTAGCCTGATGGCCTGTTGCACCCAGACGTAACTAAGTCAGCAAGCAAGGAACTCAGTAGGACAGAGCAAAGGCAAGGCATACAAGAAGAGTAGATTTCTTTACTCGCGTATTTCGATGTATTCGTCTATTATATGCATTATGTTCAGAATCAATAAGAGAACAAGACAGACTGGAATGGTACAAAGCAGTGGTGGTCAAGACCAGTGACGTCATCTTGGCTGATGTAGCCGCTTCCACGTGATTGGCAGGTTTGAACTAGACAATAAGCGCAGCAGTGGGGACCCTGAACTGCTAGATTCTGAACTGCCAGTTCACTAGTTGAGAGGCATGCTGAATGGCTGTGTGACAAACGTCGAATAAAATGTAACATACCCTGCACACGCCGCAGCATTATTATAGGTCAGAGTAGTTTACTAAAATCAGAATATTCGTTTCTCTGCGACAACCTCTTTATGTCTCTTCTAATTAGCTTAAAACTTTTAAGACTGGTGTTTCGTGCTTAGTGAAAGCTTCAGATAAACATCTTAAGAGAAATATTTCTAATGTGGCGTGCAGATAGCTTGATCAGTCGTTTCTCTATCACTGTTATCACCTGATGCTTTTCTATTGCTATTCGCTTCTGCTTCTTTTGGGTCCGATTTTGCATAGTGCACTGTATTAATCGAACATAATGATTGCTGAGCTGTGTACTGCGTAGCCATGCGATTCATGGTTTGTATATTTGGTGGTAATTTGCTGGTTGTGGCTACACTATGAAGGCGGCCTCCTGCAACAAGTGTCATTCAATTCAATTCAAAGTTTATTCTCTATAAGGATTAATTACAATGCTGAGTTTACAGAATTTGGTTATTGTGTGGTTTACATGTAGTAAAATAATAATTACAGAGTGTACCACTAGAACACCTAGTATGGCTAGGTATTTCGGGCAGACTTAGATTAATTCTTAAATTTAAAATATTACAAATTATGAGGTAAGTTGGTATTATGGCTAAGTGACTAAATACTAGTTTGTGAGTTTAGCAATGTGAATGCTTTTGTTTTGGCACAGTACATAGTTTCAGTATTGGAGTATCACAGGCCAATTTATCGATCAGGTAGCTAGTCTTGATACCTTTTGAGTTTAACAAAGTGGCCAGACCTGATTACATTGTCTTTTTTAAAGATATGCCAATGAACAGTGATGGCTATATAGAAGCATCAGATCTTATAACACAGTTTACTGGCACAACTTCCGACTTCTTCCACACAGTCGTAACAAACAATATGATGATTCTGTCTGAAGTAATCGTGGACCTTGTTACAAAAAACGCGATTCTAAAAGCTTAGAGATCTCCAGTGAATACTAGAAAGGACTGCCCTTCTAGCATCCAGCCTGTTACTGGGTTTTCGTAACAAGTAGTCAGTATCCTTGTCCAATTATCCATTAGAATTCAGTATGATTCAATAGTGCTTCAGGATTACAACTGGTAGGCTACTAACTAGAGAAATTAAAATTTAATAAATTTATTAAGTCTAGAGGTATATTATCAAATTAAATTAATCACAGTAATCAAAATAATATCACTTCTCTTGAGTACAATATTATTGTGCTGAAAGCACATATCACATTTATAATTCTTAAGTACCGTCTGGTACATTAACATTTAATAAGATATTACAAATATGTACAAGTAAGTTTGTGTGTATGTGTGTAAGTGCTCTACGTAGTTCGCTATGTCTCAAGACTCGACTAGACTTAAACAAGTGACTGACAAAGTCCTCAAATGAACTAACTTCTTGACCGACTGGCAACCAGAACAGTCTGCTTGAACAATAAAAAGAATGCTAAGCCCAATAGCAATATAACATGCAACTGCGACACAGAATCAGGAACAAGGAGATAATATAACGACACTAAGTAGGGACCATCTGCAGATCCTCCACAAAAGTCTCAAAACTCCCATACTACTGAATCTAAGTTCAGCATAAGAAAATCCCCGACTGTGATAATACACAGATACCAGTACAAATTAGGTCAGAAGCTACAGCTCAGGACCTGAGATGTTTCGAGTGTCTATGTGACACACAACCTCAGTACAACGTCGAAAATCACTAAGTCTATACAATGTTCTGTGAATAGAGTTCTACAGAAATAACAAGAATAATGAGACAGACAATCTGTCCGACCACCAAGAGAGTCAAGAGCAGACTGAATACTTCAGGCGAGGTGAGGACACCCCCACCTCGATCACGTGATAGCTCTGTGGGTTGCTGCCCACCAACAACGAGAAGCCGGCAGTCTAACGAGCCACAAGCGATAATTACAGTAGTTAGACAATCAAGACTTGAACTGAGCACATAATATGTTACATCCTACCTCACAAAATTTAGCTAAGTCAAATAATAATAATATAAAGCAATATATTTACGATTTAGCTATTATCGCAAATATAAGCAATATAAAATTATATGAAAAGGTGATAATTATATATATACATTATATTCATAATCATAATATACATTATATATATATTGCAACCCATTCAGAGGTTGCAACAGACCTCCAGCCACTATATAATGTTACTCACGTAACAGTCATCTAGAGCTTAGCGTGAATAGCGTTTTATGTCCTCAGGTAGCCTGAAAAAAGGAATGATCCAACTGTGTGGACCAACATGAGGTATCCTGTTGGTCCACGCACCGGCCTGGAATTCATACCTCTGGCGCATGATGGATCATTCTTGTGACCCAAGTCCAGTATTCATCAAACAGTATCTTGATTGCTGGTTCATGAAATTTGTTGAACGTATGGACGAACAGGTTTATTATGTATATCGTCAGTGGCGTGGAAATGTGTCGTCTTTTCTTTAATAACAAGGAAAAACGTCAGTCGACAGCTCTCTCTGCACAGAAGAAAATATCGCAATAGCTCTCATCTGTTTAATATACACCATTAGCTTCCAGGTCTGTCTGTATGCAAATGCAATTTTGCAAACCTTTTCACGAAGTCTTCGTACATCACGCCACGTACAGGATGGTGACTGGGACAACAAGAGGGAATACAAGCAAGGTAATGCAGTGCAAATCTTCGTTTTAGACGTTTCACTCACCACTGAACTCTTATGAAGACTAAATAAAGTTCAATCCTGAGCCAAACATCAACTAAATTCCTGTGTTGCATTATTTCTTTATACCCAGCATAGACAGACGTGGATTATCGACATCATTTATATCTCCTTAAATTTTTCCAAACAGTTATAGTAAATAATTTTTGGTAAGTCAGGACTGGCGTACTCAAGAGGTCTGTACAAGGGCCTGGCAGACATCTTGTACACCAAGCTATCCTTGAGGTACACCAGAGCCCAGGTATCTTTCAGTCCGCTTCCTGATATATTCTACGACACCCGTAAGTAGGTGAAATCCTCTTCAGCACACTACGATGCCGGGGAGATCTTCCTCAGCACACTATGATACCAGGGAGATCTTCCTCAGCACACTACAATACCAGGGAGATCTTCCTCAGCACACTACAATGCCGGGGAGATCTTCCTCAACACACTACAATGCTGAGATCTTCCTCAGCACACTACAATGCCAGAGAGATCCTCCTCAACACACTACAATGCTGAGGAGATCTTCCTCAACACACTACAATGCCGGGGAGATCTTCCTCAGTGTTACTACACTGACGCTCATCACGCAGACTGGGGAAAAAATAATTGCCACACACTTCACATGTATGATATATATGACAATAATATAAACACAAATTGCTTCGAGTTTATAATTGCCATTATTTTAATGCGGGACTGTGGAAATACCAGCAAAATATTACAAACGAAAAAAAAAAATGTGTGGTATCTGTCATCATGAAATAAATGATGCCACTAAGGGAAGATAATAAAAAAAAACCACACACGCATATAATTAAAGGCAAAATCAGTAGACAGCTTTTGATATATAAGTAAATTACCTAGACCTATTTTACGCCACTACATGCAAAGGCTTTACGGACTTTGGGCATTTTATTTAAAAACTGCTTTTTTGTTTACATCGTTTAAAAAAATTGTGGCATAGGGGAAAGGAGTCAAATAATGTCATGTAACAATAATATAGACAATGTAATGGAACAAGTGTGAGCAATAGTTCAATATATCGGCTTATAAATGCCAGGTTTATTCTCTGCTCAGACGTTGTGCTGAGCGGTTGTCAGCTGCTTCTCCTCAGTCCCGACACCTGGTGGAGGAGTTTTTACAACATCAACAACAATGGCGACTGCGTTTCGCCGACGTGTTAATACTGTTTGTATTCAACTAACGCAGGGCTCTATCACCAGCGAATCAGTAAATGTGTTAATGCCAGCAATCATTCATGATACATATGGCATTCAACGTGAATCCTTGTGTGGCGTCGCCTTGAATGGAACTTCACGGATCTTCGTCAAGTTTTGTGACACTCAGATTTACGAGAAGATTGTGACCCAGTACCAGGATATAAGTAAGCAAGTCACCCCAGCAGTTTCTGTCCAGTTGCATGACGTTTCACGATACTATACGTGGGTACGTGTGCGAAACGTGCCTTTTGAGGCCAATGAAGTTGATATACGTGACGTTTTTGAACGTTATGGGAAGATCCACCTGGTCACCATGGGTAGGTGGTCTGACGGCCACTATGCTGATCTTCAGGAGGGGTCATTTACGTTAAAAATGTCCCTGCGTCAGCCGATTCCTTCGTACGTACAACTGGAGGATTTTCGTTCCCAGGTGTACGTTACGTATCCTGGACAGAGAAGAACTTGCCGCCTCTGTGGCGCTTTGGATCACACAGCGGCTCAGTGTGTTCAGCGCCAGCCGCCATCGGGGCGTGGTCGTCGTCCTGACGGTGAGGTACCCCGTCAGGCTCTGGAAGAGGAGGTTGTCGAGAACTCGCCGTGTCTGACATCATGGAGTGCTGAGGTTGATCGGGCCATGCTACTAGAGTCATCTTGTGTGACTACCTGGGACTGCCTCCCTTGACGAGGTGGAACATGTGAACAGTGAAATCCCTCTAGCAAGAGAGGCAGGTGATATGGAGGCCGACATTGTATCTGCGATAAGTGACCTATTAGCATCGCATGAGTCTGATTCTGTGCCGTGTTCTGATGAGGGGAGATTACGTGCAGATGATGCTGATCAGATAGCTAAAGTGAGAGATTTGGAGAGTTCGAGAGTTCATACTGTTGAGGCAGAAATTCACAAGGAGAACACTCCAAGTACCGACATGTCTGAAGATGCTGTTTCTAGGAAGCGTGCGGCTACCCCGTCCGACTCCGATGATGTCTTGACCCCTGGACAACGTTCAGGGAAGAAGACGTGGTCGGGAATCACGGGTGGGGGGAGGTTGCGCGAGTCCAGGACAGCAGGTAATATCACGGGGATTGCCAAAGGTGCGGGAAGTGCCTTGGGTGCTTGCCGGCACAAAGAGAAAAAGGGAGTGGTAGCCCCTAGAGGAAAGCCACCTTTAACACAGTTAGGTGTGTAACTATTAATGTTAATGGTTTGAAATCTGTCAGAAAGTGTGTGCAGGTGCGTGAGTGGTTGAATCGTTTTGCAGTGGATGTGTGTTTTTTGCAAGAACATAACCATAAGGTAGGAAGTTTGTTTGAGATGGATGGTTATGACATTTATGTGACTCCAGACGTCTGAAAGGTGGAGTGGCTGTGTTGATAAAAGCGACCAGCCCGTTTGTGTTGAGACATTGGGAGGAAGGGGGGGAGGGTCGCGTGGTGCGAGTCGTGGGGGATTGGGGTAGTAGAAGGGTTGGTTTTGTAGGGGTATATGGGCCGGCTGAACATGATGTTAATATTAAAAATACTTTTGTTAGAGATGTCTTGGTATATTATTTGAGGTCCCTGCCAGAAATTACAGTGGTCGGTGGTGACTGGAACTGTGTGGTGCGCCGTAAAGATGTTGAATCGAGGGGGGCGGGTTTCTGTTCGCTTGTTTTGGGTGACTTGTTGTCTGGGTTGGGGTTGGTAGATGTACGCGGAGGACGTGACTTGGGGATTGAGCATACTTTTGTGCGTAGGGGCTATGAGGCATGTTTAGATAGGGTGCATGTGTCTCGGCGGGTGGTCGTAATCAATGTGGGTGTATTGAATGTCTTTTTCTCCGACCACTGGGGAGTTTTTGTAGAGCTCGACTGGGGAGGTCTCCCGCATCGTTTTAAGGGATACTGGAAACTGAATACGCAGATGCTACAAAGTGCGGATGATAGGGAACTATTCGCGGACTTCTGGGCGTCTATGGGAGTCGACTCCTGGGAGGGGTGGGATTTAGTAGGACAGTGGGATGAGGTTGTGAAGCCTCGAATTAAGAACTTTTATGTGCATCGGTGTAAGGAGGCCACTCACTTGGAGTATGGTTTTCAGAGGTACCTGGAGGGTCATCTACGACAATGTTATGCGCAGGGAGAGGCATCTGGGGTTTACCCAGTGGATGAGATCGATGCTATTAAAGAACAAATCCAAGTATTGAAAAATAAGGTTTTCGATGGGGCGCGCATTTGCGCATTTTGAGTGGGGTGGAGGAGGCTTTGTGGGGTGACAAGCCGTCTGCTTGTGTCTTACAAAGTCAGACACAAAGGCGAAAAGCGACTGAAATTGTGAGTTTAGTGGCGCAGGATGAAGTTGACGGGTATAGTGAGGGACAGGTCTTAACAACAACTGAGGGGATAAGTTTTTATGTCGATACTTGGAGTAAGCTCCAGATGCAAAGTAAAGACGTGAGTGAGCATGCGATACAGGATTTGGGGAGAGGAGTACGATGCGAGTTAAATGATTATGATCGCCTTCTCATGGGTGGGCCTATATCTGAGGCAGAGGTGTGGGAGGCACTACAAGGAATGAGTAAGGGGAAGGCTCCAGGCATTGATGGCATCCCTTGTGAATTTTATATCAAACATTGGGAGGTAATACGGTTCGTTTACTCAATGCGATGAAGGAGGGGGAGGGGGTGTTAGGTCTGTCTCAGCGTACGGCAGTGTTGGTCTTAGGAAATGTGATGTGCCGTTAGCGATTAAGGACTACTGTCCCATATCGTTGATGTGTAGTGACTATAAACTATATGCAAAAATATTGATGAATAGAATTAAGAAAGTGTTTGATAAGGTAATCCATAAGAGTCAGTTTGGTGTGCCAGGTAGGTCAATGTATGATGGTCATGGGAATATCAGGGAGTTTGTTGAGGAATGCGGGGTGAGGGGTGGGGGTGGTGTTTTGGCTTTAGACTGGCGAGCCGCTTTTGATAGTGTGGAAAGGGAGGTTCTGTGGAAATTTATGAGATGGCAGGGTTTTGGAAATGAGGTCATCACGTGGGCCCATTTGTTGTACAATGGAGCGGGTTTTAAAGTACAAATTAATGGCAAGTTAGGTGTTTTTGTACACTTGAGCAGGGGCATTCGTCAGGGATGCCCCATGTCTCAAATGTTATTTGTATGTATGCAGGACCCTTTTTACTGGGCTGTTTGTGGGCAGGGAATAGAGACATCGTGGGGTCAGAGTAGTGGTTGACCGACCCTTGTGGGTTATGTAGATGATACTACTGTGTTATTACGTTCACGGGAGCAATTGGGTTTTGTTGGGAGACTTGTTGACATATTTGGCAAGGCTACAGGGATGTGTGTTAATAGAGAAAAATCGAAGATTATGGAGTTTGGGAATGGGTGGGGGATGGGGTGGATGCAGAGAGGTGGACTGTGGTTGATCGTATCACTATATGTGGTATTCATTATATGCGGGAGGTCGATCAGATGAGGGCGTGCAATTCGGGGAGGGTTGTACATAGTGTCTTGGGGCGCTTAAATAGTCTATGGCCGTGACATTTAACCCTGCATCAGAGGGCGGTGGTCATTAATGTCCTGCTTTATAGCAAAGTATGGCACGTTGCTGCACTGTATCCTCTGTTGCAGGGGGACGTCAAACGTCTTTTGCATAGAGTTTATCGATTTTTGTGGTGTTCAGGATGCGATTGGCTCACAAGAGCGGTGGTGGAGACACCAATGCATCAGGGAGGGTTGAGTCTCATTCCTCTAGAGGCTCGTGTCATGGCATGTTACCTGAAGCGTCGTTTTCTCCGACTGGGTGGGATGCATGGTGGGTTAAGTGAATTGTATCACGACCTGCGCAGGTGGTGGAGAGGGAAAAATTTTAATTTGGTGCGATGCTTCGCGTATTATCGAACATGAGGGACGTGCGCTGTGTAAAATTATGTACCTTAGAAAGGGCGGGTAGGGAGGTAGTCGTGGTGCGAGTTGAAGGAATGTATCCCATGTATGCGTGGGGTAATGGATGGAGGCGAGTTCAACAGTTGCGTCTGCCTGCTCAAGTACGGGAAGTGGTTTTTAATTTTTTACATGGAATCTTGCTGTCCGGGGTGGTGTTGTATAATAGGCGTTTGGAGGAAGACTGGGGTTGTCCGGCGTGCGGGATGGAGGAATCTGCTTTTCACGTTGTGTATTTCTGTGAGACTTTAGGTATGGAACGAGAGTGGTTCAGTAGGGTTTTGCGTTTGATAGGGGGGGGGGGAGGTTTGTCGGTACTCCGAGCGTTGAGCTTTGATGTAGGTGGGGTTGACTTACGTGTACAACGTGCGGTGCCGTACGTTGTGGCCGATTATATTTTCGTGTCATGGGCTATGAGGCACGTTGATGGTAACAGTAGAATTAGGGTTTTAGCGGAGACGATTTATAGGACAAAATGTCGAAATAGGCTGGTATATGAGGGGAGATGGGAGAGAGACTTCCCGCCTGAATATAAAGCCTTGG
Organism: Cherax quadricarinatus; assembly: GCF_038502225.1. NCBI lineage: Eukaryota > Metazoa > Arthropoda > Malacostraca > Decapoda > Parastacidae > Cherax > Cherax quadricarinatus. Next base: position 24,947,205 of record NC_091331.1, read on the forward strand.
AGTTACGAGATTTGAGATAGTTGTGAGTGTTCAGTGGGTAATCTAACGGGCTGGTCAGCTGTGTCTAATTGTGTTTGTCAAGTGCGTGAATGTTTTGTGTTCTCCGAGTTTATGTGCGTCTCCTATGTAACGGTGATGACGATATATCTTACGTGCTTTGTATATACAACTTTTAGGAATGTTTCTCGTCATTTATGCCTCAATTACAAGTCATTGGTGTACATTTTGTATATGGAGTGCTTCCTAGCACAGTTGAACATTTTCTTATTTCCGTTTATACTTTATGCCGTGTCCGTGTGCTTTTCAATAGTATATGTATCTATGCAAGTATTCGTTTTTCTGTAAGCTGTGGAGGCAGCATTTTTCAATGTGTGCATCTCGTCAGTGTATAAGTTCACTTGTAGCTGCTTGCATTTGTGTTTATTGAGATGTCAAATATCACAGTGTAGTTTCGTTTTGTTATATTGGATATTTTCATTGTTGTGAATTGTAGCGTCATCCTGTTCCACCTTTGAACTGTAATGCCTATTCTTAGTCAATGATAATAACACTGTGGTAGTCGCCCAAATTAACGTATTGTTGTGCTCTTTAAGGCACCTGAGTTCTTAGATTAAGTCTTGGATACGTTGTGTGTTGGCAGGCGGAAGCCACGCCTAGTTATATGCCAGATGAAGTATCACGTTGTATAATACGTGATTGCTTGTGTATGTGTGTAATTCTGTGTGCTTGTTTTTGTCACATTGTTTATTTGTATAGTGTTTATATTTTCTTGTGTTCTGAATTTATTATTTATTATATAATAATAATCTAGTTAGTGCCTGGTATCTCGTTGACATATTATTTTATGCACCCATATCTATTTTGTACCTGAGTTTTAAATAAAATATATAAAAAAAAAATGCCAGGTTGACTTTTAAGTTAATCTTATCTGTTTTGAAACAGTTACCTGAGATTCTTCAGCATGGCGGATGAAGGAAAGATACGTAACCAAACCATACCACGGGTGGGGTTTGAACCCGTTATCAGAGAGTCTCAAAACTCCAGACTCTCTGATCGCGGGTTCAAACCCCGCCCGTGGTATAGTTTGTTTGCAATCGTGTCATTACTATTTCGTGAGTCAAGATACGTAATCAAACACTAGAACACATTAGAAAACGTTTCAGTCCTGGGACCTTGATCAAAGTTCCAGGACTTAAACGTTTTCTAATATGTCACAGTGTTTCCTTACGTGTCTTTCTAAACCAATTTCTCGGTAACTATTTCCAAGGTTTATACCATGGCGTGAGAAGCTCACACTGGTTTAGGAAACTCAGCTACGGTGCTTAGGTCTAAAAATGCAGATATAAGGTATTTTTTACAAGGTTATTCGTCTTTTTTTTTGTAACTACAGCGTTTATGCACACAAATTTAGATTTCTAAAAGCATGTAAAACTTATTGTGACTTTTTCTCTGGGAGACTTGTCCATCTGTCCTGCTTGGTGCTCTCTGTGGTAGTGGCGTTTCGTCTTTAGTGTCTCCTGGTGCGGGATGTATGTCTTCTGGTGTGGGATGTATGTCTTCTGGTGCGGGATAGATGTCTCCTGGTGCGGGATTATGTCTTCTGGTGCGGGATGTATGTCTTCTGGTGCGGGATGTATGTCTTCTGGTGCGGGATGTATGTCTTCTGGTGCAGGATGTATGTCTTCTGGTGCGGGATGTATGTCTCCTGGTGCGGGATGTATGTCTCCTGGTGCGGGATGTATGTCTTCTGGTGCGGGATGTATTACGTCTTCTGGTGTGGGATGTATGTCTTCTGGTGCGGGATGTATGTCTTCTGGTGCGGGATGTATGTCTTCTGGTGCGAGATGTATGTCTTCTGGTGCGGGATGGATGTCTCCTGGTGCGGGATTATGTCTTCTGGTGCGGGATGTATGTCTTCTGGTGCGGGATGTATGTTTTCTGGTGCGGGATGTATGTCTTCTGGTGCGGGATGTATGTCTTCTGGTGCAGGATGTATGTCTCCTGGTGCGGGATGTATGTCTTCTGGTGCGGGATGTATGTCTTCTGGTGCAGGATGTATATCTTCTGGTGCAGGATGTATGTCTTCTGGTGCAGGATGTATGTCTCCTGGTGCGGGATGTATGTCTCCTGGTGCGGGATGTATGTCTTCTGGTGCAGGATGTATGTCTTCTGGTGCAGGATGTATGTCTTCTGGTGCAGGATGTATGTCTTCTGGTGCGGGATGTATGTCTTCTGGTGCGGGATGTATGTCTTCTGGTGCAGGATGTATGTCTTCTGGTGCAGGATGTATGTCTTCTGGTGCAGGATGTCTTCTGGTGCAGGATGTATGTCTTCTGGTGCGGGATGTATGACTTCTGGTGCGGGATGTATGTCTTCTGGTGCAGGATGTATGTCTCCTGGTGCGGGATGTATGTCTTCTGATGCAGGATGTATGTCTTCTGGTGCAGGATGTAAGTCTTCTGGTGCAGGATGTATGTACACACCAGCTGGTGTACCGGTGCTTTGTATTGTTAGCAAACACCAGCTGGTGTACCGGTGCTGTGTACCGTTAACAAACCAGCTGGTGTACCGTTAACAAACACCAGCTGGTGTACCGTTAACAAACACCAGCTGGTGTACCGTTAACAAACACCAGCTGGTGTACCGGTGTCAGGTTTCCACTCCATTTAAAACCCGACAGATAACATTCTCCTCCATACATTATTGCTCTCATACCAGAACTCTAATAAATGAATTTTTACGCAAAAGCGATCAAAAGTTTTCGAAGTGTGAACAAAAAAATGGGAGCGCACCCAGCGAGCGCAGTCTATAACACACGTCAGAGAACTACGCACCCAGCCAGCTCAATCTACAACACACGGTCAGAGAACTACGCAAACAGCGAGCGCAGTCTACAACACACGTCAGAGAACTACGCACCCAGCCAGCTCAATCTACAACACACGGTCAGAGAACTACGCACCCAGCGAGCGCAGTCTACATCACACGGTCGGAGAACTACGCACCCAGCGAGCGCAGTCTACAACACACGCCAAAGAACTACGCACCCAGCCAGCTCAATCTACAACACACGGCCAGAGAACTACGCACCCAGCCAGCTCAATCTACAACACACGGTCAGAGAACTACGCACCCAGCGAGCGTAGTCTACATCACACGGTCGGAGAACTACGCATCCAGCGAGCGCAGTTTACAAAACATGGTCAGAGAACTACGCAAACAGCGAGCGCAATCTGCAACACACGTCAAAGAACTACGCACCCAGCCAGCGCAGTCTATAACACACGTCAGAGAACTACTCAAACAGCGAGCGCAGTCTACAACACACGTCAGAGAACTACGCACCCAGCGAGCGCAGTCTACAACACACGTCAGAGAACTACGCACCCAGCGAGCGCAGTCTACAACACACGTCAGAGAACTACGCAGCCAGCCAGCTCAATCTACAACACACGTCAGAGAACTACGCACCCAGCGAGCGCAGTCTACAACACACGGTCAGAGAACTACGCACCCAGCAAGCGCAGTCTATAACACTCATCAGAGAACTACGCAAACAGCGAGCGCAGTCTACAACACACGTCAGAGAACTACGCACCCAGCCAGCTCAATCTACAACACACGGTCAGAGAACTACGCACCCAGCGAGCGGAGTCTACATCACACGGTCTGAGAACTACGCACCCAGCGAGCGCAGTCTACAACACACGCCAGAGAACTACGCACCCAGCCAGCTCAATCTACAACACACGGCCAGAGAACTACGCACCCAGCCAGCTCAATCTACAACACACGGTCAGAGAACTACGCACCCAGCGAGCGTAGTCTACATCACACGGTCGGAGAACTACGCATCCAGCGAGCGCAGTTTACAAAACATGGTCAGAGAACTACGCAAACAGCGAGCGCAATCTGCAACACACGTCAAAGAACTACGCACCCAGCCAGCGCAGTCTATAACACACGTCAGAGAACTACTCAAACAGCGAGCGCAGTCTACAACACACGTCAGAGAACTACGCACCCAGCGAGCGCAGTCTACAACACACGTCAGAGAACTACGCACCCAGCGAGCGCAGTCTACAACACACGTCAGAGAACTACGCAGCCAGCCAGCTCAATCTACAACACACGTCAGAGAACTACGCACCCAGCGAGCGCAGTCTACAACACACGTCAGAGAACTACGCACCCAGCGAGCGCAGTCTACAACACACGTCAGAAAACTACGCACCCAGCGAGCGCAATCTACAACACACGTCAGAGAACTACGCACCCAGCGAGCGCAATCTACAACACACGTCAGAGAACTACGCACCCAGCGAGCGCAGGCTACAACACACGGTCAGAGAACCACGCACCCAGCGAGCGCAGTCTACAACACACGTCAGAGAACTACGCACCCAGCGAGCGCAGTCTACAACAAACGTCAGAGAACTACGCACCCAGCCAGCGCAATCTACAACACACGTCAGAGAACTACGCACCCAGCCAGCGCAATCTACAACACACATCAGAGAGCTATGCACCCAGCCAGCGCAATCTACAACACACGTCAGAGAACTACGCACCCAGCCAGCGCAATCTACAACACACATCAGAGAGCTATGCACCCAGCCAGCGCAATCTACAACACACGTCAGAGAACTACGCACCCAGCGAGCGCAGTCTACAACACACGTCAGAAAACTACGCACCCAGCGAGCGCAATCTACAACACACGTCAGAGAACTACGCACCCAGCGAGCGCAATCTACAACACACGTCAGAGAACTACGCACCCAGCGAGCGCAGTCTACAACACACGGTCAGAGAACCACGCACCCAGCGAGCGCAGTCTACAACACACGCCAGAGAACTACGCACCCAGCCAGCTCAATCTACAACACACGGCCAGAGAACTACGCACCCAGCCAGCTCAATCTACAACACACGGTCAGAGAACTACGCACCCAGCGAGCGTAGTCTACATCACACGGTCGGAGAACTACGCATCCAGCGAGCGCAGTTTACAAAACATGGTCAGAGAACTACGCAAACAGCGAGCGCAATCTGCAACACACGTCAAAGAACTACGCACCCAGCCAGCGCAGTCTATAACACACGTCAGAGAACTACTCAAACAGCGAGCGCAGTCTACAACACACGTCAGAGAACTACGCACCCAGCGAGCGCAGTCTACAACACACGTCAGAGAACTACGCACCCAGCGAGCGCAGTCTACAACACACGTCAGAGAACTACGCAGCCAGCCAGCTCAATCTACAACACACGTCAGAGAACTACGCACCCAGCGAGCGCAGTCTACAACACACGTCAGAGAACTACGCACCCAGCGAGCGCAGTCTACAACACACGTCAGAAAACTACGCACCCAGCGAGCGCAATCTACAACACACGTCAGAGAACTACGCACCCAGCGAGCGCAATCTACAACACACGTCAGAGAACTACGCACCCAGCGAGCGCAGTCTACAACACACGGTCAGAGAACCACGCACCCAGCGAGCGCAGTCTACAACACACGTCAGAGAACTACGCACCCAGCGAGCGCAGTCTACAACAAACGTCAGAGAACTACGCACCCAGCCAGCGCAATCTACAACACACGTCAGAGAACTACGCACCCAGCCAGCGCAATCTACAACACACATCAGAGAGCTATGCACCCAGCCAGCGCAATCTACAACACACGTCAGAGAACTACGCACCCGGCCAGCGCAATCTACAACACACATCAGAGAACTACGCACCCAGCCAGCGCAATCTACAACACACATCAGAGAACTACGCACCCAGCCAGGGCAATCTACAACACACGTCAGAGAACTACGCACCCGGCCAGCACAATCTACAACACACATCAGAGAACCACGCACCCAGCCAGCGCAATCTACAACACACATCAGAGAACTACGCACCCAGCCAGCGCAATCTACAACACACGTCAGAGAACTACGCACCCGGCCAGCGCAATCCACAACACACGTCAGAGAACTACGCACCCAGCCAGCGCAATCTACAACACACATCAGAGAACCACGCACCCAGCCAGCGCAATCTACAACACACATCAGAGAACCACGCACCCAGCTAGCGCAATCTACAACACACATCAGAGAACTACGCACCCAGCCAGCGCAATCTACAACACACGTCAGAGAACTACGCACCCGGCCAGCGCAATCTACAACACACATCAGAGAACTACGCACCCAGCCAGCGCAATCTACAACACACATCAGAGAACCACGCACCCAGCCAGCGCAATCTACAACACACATCAGAGAACCACGCACCCAGCCAGCGCAATCTACAACACACATCAGAGAACTACGCACCCAGCCAGCGCAATCTACAACACACGTCAGAGAACTACGCACCCGGCCAGCGCAATCTACAACACACATCAGAGAACTACGCACCCAGCCAGCGCAATCTACAACACACATCAGAGAACCACGCACCCAGCCAGCGCAATCTACAACACACATCAGAGAACTACGCACCCAGCCAGCGCAATCTACAACACACATCAGAGAACTACGCACCCAGCCAGCGCAATCTACAACACACGTCAGAGAACTACGCACCCGGCCAGCGCAATCTACAACACACATCAGAGAACTACGCACCCAGCCAGCGCAATCTACAACACACGTCAGAGAACTACGCACCCGGCCAGCGCAATCTACAACACACATCAGAGAACCACGCACCCAGCCAGCGCAATCTACAACACACGTCAGAGAACCACTTATATAGGATCGTGAATGCATTGAACTGTCGTATCAACAGTACAATACTGACTGTTAATAAGAGGATGGGCTGTAGGTAAATTAGATTAGACACATGTGTGGAACTTGGGTATTTTTATTGTGGAAACATTATGCCACACATTGGCTTCATCAGTCCGACACAAAGAAGAATAGTGAAGATCAGGTCGAGATTACGGTAATCAGTCCCTCAGCCTGGAGTCGCTGTAATCAGTCCCTCAGCCTGGAGTCGCTGTAATCAGTCCCTCAGCCTGGAGTCGCTGTAATCAGTCCCTCAGCCTGGAGCCGCTGTAATCAGTCCCTCAGCCTGGAGTCGCTGTAATCAGTCCCTCTGCCTGGAGCCGCTGTAATCAGTCCCTCAGCCTGGAGCCGCTGTAATCAGTCCCTCAGCCTGGAGTCGCTGTAATCAGTCCCTCAGCCTGGAGTCGCTGTAACCAGTCCCTTAGCCTGGAGTCGCTGCAATCAGTCCCTCAGCCTGGAGTCGCTGTAATCAGTCCCTCAGCCTGGAGCCGCTGTAATCAGTCCCTCAGCCTGGAGCCACTGTAATCAGTCCCTCAGCCTGGAGCCGCTGTAATCAGTCCCTCAGCCTGGAGCCACTGTAATCAGTCCCTCAGCCTGGAGCCGCTGTAATCAGTCCCTCAGCCTAGAGTCGCTGTAATCAGTCCATCAATCTTTTAAGCTTTGTACTGGACTTACGAAACCACAGTGTGGCGAAATATGTCGACAATAAAGATAACCAAGTGTTGTAGATGTGTCTAATTTATGAGGACAGGCTGAGAAATAACGCATTACTGGTGTGAGTGCCGGGAGGCACACGGGTCAAGACAGCATCAGGAGCCTCCCTCTCAGTCCCAACGGCACTCTGTTCGCCTTTCAACAGGTGCAACGAGCACCTCCCACTCTACACCCTCTCGACCTGGTCTCTCTCTACACTCCACCTCTCCCGCACTCAACACTGATAAAAGCCAAGGAAGACCCAAAGTAAACCTGCCTTTCTCCGCACCTTGAGAATGCGGCAGTGAGACAGCTGCCTGTTATACTAACAACGCCACTTCTTCCACTACCTTCATTATCATTGATTTCTATATCAAAAAATCGTGTATAGCAAAATACTGAAGAAATGTCCTGTAGTGTTGGTTGGTGGGGAAGAGAGCGTGGAGTGGGGGGGAGTGTGTGGAGAGGGGACAGGGGGAAAGCGTGGATTGGGGACGGGGGGAGAGCGTGGAGTGGGGACGGGGGGAGAGCGTGGGGATGAGGTGGGGACGGGGTGGAGAGCGTGGAGAGGGGACGGGGGGAGCGTGGAGTGAGGACGGGGGAGCGTGGAGTGGGGACGGAGAAGAGCGTAGAGTGGGGACTGGGAAGAGCGTGGAGTGGGAACGGGGAAGAGCGTGGAGTGGGGACGGGGGGAGAGCGTGGAGTGGGGACGGTGGGAGAACGTGGAGTGGGGATGGAGGGAAATCGTGGAGTGGGGATGGGGGAAGAGCGTAGAGTGGGGAAGGGGGGAGAGCGTGGAGTGGGAACGGGGGAGAGCGTAGAGTGGGAACGGGGGGAGAGCGTGGAGTGGGGACGGTGGGAGAACGTGGAGTGGGGATGGAGGGAAATCGTGGAGTGGGGATGGGGAGAGAGCGTAGAGTGGGGAAGGGGGGAGAGCGTGGAGTGGGAACGGGGGGAGAGCGTGGAGTGGGAACGTGGGGAGAGCGTGGAGTGGGGACGGTGGGAGAACGTGGAGTGGGGATGGAGGGAAATTGTGGAGTGGGAACGGGGGGAGAGCGTGGAGTGGGAACGGGGGGAGAGCGTGGAGTGGGAACGGGAGGGTTGGTTGATGTCGCAGCGGAGAGGAGAGTTTTTGTGTAACTTTTAAGTTAATGGAAAAGTTGTAGTAATTATGATGCTGAACCAGCCAGAGGCAAGAGCAGGCGAGTGGGAGTGTTGCAAGAGCAGGTGAGTGGGAGTGTTGCAAGAGCAGGTGAGTGGGAGTGTTGCAAGAGCAGGTGAGTGGGAGTGTTGCAAGAGCAGGTGAGTGGGAGTGTTGCAAGAGCAGGTGAGTGGGAGTGTTGCAAGAGCAGGTGAGTGGGAGTGTTGCAAGAGCAGGTGAGTGGGAGTGTTGCAAGAGCAGGCGAGTGGGAGTGTTGCAAGAGCAGGTGAGTGGGAGTGTTGCAAGAGCAGGTGAGTGGGAGTGTTGCAAGAGCAGGTGAGTGGGAGTGTTGCAAGAGCAGGTGAGTGGGAGTGTTGCAAGAGCAGGTGCAAGAGCAGGTGAGTGGGAGTGTTGCAAGAACAGGTGAGTGGGAGTGTTGCAAGAGCAGGTGAGTGGGAGTGTTGCAAGAGCAGGTGAGTGGGAGTGTTGCAAGAGCAGTTGGGTGGGAGTGTTGCAAAAGCAGGTGAGTGGGAGTGTTGCAAGAACAGGTGGGTGGGAGTGTTGCAAGAGCAGGTGAGTGGGAGTGTTGCAAGAGCAGGTGAGTGGGAGTGTTGCAAGAGCAGGTGGGTGGGAGTGTTGCAAGAGCAGGTGAGTGGGAGTGTTGCAAGAGCAGGTGAGTGGGAGAGTTGCAAGAGCAGGTGAGTGGGAATGTTGCAAGAGCAGGTGAGTGGGAGTGTTGCAAGAGCAGGTGGGTGGGAGTGTTGCAAGGGCAGGTGAGTGGGAGTGTTGCAAGAGCAGGTGGGTGGGAGTGTTGCAAGAGCAGGTGAGTGGGAGTGTTGCAAGAGCAGGTGGGTGGGAGTGTTGCAAGACCAGGTGGGTGGGAGTGTTGCAAGAGCAGGTGGGTGGGAGTGTTGCAAGAGCAGGTGGGTGGGAGTGTTGCAAGAGCAGGTGGGAGTATTGCAAGAGTAGGTGGATAGGAGTGTTGTAAGAGCAGGTGGGTGGGAGTGTTGCAAGAGCAGGTGGGTGGGAATGTTGCAAGAGCAGGTGGGTGGGAGTGTTGCAAGATCAGGTGGATAGGAGTGTTGCAAGGGTTGGTGGGTGGGAGTGTTGCAAGAGCAGGTGGGTGGAAGTGTTGCAAGAGCAGGTGGGTAGGAGTGTTGCAAGAGCAGGTGAGTGGGAGTGTTGCAAGAGCAGGTGAGTGGGAGTGTTGCAAGAGCAGGTGAGTGGGAGTGTTGCAAGAGCAGGTGAGTGGGAGTGTTGCAAGAGCAGGCGAGTGTGTGTTGCAAGAACAGGTGGGTGAGAGCGTTGCAAGAGCAGGTGGGTGGGGGTGTTGCTAGAGCAGGTGGGTGGGGGTGTTGCAAGAGCAGGTGGGTGGGAGTGTTGCAAGAGCAGGTGGGTGGGAGTGTTGTAAGAGGTGGGTGGGAGTGTTGCAAGAGCAGGTGAGTGGGAGTGTTGCAAGAGCAGGTGAGTGGGAGTGTTGCAAGAGCAGGCGAGTGGGAGTGTTGCAAGAACAGGCGGGTTACCTGGAGGTTACCTGGAGGTTATTCCGGGGATCAACGCCCCCGTGGCCCGGTCAACGACCAGGCCTCCCGATGGATCAGGGCCTGATCAACTAGGCTGTTACTGCTGGCCGCACGCAGTCCGACGTACGAGCCACAGCCCGGCTGATCCGGCACCGACTATAGGTATCTGTCCAGCTCTCTCTTGAAGGCAGCCAGGGGTTTATCGGCAATTCCCCTAATGCTTGATGGGAGGCTGTTGAACAGTTTTGGGCCCCGGACACTTATGGTGTTTTCTCTTAGTGTACCAATGGGGCCCCTACTTTTTATTGGCGGCATTTTGCATCGCCTGCCCAGTCTTTTACTTTCGTAGGGAGTGATTTCTGTGTGCAGATTTGGGACCATTCCTTCCAAGATTTTCCAAGTGTAGATTATGATATATCTCTCCCTCCTGCGTTCCAACGAGTACAAGTCAAGTGCTTCCAAGCGTTCCCAGTAGTTAAGGTGCTTGACAGAACTTATACGTGCAGTAAAGGATCTCTGTACACTCTCTAGATCTGCGATTTCACCTGCTTTGTATGGAGATGTTAATGTACAGCAGTATTCCAGCCTAGAGAGAACAAGTGATTTGAAAAGGATCATCATGGGATTGGCATCTCTCGTTTTGAAAGTTCTCATTATCCATCCTATCATTTTCTTTGCACGTGCGATCGTGGCACTGTTGTGATCCTTGAAAGTGAGATCCTCAGACATTACTACTCCCAGGTCCCTTACATTATTTTTCCGCTCTATTGTATGGCCGGAGTCAGTAGTATACTCTGTTCTAGTTATTATCTCCTCCAGTTTTCCATAACGGAGTAGTTGGAATTTGTCCTCATTGAACATCATATTGTTTACCGTTGCCCACTGGAAAACTTTGTTTATATCTTCTTGGAGGTTAACCGCGTCCTAAGCAGATGACAGCCTCATGCAGATCCTAGTATCATCCGCAAAGGATGATACGGTGCTGTGGTGTATATTTCTGTTTATGTCTGATATGAGGATAAGGAATAAGATGGGGGCGAGTACTGTGCCTTGTGGAACAGAGTGTTTCAAGAGCAGGTGGGTGGGGGTGTTGCAAGAGCAGGTGGGAGGGAGTGTTGTAAGAGGTGGGTGGGAGTGTTGCAAGAGCAGGTGGGTGGGAGTGTTGCAAGAGCAGGTGGGTGGGAATGTTGCAAGAGCAGGTGAGTGGGAGTGTTGCAAGAGCAGGTGAGTGGGAGTGTTGCAAGAGCAGGTGAGTGGGAGTGTTGCAAGAGCAGGCGAGTATGTGTTGCAAGAACAGGTGGGTGAGAGCGTTGCAAGAGCAGGTGGGTGGGGGTGTTGCTAGAGCAGGTGGGTGGGGGTGTTGCAAGAGCAGGTGGGTGGGAGTGTTGTAAGAGGTGGGTGGGAGTGTTGCAAGAGCAGGTGGGGAGTGTTGCAAGAGCAGGTGGATGGGAGTGTTGCAAGAGTTGGTGGGTGGGAGTGTTGCAAGAGCAGGTGGGAAGTGTTGCAAGAGCAGGTGGGAGTGTTGCAAGAGGTGGGTGGGAGTGTTGCAAGAGCAGGTGGGTTGTCATGTAGGGGGGTAATGATTAGGGGAATATGGGGGTAAGAGGAGGGAGTCAGTCAGGCAGGGTACAGGCAGGCGAGGTGGTAGGAGAGATGATTAACGGAGGTGAGCGGTAGGTAGGTAGGGGACAGGCGAGACAGTAGGAGGGACGAGTATGGAGGTTGGTAGGTAATGTGAGGTCACTGGTGACTACACCTTCACCTCTCATTACTCTACCCACCACTCCACACTACTCACCCTCTCACTACTTTAACTAAACATAATAAAATATAAGAAATAGGAATAGCAAATAACGGGGACAGTGAATATTACTATTCTACTCAAACACAGTTTATTATTAAGTCCTTGTACAATAATATATTTGGGAACAGGAGAACATTATTGTGGTTTAGATAAATGGGATGGTATGTATAAGCAGTGAGACATGGAATACAATCAACTTGACGAAAATGAATATAACTTACAATATAGTTCAGAGGGCAGTTCATCACAGGAACTAAGCCACAGGTCCCAAGACCTACACAGCACGAGTACTGCGCCAAGCCAGTACTCTGCCCAGTGCCTCCAACAGTCTCCTCCAGAGACTTCAGCAGCCTTCTCCCGAGCCCTGCATCCCAGCAGCAGCTCCGCTCCAAGTCTCTGCTAAGGAGCTCTGCACCCCAGCAGCAGCTCCGCTCGAATCTCCCTACTCAGCTGTTCCTTGGGCTTTTATGGTGGTCCAAGCACCCTCCACAACCACGTGTACGACCTGACGCCTAGGTCTGACGCCGTCAAGAACAAAAGACCTCAGACGTGGGCATGGCTACAGACGTTTGCCAAGGCAAGGTGTGACCATATAATTGGTTAAATTAGGTCTCCCCAGAGACCTCACAAGCCCAACTGAACTACATCACAGGGTGGGAGTGTTGCAAGAGCATGTGGGTGGGAGTGTTGCAAGAGCAGGTGGGTGGGAGTGTTGCAAGAGTAGGTGGTGGGAGTGTTGCAAGAGTAGGTGGGTGGGAGTGTTGCAAGAGCAGGTGGATGGGAGTGTTGCAACAGCAGGTGGAGTGTTGCAAGAGCAGGTGGATGGGAGTGTTGCAAGATCAGGTGGGAGTCTTGCAAGAGCAGGTGGGAGTGTTGCAAGAGTAGGTGGGTGGGAGTGTTGCAAGAGGTGGGTGGGAGTGTTGCAAGAGCAGGTGGGTGGGAGTGTTGCAAGAGCATGTAGGTGGGAGTGTTGCAAGAGCAGGTGGGTGGGAGTGTTAAAAGAGCATGTGGGTGGGAGTGTTGCAAGCGCAAATGGGAATGTTGCAAGTGGATGGGAGTGTTGCAAGAGCAGATGGGTGGGAGTGTTGCAAGAGGTGGGTGGGAGTGTTGCAAGAGCAGGTGGGTGGGAGTGTTGCAAGAGCATGTAGGTGGGAGTGTTGCAAGAGCAGGTGGGTGGGAGTGTTAAAAGAGCATGTGGGTGGGAGTGTTGCAAATGCAGGTGGGTGAAAGTGTTGCAATAGCAGGTGGGTGGGGGTGTTGCAAGAGCAGGTGGGTGGGAGTGTTGCAAGAGCAGGTGGGTGGGAGTGTTGCAAGAGCAGGTGGGTGGGAGTGTTGCAAGAGCAGGTGGGTGGGAGTGTTGCAAGAGCAGGTGGGTGGGAGTGTTGCAAGAGCATGTGAGTGGGAGTGTTGCAAGAGCAGGTGGGAGTACTGCAAGAGTGGGTGGATGGGAGTGTTGCAAGAGCAGGTGGGTGGGAGTGTTGCAAGAGCAGGTGGATGGGTGTGTTGCAAGAGCAGGTGGGTGGGAGTGTTGCAAGAGCAGGTGGGTGGGAATGTTGCAAGAGCAGGTGGGTGGGAGTGTTGCAAGATCAGGTGGATGGGAGTGTTGCAAGAGTTGGTGGGTGGGAGTGTTGCAAGTGCAGGTGGGTGGAAGTGTTGCAAGAGCAGGTGGGTGGGAGTGTTGCAAGAGCAGGTGAGTGGGAGTGTTGCTAGAGCAGGTGAGTGGGAGTGTTGCAAGAGCAGGTGAGTGGGAGTGTTGCAAGAGCAGGCGAGTGGGAGTGTTGCAAGAGCAGGCGAGTGGGAGTGTTGCAAGAACAGGTGAGTGAGAGCGTTGCAAGAGCAGGTGGGTGGGAGTGTTGCAAGAGCAGGTGAGTGGGAGTGTTGCAAGAGCAGGTGAGTGGGAGTGTTGCAAGAGCAGGCGAGTGGGAGTGTTGCAAGAACAGGTGAGTGAGAGCGTTGCAAGAGCAGGTGGGTGGGGGTGTTGTAAGAGGTGGGTGGGGGTGTTGTAAGAGGTGGGTGGGAGTGTTGCAAGAGCAGGTGGGTGGGAGTGTTGCAAGAGCAGGTGGGGAGTGTTGCAAGAGCAGGTGGGGAGTGTTGCAAGAGCAGGTGGATGGGAGTGTTGCAAGAGTTGGTGGGTGGGAGTGTTGCAAGAGTAGGTGGGTGGAAGTGTTGCAAGAGCAGGTGGGTGGGAGTGTTGCAAGAGCAGGTGAGTGGGAGTGTTGCAAGAGCAGGTGAGTGGGAGTGTTGCAAGAGCAGGTGAGTGGGAGTGTTGCAAGAGCAGGTGAGTGGGAGTGTTGCAAGAGCAGGCGAGTAGGAGTGTTGCAAGAACAGGTGGGTGAGAGCGTTGCAAGAGCAGGTGGGTGGGGGTGTTGCAAGAACAGGTGGGTGGGGGTGTTGCAAGAGCAGGTGGGTGGGAGTGTTGTAAGAGGTGGGTGGGAGTGTTGCAAGAGCAGGTGGGTGGGAGTGTTGCAAGAGCAGGTGGGGAGTGTTGCAAGAGCAGGTGGATGGGAGTGTTGCAAGAGTTGGTGGGTGGGAGTGTTGCAAGAGCAGGTGGGAAGTGTTGCAAGAGCAGGTCGGAGTGTTGCAAGAGGTGGGTGGGAGTGTTGCAAGAGCAGGTGGGTTGTCATGTAGGGGGGTAATGATTAGGGGAATATGGGGGTAAGAGGAGGGAGTCAGTCAGGCAGGGTACAGGCAGGCGAGGTGGTAGGAGAGATGATTAACGGAGGTGAGCGGTAGGTAGGTAGGGGACAGGCGAGACAGTAGGAGGGACGAGTATGGAGGTTGGTAGGTAATGTGAGGTCACTGGTGACTACACCTTCACCTCTCATTACTCTACCCACCACTCCACACTACTCACCCTCTCACTACTTTAACTAAACATAATAAAATATAAGAAATAGGAATAGCAAATAACGGGGACAGTGAATATTACTATTCTACTCAAACACAGTTTATTATTAAGTCCTTGTACAATAATATATTTGGGAACAGGAGAACATTATTGTGGTTTAGATAAATGGGATGGTACACATAAGCAGTGAGACATGGAATACAATCAACTTGACGAAAATGAATATAACTTACAATATAGTTCAGAGGGCAGTTCATCACAGGAACTAAGCCACAGGTCCCAAGACCTACACAGCACGAGTACTGCGCCAAGCCAGTACTCTGCCCAGTGCCTCCAACAGTCTCCTCCAGAGACTTCAGCAGCCTTCTCCCGAGCCCTGCATCCCAGCAGCAGCTCCGCTCCAAGTCTCTGCTAAGGAGCTCTGCACCCCAGCAGCAGCTCCGCTCGAATCTCCCTACTCAGCTGTTCCTTGGGCTTTTAAGGTGGTCCAAGCACCCTCCACAACCACGTGTACGACCTGACGCCTAGGTCTTACGCCGTCAAGAACAAAAGACCTCAGACGTGGGCGTGGCTACAGACGTTTGCCAAGGCAAGGTGTGACCATATAATTGGTTAAATTAGGTCTCCCCAGAGACCTCACAAGCCCTACTGAACTACATCACATAGGGGGAGTGTTGCAAGAGCATGTGGGTGAGTGTTGCAAGAGCAGTTGGGTGGGAGTGTTGCAAGAGTAGGTGGTGGGAGTGTTGCAAGAGTAGGTGGGTGGGAGTGTTGCAAGAGCAGGTGGATGGGAGTGTTGCAAGAGCAGGTGGGAGTGTTGCAAGAGCAGGTGGATGGGAGTGTTGCAAGATCAGGTGGGAGTCTTGCAAGAGCAGGTGGGAGTGTTGCAAGAGCAGGTGGATGGGAGTGTTGCAAGAGTATGTGGGTGGGAGTGTTGTAAGCGCAAATGGGAATGTTGCAAGTGGGTGGGAGTGTTGCAAGAGCAGGTGGGTGGGAGTGTTGCAAGAGCAGGTGGGTGGGAGTGTTGCAAGTGCATGTAGGTGGGAGTGTTGCAAGAGGTGGGTGGGAGTGTTGCAAGAGCAGGTGGGTGGGAGTGTTGCAAGAGCAGGTGGGTGGGAGTGTTGCAAGAGCAGGTGGATGGGAGTGTTGCAAGAGCAGGTGGGAGTGTTGCAAGAGCAGGTGCATGGGAGTGTTGCAAGATCAGGTGGGAGTCTTGCAAGAGCAGGTGAGAGTGTTGCAAGAGCAGGTGGATGGGAGTGTTGCAACAGTAGGTGGGTGGGAGTGTTGCAAGAGCAGGTGGGTGGGAGTGTTGCAAGTGCATGTAGGTGGGAGTGTTACAAGAGCAGGTGGGTGGGAGTGTTACAAGAGCATGTGGGTGGGAGTGTTGCAAATGCAGGTGGGTAGGAGTGTTGCAAGAGCAGGTGGGTGGGGGTGTTGCAAGAGCAGGTGGGTGGGAGTGTTGCAAGAGCAGGTGGGTGGGAGTGTTGCAAGAGCAGGTGGGTGGGAGTGTTGCAAGAGCAGGTGGGTGGGAGTGTTGCAAGAGCATGTGGGTGGGAGTGTTGCAAGAGCAGGTGGGAGTATTGCAAGAGTAGGTGGATGGGAGTGTTGCAAGAGCAGGTGGGTGGGAATGTTGCAATAGCAGGTGGATGGGAGTGTTGCAAGAGCAGGTGGGTGGGAGTGTTGCAAGAGCAGGTGGGTGGGAGTGTTGCAAGAGCAGGTGGGTGGGAGTGTTGCAAGAGCAGGTGGGTGGTAGTGTTGCAAGAGCAGGTGAGTGGGAGTGTTGCAAGAGCAGGCGAGTGGGAGTGTTGCAAGAACAGGTGGGTGAGAGCGTTGCAAGAGCAGGTGGGTGGGGGTGTTGCAAGAGCAGGTGGGTGGGGGTGCTGCAAGAGCAGGTGGGTGGGAGTGTTGTAAGAGGTGGGTGAGAGTGTTGCAGGAGCAGGTGGGGAGTGTTGCAAGAGCAGGTGGATGGGAGTGTTGCAAGAGTTGGTGGGTGGGAGTGTTGCAAGAGCAGGTGGGAGTGTTGCAAGAGGTGGGTGGGAGTATTGCAAGAGCAGGTGGGTGGGAGTGTTGCAAGAGCATGTGGGTGGGAGTGTTGCAAGAGCAGGTGGGTGGGAGTGTTGCAAGAGTAGGTGGTGGGAGTGTTGCAAGAGTAGGTGGATGGGAGTGTTGCAAGAGCAGGTGGGAGTGTTGCAAGAGGTGGATGGGAGTCTTGCAAGAGCAGGTGGGAGTGTTGCAAGAGCAGGTGGATGGGAGTGTTGCAAGAGTATGTGGGTGGGAGTGTTGCAAGGGCAAATGGGAATGTTGCAAGTGGGTGGGAGTGTTGCAAGCGCAAATGGGAATGTTGCAAGTGGGTGGGAGTGTTGCAAGCGCAAATGGGAATGTTGCAAGTGGGTGGGAGTGTTGCAAGAGCAGGTGGGTGGGAGTGTTGCAAGAGCAGGTGGGTGGGAGTGTTGCAAGAGCATGTAGGTGGGAGTGTTGCAAGAGCAGGTGGGTGGGAGTGTTGCAAGAGCAGGTGGGTGGGAGTGTTGCAAGAGCAGGTAGGTGGGAGTGTTGCAAGAGCAGGTGGGTGGGAGTGTTGCAAGAGCAGGTGGGTGGGAGTGTTGCAAGAGCATGTAGGTGGGAGTGTTGCAAGAGCAGGTGGGTGGGAGTGTTGCAAGAGCAGATGGGTGGGAGTGTTGCAAGAGCAGGTAGGTGGGGGTATGGCAAAAGAAGGTGGGTGAGGGTGTTGCAATGGATTTCATTGTCAGTAAAACACACACACACACACACACACACACACACACACACACACACACACACACACACACACACACACACACACACACACAGATATACAGAAAACCAAGTGTGCTAGGGAATGGAAGAAATATAAAGGCAAAGGACCCAGGAGAATAAGGAGAGCAGTCGTAGAGCCAGAAATGAATATGCACAGATAAGAAGGGAGGCCCAACGACAATATGAAAACGACATAGCAGTGAAAGCCAAATCTGACCGGAAGCTGTTATACAGCCACATCAGGAGGAAAACAACAGTCAAGGACCAGGTAATCAGGCTAAGGAAGGAAGGATGAGAGACAACAAGAAATGACCGTGAAGTATGTGAGGAACTCAACAAGAGATTCAAAGAAGTGTTCACAGAGGAGACAGAAGGGGCTCCAGAAAGACGGAGAGGTGGGGTACACCACCAAGTGCTGGACACAGTACACACAACCGAGAAAGAAGTGAAGAGGCTTCTGAGTGAGCTAGATACCTCAAAGGCAATGGGGCCGGATAACATCTGAGAGAGGGAGCAGAGGCGCTATGTGTACCCCTAACAACAATATTCAATACATCTATCGAAACAGGGAGATTTCCTGAGGAATGGAAGACAGCAAATGTAGTCCCAATCTTTAAAAAAGGAGACAGACATGAAGCAATAAACTACAGACCAGTGTCACTGACATGTATAGTATGCAAAGTCATGGAGAAGATTATCAGGAGAAGAGTGGTGGAACACCTAGAAAGGAATGATCTCATCAACAGCAGCCAACATGGTTTCAGGGACGGGAAATCCTGTGTCACAAACCTACTGGAGTTCTATGAAATGGTGACAGCAGTAAGACAAGAGAGAGAGGGGTGGGTGGATTGCATTTTCTTGGACTGCAAGAAGGCGTTTGACACAGTTCCACACAAGAGGTTAGTGCAAAAACTGGAAGACCAAGCAGGGATAACAGGGAAGGCACTACAATGGATCAGGGAATACTTGTCAGGAAGACAGCAGCGAGTCATGGTACGTGGCGAGGTGTCAGAGTGGGCACCTGTGACCAGCGGGGTCCCACAGGGGTCAGTCCTAGGACCAGTGCTGTTTCTGGTATTTGTGAACGACATGACGGAAGGAACAGACACCGAAGTGTCCCTGTTTGCAGATGACGTGAAGTTGATGCGAAGAATTCATTCGATCGAAGACCAGGCAGAACTACAAAGGGATCGGGACAGGCTGCAGACCTGGTCCAGCAATTGGCTCCTGGAGTCCAACCTCACCAAGTGCAAAGTCATGAAGACTGGGGAAGGGGAAAGAAGACCGCAGACGGAATACAGTCTAGGGGGCCAGAGACTGCAAACCTCACTCAAGGAAAAAGACCTTGGGGTGAGTATAACACCAGGTACATCTCCTGAAGCGCACATCAACCAAATAACGGCTGCAGCATATGGGCGCCTAGCAAACCTCAGAACAGCATTCCGACATCTTAATAAGGAATCGTTCAGGACCCTGTACACCGTGTACGTTAGGCCCATATTGGAGTATGTGGCACCAGTTTGGAACCCACACCTAGCCAAGCACGTTAAGAAACTAGAGAAAGTGCAAAGGTTTGCAACAAGACTAGTCCCAGAGCTAAGAGGTATGTCCTACGAGGAGAGGTTAAGGGAAATCAACCTGATGACACTGGAGGGCAAGAGAGATAGGGGAGACATGATAACGACATACAAAATACTGAGAGGAATTGACAAGGTGGACAAAGATAGGATGTTCCAGAGATGGGACACAGCAACAAGGGGACACAGTTGGAAATTGAAGACACAGATGAATCACAGGGATGTTAGGAAGTATTTCTTCAGACACAGAGTAGTCAGGAAGTGGAATAGTTTGGGAAGCGATGTAGTGGAGGCAGGATCCATACATAGCTTTAAGCAGAGGTATGATAAAGCTCACGGTTCAGGGAGAGTGACCTAGTAGCGACCAGTGAAGAGGCGGGGCCAGGAGCTTTGACTCGAACCCTGGAACCTCAACTAGGTGAGTACAACTAGGTGAGTACAGAGATACTAATACACGCACACACTAACATACACAAACACAGGAGATGACGGCCTTACTATGCACACACTGGGCAGAGTGCTCTATATTTACACCGTCTCCCTCTCTCTCTCTCTCTCTTCATAGACTGAGACGAACTAACAGACTGAAGATTGAGAGAAATACAGATTCACACTGACAGACACACCCAAATACACACACACACACACACACACACACACACACACACACACACACACACACACACACACACACACACACACACACACCTTGGGACCTCCAGACCTCAGTCAGGAGGTCCCAGAGATCTGAGCAAAGTTCAGATCTCTGCAACACAATTGTCCTCAAAGATTTCTTAAGTTATACCAAGAATTAAACAAAGATCCTAGACTTCACGTTACGAAACAAAGCAAATGCCATCCAATGATGGACAAGGTAGATTATAGATAAGGGTCGATGCAGATGTAATCACGACATGCAGTTCAATCCGGGGTATTGACAGAGAGGAAACTGACAGACTGAAAAACTAGACGCATGTACAACATGTTGTACACGTGTCTTATTCCTCATCTTGTCGGTATTGTATAACATTCTACTCAATGACAGACTGACATAATAGCGACTATAACAATAGCCCAAAAGGCTGAATTTCAAGACTTACATGAGTATTAGAGATGTCATGAAGCACTTCTACAGTGCTGAAAAAGGAAGCCTCGGAAGACGTGTATGTAGGCTTCAGAGAGGGATTCTTTTCTTTTCACTATAGGAGTAAACACTAAACCCGTAATTTTCATGGAGCACCTGGGGAATGGGAAGCAATTAGGTTCGATACAAAGAAGGGAAGGACAGTTCCAGTTCCTTGGATGAAGAGCCCCTCACTAACACCAAGGACCCCCCCCCATGAGGGGTAGAGAGGGAAGAAAATGAGACTACTTGAGCGTGTACTGAAGACTGAGTGGCACTCACTCAGTGCCACTAGCACTCACTGAGTGGCACTCACTCAGTGCCACTAGCACTCACTGAGCTCCATCAGCGAACTCTGTGAACTCCATTATCACTCACTGAGCTCCAAAAGTACACTCCATCATATTCAATGAGCTCCACTAACTCACACTGAGCTTTATCATAACACTGAGCTCCACCAGCACAATCAGTGAGCTCCATCAGCATACTCAATGAGCTCCACTAACAGAATCATTGAGTTCTATCAGCAAACTGAGCTTAACCAGAACAATTCACTGAGATCCACCAACAATATGAACTTCACCAGCACATTGAGCACCGCCAGCACATTCAGCTCCATCAGCACACTGAGCTCCACCAGCACATTCAGCTCCATCAGCACATTGAACTCCACCAGCACATTCAGCTCCATCAGCACACTGAGCTCCACCAGCACACTGAGCTCCACCAGCATACTGAGATTCATCAACACAATGAGCTCCACAAGCACACTGAGCTCCACCAGACCACTAAGCTCCATCAGCACACTGAGCTCCACCAGACCACTAAGCTCCACCAGCACACTGAGCTCCAGCGCACTGAGCCCCACGAGGACACTGAGCTCCACCAGCACACCGAGCTTCAGCGCACTGAGCTCCACGAGAACACTGAGCTCCACCAGCACACTGAGCTCCAGCGCACTGAGGTCCACCAGGACACTGAGCTTCACCAACACAATGGGCTCCACCAGCATACTGAGTTTCAACAAACTGAGCTCTACCAGCACACTGAGCTCCACCAGCACCCTGAGCTCCACCATCACACTGAGCTCCAGCACACTGAGCTCCACCAGCACACTGAGCTCCACCAGCACACTGAGCTCCACGAGGACACTGAGCTCCACCAGCGCACTGAGCTCCACCAGAACACTAAGCTCCAGCGTACTGAGCTCCACCAGCACACTGAGCTCCACCAGCACACTGAGATTCACCAGCACACTGAGATTCACCAACAAACTGAGCTCCACCAGCACACTGAGCTCCACCAGCACACTGAGATTCACCAACACACTGAGCTCCACCAGCACACTGAGCTTCACCAACAAACTGAGCTCCACCAGCACACTGAGCTCCACCAGCGCACTGAGATTCACCAACACACTGAGCTCCACCAGCACACTGAGCTCCACCAGCACACTGAGCTCCACCAGCACACTGAGATTCACCAACACACTGAGCTCCACCAGCACAATGAGATTCACCAACACACTGAGCTCCACCAGCACACTGAGCTCCATCAACACACTGAGCTCCACCAGCACACTGAGCTTCACCAACGCACTGAGCTTCACCAGCACACTGAGCTCCACCAACACACTGAGCTTCACCAACACACTGAGCTTCAACACACTGAGCTCCACCAGCACACTGAGCTTCACCAACACACTGAGCTCCACCAACACACTGAGCTTCAACACACTGAGCTTCAACACACTGAGCTCCACCAGCACACTGAGATTCACCAACACACTGAGCTTCAACAGAGTGAGCTTCACCAACACACTGAGCTCCACCAACACACTGAGCTTCACCAACACACTGAGCTCAACCAACACACTGAGCTTCAACAAACTGAGCTTCACCAACACACTGAACTTCACCAACACACTGAGCTTCACCAACACACTGAGCTTCACCAACAAACTGAGCTCCGCCAGCACACTGAGCTTCAGCAGCACACTGAGATTCACCAACACACTGAGCTTCACCAACAAACTGAGCTCCACCAGCACGCTGAGCTCCACCAGCACACTGAAATTCACCAACACACTGAGCTCCACCAACACACTGAGCTTCACTAACACACTGAGCTTCACCAACACACTGAGCTTCACTAACACACTGAGCTTCACCAACACACTGAGCTTCACCAACACACTGAGCTTCACTAACACACTGAGCTTCACCAACACACTGAGCTTCACTAACACACTGAGCTTCACCAACACACTGAGCTTCACTAACACACTGAGCTTCACCAACACACTGAGCTTCACTAACACACTGAGCTTCACCAACACACTGAGCTTCACTAACACACTGAGCTCCACCAACACACTGAGCTTCACTAACACACTGAGCTTCACTAACACACTGAGCTCCACCAACACACTGAGCTTCACTAACACACTGAGCTTCACCAACACATTACTAATCTTCTAAGCTCCTGATTTTCTTAAACAAAGCATGATAAAACGCCATTAAACCTTCTTGCTACTTTTTAAACAACTTCGTCTTTCTCCCGCCCCTTCATCATCATCTTTACTCCTGCCTATTCATGTTGTCCTTTTTCTTATTGTTTTTTCTTCTTATTCTGAAGTTAATCTTTCTCGCAGGTCTTCCCCTTTGCCTTCTGCCTGTACTTTCCTCTGTGCTTCTCCCTATCGTTTCCTTCACCCATCTCCTTATTCTTGCTTCCACCCTTCTTCCTGTCTTTCCCTCCACCTTGTCTCTTGTCTCCCTCAAACCTCTGCCCGCCCTACCATCCACCTGCCTCTACTCTCTCTCACTCCTCAGGGGAGATATGACCACGACGTGCACGATACTCAGCGATATAGAGAAGGTAGTCAGAGAGTGAGTGACATGAGAGAGAGAACAAGCACAAAAAAGAAAGGCAAATGGGACATATATAACAACTGGACCACTAAGAGAAAGGAGATTTGGAAACATTATTGTAATTTTTTTGTCTGTTCGTTCATTAGTTTTCTTTTTTCCTATCCACCTATCATCATCGTTGTCTCTTTCCCTCCCTCCACATCCCTCCTTCTCTTTCTATCATTCACGGCTAATACGAGAAAAAGTGAAGAGCAGCAGTGATGAGTGTGTGGAGGAGCGTGTGTATGTACACACCATGTACTGAAGGACCGTATGTATACACAGCGTGTCCTAAAGAACCGTATGTATGCAGAGCGTGTCCTGAAGAACCGTATGTATACGCAGCGTGTCCTAAAGGACCGTATGTATACACAGCGTGTCCTGAAGGGGCGTGTGTATACACAGCATGTCCTGAAGGACCGTATGTATATAGAGCGTGTCCTGAAGGGGCGTGTGTATACACAGCATGTCGTGAAGGAATGTATGTATATACAGCGTGTCCTGAAGGGGTGTGTGTATGTATACACACAGCTTGTACTGAAGGACTGTGTGTATATACATACAACATGTCCTGTTGAATGTTGCTGGTATTATTTTATAAGCCAGCAGAAACATGAACATTTCTCCTGACACGGGTCTTCGTTACTAAACTGGAACTTCAGGACATATGACCGAGGCCTGCAGCTGGCTTTCTGGACTAACTCGTGAACAATGAATGATCACATCATACAAGGAGCTATCGTGCTGGGAACGATAGAGATAGGGGGAGAAAGACCAGCTCACTCTGACAGATTTCAGCATCATGTATGAGGCCAGTCCTGCGTGATGGATATGACAAGGAAACATTTCTGGCTTTTATTCCTGCGCTGTTTGACCGTTGTAGGCTTAGCGCTTCTTTTGATTATAATAATAATCCGGCTTTTATTTCCACTGTTTAACTATCACATAGAATAGAGTAGCAGCAAACAGCCGATGTATCCAGTGTTGACTAATAAAAACAAAACGCTGCATTCACATTGAAAAGAAAATAACGCAGGAGACTAAACATTTGAATGTTTATTCTTGGCTACGCGCTCTTTATCTCAAGTAGGATCAACAAAGGATCCCATTCACACACAGATAATACTTAACATTTTCTTTTGATTCTGCGGACGAGTGAATTGTCTTGGGGAGGCAAAGCCTGGGTGGTTCTCCTCTTCCTGGCGCAGATGGCAAAGCCTGGGTGGTTCTCCTCTTCCTGGCGCAGCTGGCAAAGCCTGGGTGGTTCTCCTCTCCCTGGCGCATCTGGCAAAGCCTGGGTGGTTCTCCTCTCCCTGACGCAGCTGGCAAAGCCTGGGTGGTTCTCCTCTTCCTGACGCAGCTGGAAAAGCCTGGGTGGTTCTCCTCTTCGTGGCGCAGCTGGCAAAGCCTGGGTGGCTCTCCTCTCCCTGGCACAGCTGGCAAAGCTAGGTGGTTCTCCTCTTCCTGACGCGGCTGGCAAAGCCTGGGTGGTTCTCCTCTCACTGGCGCAGCTGGCAAAGCCTGAGTGGTTCTCCTCTTCCTGACGCGATTGGCAAAGCCTAGGTGGTTCTCTCCCTGACGCCGCTGGCAAAGCCTGAGTGGTTCTCCTCTCCCTGGCGCATCTGGCAAAGCCTGGGTGGTTCTCCTCTTCCTGACGCAGCTGGCAAAGCCTGGGTGGTTCTCCTCTCCCTGACGCAGCTGGCAAAGCCTGGGTGGTTCTACTCTCCCTGACGCAGCTGGCAAAGCCTGGGTGGTTCTCCTCTTCGTGACGCAGCTGGCAAAGCCTGGGTGGTTCTCCTCTTCCTGGCGCAGCTGGCAAAGCCTGGGTGGTTCTACTCTCCCTGAAGCAGCTGGCAAAGCCTGGGTGGTTCTCCTCTCCATGGCGCAGTTAGCAAAGTCTGGGTGGTTCTACTCTCTCTGACGCAGATGGCAAAGCCTGGGTGATTCTCCTCTCCATGGCGCAGTTAGCAAAGTCTGGGTGGTTCTACTCTCTCTGACGCAGATGGCAAAGCCTGGGTGGTTCTCCTCTCCATGGCACAGTTGGCAAAGCCTGGGTGGTTCTCCTCTCCCTGGCACAGTTGGCAAAGCCTGGGTGGTTCTCCTCTCCCTGGCACAGCTGGCAAAGCCTGGGTGGTTCTACTCTCCCTGGCACAGCTGGCAAAGCCTGGGTGGTTCTCCTCTCCCTGGCACAGTTGGCAAAGCCTGGGTGGTTCTCCTCTCCCTGGCACAGCTGGCAAAGCCTGAGTGGTTCTCCTCTCCCTGGCGCATCTGGCAAAGCCTGGGTGGTTCTCCTCTTCCTGACGCAGCTGGCAAAGCCTGGGTGGTTCTCCTCTCCCTGACGCAGCTGGCAAAGCCTGGGTGGTTCTACTCTCCCTTACGCAGCTGGCAAAGCCTGGGTGGTTCTCCTCTTCCTGGCGCAGCTGGCAAAGCCTGGGTGGTTCTACTCTCCCTGAAGCAGCTGGCAAAGCCTGGGTGGTTCTCCTCTCCATGGCGCAGTTAGCAAAGCCTGGGTAGTTCTACTCTCTCTGACGCAGATGGCAAAGCCTGGGTGATTCTCCTCTCCCTGACGCAGATGGCAAAGCCTGGGTGGTTCTCCTCTCCATGGCGCAGTTAGCAAAGTCTGGGTGGTTCTACTCTCTCTGACGCAGATGGCAAAGCCTGGGTGATTCTCCTCTCCATGGCGCAGTTAGCAAAGTCTGGGTGGTTCTACTCTCTCTGACGCAGATGGCAAAGCCTGGGTGGTTCTCCTCTCCATGGCACAGTTGGCAAAGCCTGGGTGGTTCTCCTCTCCCTGGCACAGTTGGCAAAGCCTGGGTGGTTCTCCTCTCCCTGGCACAGCTGGCAAAGCCTGGGTGGTTCTCCTCTCCCTGGCACAGTTGGCAAAGCCTGGGTGGTTCTCCTCTCCCTGGCACAGCTGGCAAAGCCTGGGTGGTTCTCCTCTCCCTGGCACAGCTGGCAAAGCCTGGGTGGTTCTCCTCTCCCTGGCACAGTTGGCAAAGCCTGGGTGGTTCTCCTCTCCCTGGCACAGTTGGCAAAGCCTGGGTGGTTCTCCTCTCCCTGGCACAGCTGGCAAAGCCTGGGTGGTTCTCCTCTCCCTGGCACAGCTGGCAAAGCCTGGGTGGTTCTCCTCTCCCTGGCAAAGTTGGCAAAGCCTGGGTGGTTCTCCTCTCCCTGGCACAGTTGGCAAAGGCTGGGTGGTTCTCCTCTCCCTGGCGCAGTTGGCAAAGCCTGGGTGGTTCTCCTCTCCCTGGCACAGCTGGCAAAGCCTGGGTGGTTCTCCTCTCCCTGGCACAGCTGGCAAAGCCTGGGTGGTTCTCCTCTCCCTGGCACAGTTGGCAAAGCCTGGGTGGTTCTCCTCTCCCTGGCACAGTTGGCAAAGCCTGGGTGGTTCTCCTCTCCCTGGCGCAGTTGGCAAAGCCTGGGTGGTTCTCCTCTCCCTGGCACAGCTGGCAAAGCCTGGGTGGTTCTCCTCTCCCTGGCACAGTTGGCAAAGCCTGGGTGGTTCTCCTCTCCCTGGCACAGTTGGCAAAGCCTGGGTGGTTCTCCTCTCCCTGGCACAGCTGGCAAAGCCTGGGTGGTTCTCCTCTCCCTGGCACAGTTGGCAAAGCCTGGGTGGTTCTCCTCTCCCTGGCACAGCTGGCAAAGCCTGGGTGGTTCTCCTCTCCCTGGCACAGTTGGCAACCTCTTGTCTACAGTAGTGTTGAAGTACCGCTGAAACATATTTACACTGATCAACTCTTCCCTCCTAATTTCTTACTAACTATCCCTCCATTTGTTTTATTCTTTCATTTCATTCCCTCCTGTCACGTTCTTTCATCATTTCCATCGCCCGTTCTTTCGTACTGTTTCTTAATACCTTTCATCCTCTGTCCCTTCAATTCTATGTCCCTTCCATTTTGCATTCTCTATTATTCCCTCCTTAAATAATGCTTTTCACTCCTTCAAACATTCCTTCCCTTTCCATTCACCGTTCTTTTCATTTCTCTCACCTCTTCCTCATTTATTTCTTTCCCTCCCTCACATTCTCTCTTCTCAATACGACTTTTCTTATTCTATCTCCTTCCCTCCTTTAAACTACGTTAGTTTCTCAGAGTCACTTTCGTTGACTGACTCACTGCCTGCCTGCTTTACTGACTGTCTCTCAGCCAGACTGACCCACGGCCAGACTGATTCACTGATTGACTGATTCACTCACTGACAGGCTGACTCTCTGATAGACTGACTCACTAATATACTCACTGACAGACTGACTCATTGACATTGACTCACTGACAGACAGCTCTATTAAGTTTGTGGTTCAGAGTGTGAGATTGCTTCCCTGGTAGATGTGTCTGCTTAGAATGTTGTGGTGGTGATGGTTGTTGTGGTGGTGTTTGTGATGGTAGTGGTAGTGGCAAGTGTGATTATGAATAGTGGTTGTCTTGACTCAAGAAATCGTAATGACACGATTGCGACGGGCTGGAGTTTTGAGACTCTATGACCGTGGGTTCAATCCCGGCCGGGGGTATGGTTTAATAGTGGTTGTACTTAATAGTGATGATTATCCTTGTGTCAGTGGTGGCTGTGTTGATGGGTGGTTGCGGTGGCGGTGGGTGAGTGTGGTGGTGGGGGATTGTGGTGGTGGTGAGTGGTTGTGCCAGTAGAAGCTGTGGTGGTGGTTTTGGTGGCGGTGGTGAGTGGTTGTGCCAGTATTGAGAGATTGTGGTGGTGCGTGGATGTGGTGGTGGTGGTGGTTTTGAGGTTGTTGGTGGTGGTGGTGGTGGTGGTAGTGGTGATTGGTGGATGCGGTGGTTTTTGAGTGCGGTGGTGGGTGGATAAGGCGATGGTGGTGGATATGGTGGTGGTGGGTGGATGTGGTGGTAGTGAGGGTGGGTAGTTTTGTTGTTTATGGTTGTGGTAGCTTAGGGTGGAAGGGATGATTGTGGTGGGTAGTAATGGTGGGTTTTGTTGGTGTTTGAGGTGATGGGTAGTTATGGTGGTCATGGCGGTTGTGAAAAGTGGTAGTGATGGTTGCACTGGTGTGTAGTGCTGGTAGTGGTGGCTGTACTGGTGGGTGGTGTTGTAGTGTTGGTTGTACTAGTGGATGTGGACGATGATAGTGGTGGGTTGTAATTCTGTATAGTGCTGATAGTGATGGGTGGTGATGGTAGTGATCGTTGTAGTAGTGGGAAGTGCTATTAGTGGTTGTAGTGGTGGATGGTGCAGTTAGTGGTGGCTGTGGATGGTGGTAGAATTAATGGTGGTTGTAGATAGTGGTGCATGGTGCTGTTAGGGGTGGTTGTGGATGGTGGTAGTGGTAGTGATGGTTGTGAATAATGGTAGTGGTGGTACGAGGCAACACAAAGGTAAGGTAGAGGAGCATCATACATAACCAAACAGCATGAATCATACACAACCAAACAGCACGAATCATACATAATTAGCAGCATAACCAATGCACAACAAAACAGCACGAATCATACACAACCAAGCAGCATGAATCATATACAACCAAGCAGCATGAATCATACACAACCAAGCAGCATGAATCATACACAACCAAGCAACACGAATCATACACAACCAAGCAGCATGAGTCATACACAACCAAGCAGTATGAATTATACACAACCAAGCAGCATGAATCATACATAATCTAGCAGCACGAATCATACACAACCAAGCAGCATGAATCATACACAATCTAGAAGCACGAATCATACACAACCAAACACCATGAATCATACACAACCAAGCAGCATGAATCATACACAACCAAGCAGCATGAATCATACACAACCAAGCAGCATGAATCATATACAACCAAGCAGCATGAATCATACACAACCAAGCAGCATGAATCATACACAACCAAGCAACACGAATCATACACAACCAAGCAGCATGAGTCATACACAATCTAGAAGCACGAATCATACACAACCAAACAGCATGAATCATACACAACCAAGCAGCATGAATCATACACAACCAAACAGCATGAATCATGCACAACCAAGCAGCATGAATCATACACAACCAAGCAGCATGAATCATACACAACCAAACAGCATGAATCATACACAATCTAGAAGCACGAATCATACACAACCAAGCAGCATGAATCATGTTTGTAGATGAATGGTTCAGAGAACCGACATGTTGATAAATTAGACACATGTGCAACTCTTGGGTATCTTTATTGAGGAAACGTTTCGCCACACGGTGGCTTCATCAGTCTATACGAAGGAGAATCTTGAAGAACAGGAGGAGAATGAGGTAATCAGTCCCTCAACCTTGAGTCGATGTGGTCAGTCCATCAATCTTGAATAGATTCAAGATTGATGGACTGACCACATCGACTCAAGGTTGAGGGACTGATTACCTCATTCTCCTCCTGTTCTTCAAGATTCTCCTTTGTATGGACTGATGAAGCCACTGTGTGGCGAAACGTTTCCTCAATAAAGATACCCAAGAGTTGCACATGTGTCTAATTTATCAGCATGAATCATACACAACTAAGCAGCATGAATCATACACAATCTAGAAGCACGAATCATACACAACCAAACAGCATGAATCATACACAACCAAGCAGCATGAATCATACACAACCAAGCAGCATGAATCATACACAACCAAGCAGCATGAATCATATACAATCAAGCAGCATGAATAATACACAACCAAACAGCATGAATCATACACAACCAAGCAGCATGAATCATACACAACCAAGCAGCATGAATCATACACAACCAAGCAGCAAGAATCATATATAAACAAGCAGCATGAATCATACACAACCAAGCAGCATGAATCATACACAACCAAGCAGCATGAATCATACACAACCAAGCAGCATGAATCATACGCAAATAAGCAGCATGAATCATACACAATCTAGCAGCATGAATCATACACAACCAAGCAGCAAGAATCATATATAAACAAGCAGCATGAATCATACACAACCAAGCAGCATGAATCATACGCAAATAAGCAGAATGAATCATACACAATCTAGCAGAACGAATCATACACAATCAAGCAGCATGAATCATACACAACCAAACAGCATGAATCATACACAACCAAGCACCATGACTTATACTTATCATACTTGAAAAATGGTGGTGAGAAAGCCAGTGGAGTTATGCGAGGATTATACAGGGAGGCCAGGACAAGCAGGAGGGGTGAGGGGCAGGAGGTAGAGCAGACGGAGGTAAGCAAGGGGGTGAGGGGCTGGAGGTAGAGCAGACGGAGGTAAGCAAGGGGGTGAGGGGCAGGAGGTAGAGCAGACGGAGGTAAGCAAGGTGGTGAGGGGCAGGAGGTAGAGCAGACGTAGGTAAGCAGGGTGTGAGAGGCAGGGGGTAGAGCAGACGGAGGTAAGCAGGGGGGGGTGAAGGGCAGGAGGTAGAGCAGACGGAGGTAAACAGGGGGTAGAGCAGACGGAGGTAAGCAAGGGGATGAGGGGCAGGAGGTAGAGCAGACGGAGGTAAACAGGGGGGTGAGGGGCAGGAGGTAGAGCAGACGGAGGTAAGCAGGGGGTGAGGGGCAGGAGGTAGAGCAGACGGAGGTAAACAGGGTGGTGAGGGGCAGGAGGTAGAGCAGAGGAGGTAAACAGGGGGTGAGGAGCAGGGGGTAAGCAGGGGGTGAGGGGCAGGAGGTAGAGCAGACGGAGGTAAGCAGGGGGTGAGGGGCAGGAGGTAGAGCAGACGGAGGTAAGCAGGGGGTGAGGAGCAGGGGGTAAGCAGGGGGTGAGGGGCAGGAGGTAGAGCAGACGGAGATAAACAGGGGGGTGAGGGGCAGGAGGTAGAGCAGACGGAGGTAAGCAGGGGGGTGAGGAGCAGGGGGTAGAGCAGACAGAGGTAAGCAGGGGGGTGAGGGGCAGGAGGTAGAGCAGACGGAGGAAAACAGTGGGGTGAGGGGCAGGTGGTAGAGCAGACGGAGGTAAGCAGGGGGGTGAGGCGCAGGGGGTAAGCAGGGGGTGAGGGGCAGGAGGTAGAGCAGACGGAGATAAACAGGGGGGTGAGGGGCAGGAGGTAGAGCAGACGGAGGTAAGCAGGGGGGTGAGGGGCAGGGGGTAGAGCAGACAGAGGTAAGCAGAGGGGTGAGGGGCAGGAGGTAGAGCAGACAGAGGTAAGCAGGGGGGTGAGGGGCAGGAGGTAGAGCAGACGGAGGTAAACAGGGTGGTGAGGGGCAGGAGGTAGAGCAGACGGAGGTAAGCAGGGGGTGAGGGGCAGGAGGTAGAGCAGACGGAGGTAAACAGGGGGGTGAGGGGCAGGAGGTAGAGCAGAGGAGGTAAACAGGGGGGTGAGGGGCAGGAGGTAGAGCAGACGGAGGTAAACAGAGGGGTGAGGGGCAGGAGGTAGAGCAGACCTAGGTAAGCAGAGGGGTGAGGGGCAGGAGGTAGAGCAGACGGAGGTAAGCAGGGGGGTGAGGAGCAGGGGGTAAGCAAGGGGTGAGGGGCAGGAGGTAGAGCAGACGGAGTTAAACAGGGGGGTGAGGGGCAGGAGGTAGAGCAGACGGAGGTAAGCAGGGGGTGAGGGGCAGGGGGTAGAGCAGACAGAGGTAAGCAGGGGGGTGAGGGGAAGGAGGTAGAGCAGACGGAGGAAAACAGGGGGGTGAGGGGCAGGAGATAGAGAAGACGGAGGTAAGCAGGGGGGTGAGGAGCAGGGGGTAAGCAGGGGGGGAGGGGCAGGAGGTAGAGCAGACGGAGATAAACAGGGGGGTGAGGGGCAGGAGGTAGAGCAGACGGAGGTAAGCAGGGGGGTGAGGGGCAGGGGGTAGAGCAGACAGAGGTAAGCAGGGGGGTGAGGGGCAGGAGGTAGAGCAGACAGAGGTAACCAGGGGGGTGAGGGGCAGGAGGTAGAGCAGACGGAGGTAAGCAAGGGGGTGAGGGGCAGGAGGTAGAGCAGACGGAGGTAAACGGGGGGTGAGGGGCAGGAGGTAGAGCAGAGGAGGTAAACAGGAGGGTGAGGGGCAGGAGGTAGAGCAGAGGAGGTAAACAGCGGGGTGAGGGGCAGGAGGTAGAGCAGACGGAGGTAAGCAGGGAGGTGAGGAGCAGGGGGTAAGCAGGGGGTGAGGGGCAGGAGGTAGAGCAGACGGAGATAAACAGGGGGGTGAGGGGCAGGAGGTAGAGCAGACGGAGGTAAGCAGGGGGGTGAGGGGCAGGGGGTAGAGCAGACAGAGGTAAGCAGGGGGTGAGGGGCAGGAGGTAGAGCAGACGGAGGAAAACAGTGGGGTGAGGGGCAGGAGGTAGAGCAGACGGAGGTAAGCAGGGGGTGAGGGGCAGGAGGTAGAGCAGACGGAGGTAAGAAGGGGGGGTGAGGGGCAGGAAGTAGAGCAGAAGGACGTAAGCAGGGGGGTGACGGGCAGGGGGTAGAGCAGACGGATGTAAGCAGGGGGGTGAGGGGCAGGAGATAGAGCAGACGGAGGTGAGCAGGGGGTAGAGCAGACGGAGGTAAACAGGGGGGTGAGGGGCAGGGGGTAGAGCAGACTGAGGTAAGCAGGGGGTGAGGGGCAGGAGGTATAGCAGACGGAGGTAAACAGGGGGGTGAGGGGCAGGGGGTAGAGCAGACGGAGGTAAACAGGGGGGTGAGGGGCAGGAGGTATAGCAGACGGAGATAAACAGGGGGTGAGGCGCAGGAGGTAGAGCAGACAGAGGTAAACAGGGGGTGAGGGGCAGGAGGTAGAGCAGACGGAGGTAAACAGAGGGGTGAGGGGCAGGAGGTAGAGCAGACTTAGGTAAGCAGAGGGGTGATGGGCAGGAGGCAGAGCAGACGGAGGTAAACAGGGGGGTGAGGGCCAGGAGGTAGAGCAGAAGGACGTAAGCAGGGGGGTGAGGGGCAGTGTATCTCCATCCCCACCCTAGTGTATATCCCTCTCCACCCTAGTGTATCTCCCTCCCCACCCTAGTGTATCTCCCTCCCCACACCAGTGTATCTCCCTCCCCACACCAGTGCACCCCAGTGTATCTCCCTCCCTACCCCGTATATCTCCCTCCCCACCCCAGTGTATCTCCCTCCCCACCCCAGTGTATATCACTCTCCACCCCAGTGTATCTCCCTCCCCATCCCAGTGTATCTCCCTCCCCACCCCAGTGTTTCTCTCTCCCCACCCCAGTGTTTTTCCCTCCCCACCCCAGTGTTTCTCACTACCCACCCCAGTGTATCTCCCTCCCCACCCCAGTGTATCTTCCTCCCCATTCCAGTGTTTCTCCCTCCCCACTCCAGTGTTTCTCCCTCCCCGCCCTAGTGTATCTCCCTCCCCACCCCAGCGTATCTCCCTCCTCACCCCAGTGTATCTCCCTCCCCACTCCAGTGTATCTCCCTCCCCACCCCAGTGTATCTCCCTCCCCACCCTAGTGTATCTCCCTCTCCACCCCAGTGTTTCTCCCTCTCCACCCCAGTGTTTCTCCCTCTCCACCCCAGTGTTTCTCCCTTCCCACCCCAGTGTATCTCCCTCCTCACCCCAGTGTATCTCCCTCCCCACCCGAGTGTATCTCCCTCCCCACCCCAGTGTATCTCCCTCCCCACCCCAGTGTATCTCCCTCCCCACCCCAGTGTTTCTCCCTCCCCACCCCAGTGTATCTCCCTCCCCACCCTAGTGTATCTCCACCCCCGCCCCAGGGTTCCTCCCTCCCCCCAGTGTATCTCCCTCCCCACCCCAATGAAACTCCCTCCCCATCCCAGTTTATCTTCCTCCCCCACCCCAGTGTATCTCCTTCCGTACCCCAGTGTATCTCATTAACCACCCCAGTGCATCTCCCTCCCCACCCCAGTGTATCCACCTCTCTCACCCCATTGTATCTCCTTCCCCCAGTGTTTCTCCCCCCAGCGTATCCACCTCCCCCTCCCCAGTGTATCTCCTTCCCCACAGCTCAGTATATCTGCCTCCCCCCCGCCGCAGTATATCTCCCATTCAAACCCCAGTGTATCTCCCTCCCCACCAGCAGTACATTTTTCTCCCCGCAGGATATCTCCCATCCCCAACTTAGTATATTTCCCTCCTCCCCGCAGAATATCTCCCTCCTCCCCGCAGTAATCTCCCTTCTCCCCGCAGTATATCTCCCTCCTCCCCGCAGTATATCTCCCTCCTCCCCGAAGAATATCTCCCTCCTCCCCGCAGTATATCTCCCTCCTCCCCGCAGTATATCTCCCTTCTCCCCGCAGTATATCTCTCGCCGCTACTCAATTTGTTTTAATATGTTAACAAAATCCTGGTGTGGGGGAGTTATATTTATAAGTGATTGTGTTTCCTATACAACATTGTGTTTCCTATACAACATTGTGTTTCCTGCACAACATTGTGTTTCCTGCACAACATTGTGTTTCCTGCACAACATTGTGTTTCCTGTACAACATTGTGTTTCCTGCACAACATTGTGTTTCCTATACAACATTGTGTTTCCTGCACAACATTGTGTTTCCTGTACAACATTGTGTTTCCTGCACATTGTATTTCCTGCACAACACTGTGTTTCCTACACAACACTGTGTTCCCTGCATAACTTTTTCCTACACAACATTGTGTTTCCTGCACAACATTGTGTTTCCTGCACAACATTGTGTTTCATGCACAACATTGTGTTTCCTATATAACTTTGTTTCCTGCAAAACATTGTGTTTCCTGCACAACATTGTGTTTCGTGCACAACATTGTGTTTCCTGCACAACATTGTGTTTCCTATACAACATTGTGTTTCCTGCACAACATTGTGTTTCCTGCACAACATTGTGTTTCCTGTACAACATTGTATTTCCTGCACATTGTATTTCCTGCACAACACTGTGTTTCCTACACAACACTGTGTTCCCTGCATAACTTTTTCCTACACAACATTGTGTTTCCTGCACAACATTGTGTTTCCTGCACAACATTGTGTTTCCTATATAACTTTGTTTCCTGCACAACATTGTGTTTCCTGCACAACATTGTGTTTCCTATACAACATTGTGTTTCCTATACAACATTGTGTTTCCTGCACAACATTGTGTTTCCT
The DNA here is from genome assembly GCF_038502225.1 of Cherax quadricarinatus. Lineage (NCBI taxonomy): Eukaryota > Metazoa > Arthropoda > Malacostraca > Decapoda > Parastacidae > Cherax > Cherax quadricarinatus. The sequence goes on from NC_091331.1 coordinate 24,982,384, forward strand.
ATACAACATTGTGTTTCCTGCACAACATTGTGTTTCCTGCACAACATTGTGTTTCCTGTACAACATTGTGTTTCCTGCACATTGTATTTCCTGCACAACACTGTGTTTCCTACACAACACTGTGTTCCCTGCATAACTTTTTCCTACACAACATTGTGTTTCCTGCACAACATTGTGTTTCCTGCACAACATTGTGTTTCCTATATAACTTTGTTTCCTGCACAACATTGTGTTTCCTGCACAACATTGTGTTTCCTGCACAACATTGTGTTTCCTATACAACATTGTGTTTCCTATACAACATTGTGTTTCCTGCACAACATTGTGTTTCCTATACAACATTGTGTTTCCTGCACAACATTGTGTTTCCTGCACAACATGGTGTTTCTGTACAACATTGTGTTTCCTGCAAATTGTATTTCCTGCACAACACTGTGTTTCCTACACAACACTGTGTTCCCTGCATAACTTTTTCCTACACAACATTGTGTTTCCTGCACAACATTGTGTTTCCTGCACAACATTGTATTTCCTGCACAACACTGTGTTTCCTACACAACACTGTGTTCCCTACACAACACTGTGTTCCCTGCATAACTTTTTCCTTCATAACATTGTGTTTCCTGCACAACATTGTGTTTCTTATACAACATTGTGTTTCCTGCACAACATTGTGTTTCTTATACAACATTGTGTTTCCTGCATAACAATGTGTTTCTTATGCAACATTGTGTTTCCTATACAACATTGTGTTTCCTGCACAACATTGTGTTTCCTATACAACATTGTGTTTCCTGCACAACATTGTGCTTCCTGCACAACATTGCGTTTCCTGCACAACATTGTGTTTCTTATACAACATTGTGTTTCCTGCACAACATTGTGTTTCCTATACAACATTGTGTTTCCTGCACAACATTGCGTTTCCTGCACAACATTGTGTTTCCTTCACAACATTGTGTTTCCTATACAACATTGTGTTTCCTGCACGACAATGTGTTTCCTGCACAACATTGTGTTTCCTATACAACATTGTGTTTCCTGCACAACATTGTGTTTCCTGCACAACATTGTGTTTCTTATACAACATTGTGTTTCCTGCACAACATTGTGTTTCCTGCACAACATTGCGTTTCCTGCACAACATTGCGTTTCCTGCACAACATTGTGTTTCCTGCACAACATTGTGTTTCCTATACAACATTGTGTTTCCTGCACAACATTGTGTTTCCTGCACAACATTGTGTTTCCTGCACAACATTGTGTTTCTTATACAACATTGTGTTTCCTGCACAACATTGTTTCCTGCACAACACTGCGTTTCCTGCACAACATTGCGCTTCCTGCACAACATTGTGTTTCGAGCACAACATTGTGTTTCCTATACAACATTGTGTTTCCTGCACAACATTGTTTCCTGCACAACATTGTGTTTCCTGCACAACATTGTGTTTCCTGCAAAACATTGTGTTTCTTATACAACATTGCGTTTCCTGCACAACATTGTGTTTCCTGCACAACATTGTGTTTCCTGCACAACATTGTGTTTCTTATACAACATTGCGTTTCCTGCACAACATTGTGTTTCCTGCACAACATTGTGTTTCCTGCACAACATTTTGTTTCTTATACAACATTGCGTTTCCTGCACAACATTGTGTTTCTTATACAACATTGTGTTTCCTGCACAACATTGTGTTTCTTATACAACATTGCGTTTCCTGCACAACATTGTCTTTCTTATACAACATTGCGTTTCCTGCACAACATTGTGTTTCCTCAACAATATTGTGCTTCTTATGCAACGTTGTGTTTCCTGCACAACGTTGTTTTCCCTACACAACATTGTGTTTCCTATACAACATTGTGTTTCCTATACAACATTGTGTTTCCTATACAACATTGTGTTTCTTATACAACACTGTGTTTCCTATACAACACTGTGTTTCCTGCACAACATTGTGTTTCCTGCACAACATTGTGTTTCCTACACAACATTGCGTTTCCTGCACAACATTGCGTTTCCTATACAACACTGTGTTTCCTACACAACATTGTGTTTCCTGCACAACATTGTGTTTCCTATACAACATTGTGTTTCCTACACAACATTGTGTTTCCTGCACAACATTGTGTTTCCTGCACAACATTGTGTGTTTATACAACATTGTGTTTCCTGCATAACATTGTGTTTCCTGCACAACATTGTGTTTTTTATACAACATTGTGTTTCCTGCACAACATTGTGTTTCCTACACAACATTGTGTTTCCTGCACAACATTGTGTTTCTTATACAACATTGTGTTTTCTATACAACATTGTGTTCCCTGCACAACATTGTGTTTCCTATACAACATTGTGTTTCCTACACAACATTATGTTTCCTGCACAAAACTGTGTTTCCTGCACAACATTGTGTTTCCTGCATAACATTGTGTTTCCTGCACAACAATGTGCTTCTTATACAACACTGTGTTACCTGCACAACATTGTGTTTCTTATACAACATTGTGTTTTCTATACAACACTGTGTTTCCTGCACAACATTGTGTTTCCTATACAACATTGTGTTTCCTGCACAACATTGTGTTTCTTATACAACATTGTGTTTCCTGCACAACATTGTGTTTCCTGCACAACATTGCGTTTCCTGCACAACATTGTGTTTCTTATACAACATTGTGTTTCCTGCACAACACTGCGTTTCCTGCACAACATTGTGTTTCTTATACAACATTGTGTTTCCTGCACAACATTGTGTTTCTTATACAACATTGTGTTTCCTGCACAACACTGCGTTTCCTGCACAACATTGTGTTTCTTATACAACATTGTGTTTCCTGCACAACATTGTGTTTCCTGCACAACACTGCGTTTCCTGCACAACATTGTGTTTCTTATACAACATTGTGTTTCCTGCACAACATTGTGTTTCCTGCACAACACTGCGTTTCCTGCACAACATTGTGTTTCCTGCACAACATTGTGTTTCCTATACAACATTGTGTTTCCTGCACGACAATGTGTTTCCTGCACAACATTGTGTTTCCTGCACAACATTGTGCTTCCTATACAACATTGTGTTTCCTGCACAACATTGTGTCGTCTGCACAACATTGTGTCGCCTTCACAACATTGTGTTTCCTGCACAACATTGTGTCGCCTGCACAACATTGTGTTTCCTGCACAACATTGTGTTTCCTACACAACATTGTGTTTCCTGCACAACACTGCGTTTCCTGCACAACATTGTGTTTCCTATACAACTTTGTGTTTCCTGCACGACAATGTGTTTCCTGCACAACATTGTGTTTCTTGCACAACATTGTGCTTCCTATACAACATTGTGTTTCCTGCACAACATCGTGTCGCCTGCACAACATTGTGTTTCCTGTACAACATTGTGTCGCCTGCACAACATTGTGTCGCCTGCACAACATTGTGTCGCCTGCACAACATTGTGTCGCCTGCACAACATTGTGTCGCCTGCACAACATTGTGTCGCCTGCTGGGAGGGAGAAACATTTCGTCAAAGATACATAAATGTTCACGTATGTCTTACCCACAGACTTATCAATATTGTATATTATTAATATGACATTTATATTTCTCTTGACTTTATATGTATAATGTATGCGTAAATTTAAGCTAGAGAAGCCTCTCGAACAAGACAGCTTGATATAACGATTGGAATGTAGACTCATGCCAGCACGCTTGTACCATTTCTTTGGTCTTCCTGTTAATAATATGATACAGCAGTTCACGGATGCTTCATCAGTAACGCCTGTGTGCTGCACCATAATTCCCTCAGTTGATGGCGTGGGATGAGGCCTGATTATTGTTTGAAGAGACAAAAAAATCAAGCATTGAACTTCCAAAGATATTTTAGAACAACGCCTAGCTTCAGAAACTGAAGTATGTGAGCCTAGCTTGCTAGGCTCACATACTTATCGGGGGTCTGAGTGTGTTGGCGAAAGTACTGTGTACTTTGATGCAGAGTGTCCAGGCTCCAAGCCTGTTCTAGACTTACACACACACACACACACACACACACACACACACACACACACACACACACACACACACACACACACACACACACACACACACACAAACACACAACACAAACACACACACACACACACACACACACACACACACAAACACCACACACACACACACACACACACACACACACACACACACACACACACACACACACACACACAGCACACATTCAATAGCATAAACACAATTCAGGAGCTTGGGAGGCCACGCTCCGCGATGATTTTAATTGCAGGTGTTGCCTAATTAGGTGAGATGAAGTAGAGCTCCACACCCACTTGGTGGTCAGTGATTAGCTCCTCGATCAGATGTGTGCGAACCCAAGGCTTCTACCAGAACTTTGGCCTTCTGATGGGTCGCGAATAACCCTCAGACCCAAAATGAATACCCCCTATATTTTAAAAACAGAAATAATGACAAACGGCTATATTGATATGTTTCGCTCAATATTTAGTGATTCAATATATAAAATTGTTTAAAGGCTTAGATCCAACGATTACGAAGGATTATTTTTTCCACCTCGAGAATGTTTTCTCCAGTGATTTTTATAGTCAGATTCGTAACCAGCAGGACTGATTACTTCACGTAACTTTAATTTGCTGGTGGTGCTAAGTAGGTACAGGACCAGCCACCATCTGGGTGGACAGGGGAATGTGATATTAAATTTTAAGTGGTCATCGGTCATGACGAATTCAAGAACAACTGAGATTAGATCGTATAAACTTGTGCTTGGGTTCAAAGGAGAATTCAACTCTGTTTAACTACTTATCGAGTTTACTGACCTTTGTGTAGGATGACGTTGACACTGCTGAAGAATTTATTTTTATAATAAAAAAAAAATAATAATAATAATAATAATAATAATAATAATAATAATAATAACAATAATAATAATAATAATATTATTATTAATAGTGTACTAAGATGACAATGTGATCTTTTGACTATTGTCTTCGGCAATTTGAATTAAAAAAGGCAAAGAATAAATTGTGAATCCAGTATTACTACTACCCGTACTAATACCAGTACTATTAGTACCGATACTACTCTTACTACCGATTCCACTACTACTACTGGTGCTATTAATGTTGCTGGTGCTACTTTTACTACCGGTACTACTACTACCAGTACTACTACTGCTGCCGGTACTACTATTACTATCAGTACTATTACTACTACCGGTATTACTACTGTTACTGGTACTACTCTTACTATCTGTACTGCTCTTACTACCGGTACTACTATACTACCGTTACTACTACTACTATTGCCACTGACACTACTACTATACTAGTATCACTACTACTACATGCAGCAACTTCTAACTGTTGAAGCAAAGACGTTGTAGTACCAGGAGAAAGCTCTTGATCCAAGGAACGAGTGCTGCTCTCTTCTACCTTGCACTTCCTACCATTCCCCAAATGCTGCATGACCCCAGATGTTGCATGACCCCAGGTGTTGCATGATCCCAGGTGTTGCATGACCCCTGGTGTTGCATGACCCCAGATGCTGCACGACCCCAGGTGTTGAATGAACTCAGGTGTTGCATGAATCCAGGTGTTGCATGACCCCAAGTGTTGCACGCCGCCAGATGTTGCACGACCCCAGCTGTTGCACAATCCCAGGAGAGGCTTCACTTATCTATGCAAACCCATGAGAAAATTCTCTGGTTCATGCGACACCAAGAAAGGCTTCCTTGATCCAAGCGACCTCAGCAGGGACTTCCCTGGTCCAGGCAGCACCAGCAGGAGATTCCCTGGTTCATGCAGCACCAGCACCGGATTCCCAGGCCTATGCAGCACCAGCAGGGGCTTCCCTGGTTCATGCAGCACCAGCAGGTGCTTCACTGATCCATGCAATACCAGCAGGGGTTTCCCTGGTCTATGCAGAATCAGCAAGGGCTTCTCTGGTCCTAGCAGCACTAGCAGGGGTTTCCCCTGGTCAATGCAGCACCAAAAGAGATTTTCCTGGTCCATGCAGTACCAGCAGGGGCTTCTTTGGTTCATGCAGCATCAGCAAAGGCTTCCCTGGCCCACGTAGCATCAGCAAGGGCCTCCCTGGTCCATGTAGTACCAGCAGAGGCTTCCCTGGTCCATGCAGCACCAGCAGGGGCTTCCCTGATCCATGTAGTATCAGCAGGGGGTTCCCTGGTGCATACATCACCAGCAGGGGCTTCCATGGTCCATGCAGCACCAGCAGGACTTCCATGCTTCATGCAGCACCGGCAGGGGCTTCCCTGGGCCATGCTGTATCAACAGGGGCTTCCTTTGGCCATGCTGTACCAGCAGGGCTTCCCTGGTCCATGCAGTACCAACAGTTATTTCCCTGGTCCATGCAGTAACAGCAGGGGCTTCCCTGGTCCTTCTTGTACCAGCAGGACTTCCCTGGTTTTGCCATGTAGGGGGGAGGTATGGGACGTGTAGTGATAATTGGGGAATATGAGAGTAAAGTGAGTGAATAGGTCAGAGGATGGGAGGAGAGGTGAGTCGAGTGATTAGCAGAGGTAATGTGAGGTCACTGGTGACTACACCTTCACCTCTCATTACTCTACCCACCACACTACTCACCCTCTTACTACTTGAAATAAAATAATAAAAAGAGCAAATAACGGGGACAGTGAATATTACTATTCCACTCAAACACAGTTTATTATTAAGTCCTTGTACAATAATATATTTGGGAACAGGAGAACATTATTGGGGTTTAGATAAATGGGGATGGCACACATAAGCAGACAGGGAATACAATCAACTGACGAAACAGAATATAACTTACAATATAGTTCAGAAGACAGTTCACCACAGGAACTAAGTCACCCACTAGCCACAGGTCCATAGACCTACACAGCACGAGTACTGTTCCAAGCCAGTACTCTGCCCAATGTCTCCAACAGTCTCCTCCAGAGACTTTCCAGCTCAGCTCTGCACACAGGCCAGAGCTCCGCTCGATTCCCTGATCATGCTGTTCCTTGGGCTTATATGATCCTTCAAGCACTCCCCACAATGGGGTGTGCACCACGTGTTTTGACCTGACGCCGAGATCTGACGTCAAGAGCAAAAGACCTCAGACTTAAGCCGAAAGGCGTGTCTGACAGCTATTTGCCAAGGCAAGGTGTGACCATATAATTGGTTAAATTAGGTTCCCCTCAGAGATCTCACAAGCACAGTTGAACTATATCACAGTTTATGAAGTACCAACAGGGGCTTCCCTGGTCCATGCAGTACCAGCAGGGACTTCCCTGGTCCATGCAGTACCGACAGGGGCTTCTCTGATCCATGCAGTACCAGGAGGGGCTTCCCTGGTCCATGTGCTACCAGCAGGGGCTTCCCTGGTCCATGCAGCATCAGAAGGGGGCTTCCTTGGAAAATGCAGTACCAGCAAGGACTTCCCTGGTCCATGTAGTACCAGCAGGGACTTTCCTGGTGCATAGCACCAGCATGGGCTTTGCTTTGCCACGTTACCCTAGCAGGGACTTCACTGGACCATGCGATCCTAAGAGGGGCTTCACAGGAACTTGCGTCCCTAGCAGGGGCTATCTATCTGAGGCTTCACTGATTCACACAGCCCCAGTCGAGGTTTTACTGGTCCACACAACCCCTCAGAGGCTCTTGTGATCCACCCAGACCTAGCAGAGGCATCACTGGTCCACGCAGTCTCAGCTGAGGCTTCACTGTTCCACGCAGTCTCAGATGAGGCTTCACAGTTCCACGCAGTCTCAGATGAGGCTTCACTGGTCCACGCAGTCTCAGCTGAGGCTTCACTGGTCCATGCAGCACCAACAGAGGCTTCACTGGTCAACGAAACACAAAGTCCCAGCTGAGGCTTCGCTGGTCCACACATCTCACTGATCCACGAAAGCCCAGTTGATGATTCACAGGTCCACGCAACCCCTGCAGAGGCTTCACTGGTCACGCAACCCCAGCAGAGGCTTCACTGGTCTGTACAACCCCAGCAGAGGCTTCGCAGGTTCACACAGCATCAGCAGAGGCTTCACTGGTTCACACAGCTCCAGCTGAGGATTCACTGGTCCACGCAGCCCCAACTGAGGGTACATGATCCACACATCCCCAGCTGAAGCTTCACTGGTCCATGCAGGTCCGGGTGAGGCTCCACTCTTCCACTAGGTTCTACTCATCCACCAGGCTCCACCAGGCGCTCCAATGCTCTAGCAGGTGCTCCACCGGTCTACTAGGCTCCACCAGGTGCTCCACCAGCCTCCACAAGATGCTCCACTGATTCACCAGGCTCCAGCAGTTGCTATATTGGTTCACCAAGCTCCAGCAGGTGTTCCACGGGTCCACCGGGCTCAAAAAGGTGCTCCATTGGTCTACCAGGCTGCAGCAGGTAGTATTCTACTGGTCCACCAGGCTCCATCAGTTACTATATTGGTCCACCAGACTCCAGCTGGTGCTCCACTTGTCCACTAGGCTCCAGCATACGCTCCACTGGTCCAGCAGGCTTCAGTAAGAGCTCTACCTGTCCACAAGGCCCGAACTGAGCTTCATTGATCCATCAGCCTTTAACGGGAGCTTTGCTGGTCCACCAGACTTTAACAGGAGCTTCATTGGTCCGTCAGGCTCCAACAGAGGCTTCATCGATACATCCTGCCCAAGCAAGAGCATCACATTTTTACCTAAACCCCAGAAGGAGCCTGGATGGTTCACCTCAGCTCCAGGTGTTTACTGTTTCACCTGGATCCCAGAAGAAACTTTACTTGTTCACCAAAACCAAAGCAGAATCTCCACTGGTTCACCTTAATCCCTGTAGATATATCCCTGGTTCACTTAAAAACCCTCAGAAACTTCATTGGTTCACCTAAGCCCATAGAGAAACTTGACGGGTTCACCTGAACCTCAGCAGAATCCTCACTAACTCACCCAAGCCCTAAGAAAAAGCGTTTGCTGAGGTTCACCTGAGCCTCAGCAAAAGCTTCTTTGGTTCACTTAAAAGCGAAACACTGTTTGTCCATGAATTCCAAAACAAGAGATATAAATGTAAAAAAAAATAATAAGAAAAACAGCTAATCGGCTTTCACATTCACTTGGGTAGTCCCAGGGGGTAAATACTGGAGCATGTTAAATAATAGCTACATCGACATACATTTTGAGCTGCGTTTCGTGAGCAAGAGAAAGAAAAGACGCAATAAAGAGAGAGAGCGGAAACAAACTCAGAGTAAAATAAAACAAGCACCTAAACAAAGGAGTAGAAAAAAGGCAGAGCAACTGGAAATAATGAGGGAGGCGGGCGGCGTTCTTTGAGACCCGGAGGGCTCCTCCCACGGGAGGTGTATTGTGGAGGGTTCCTCCCGCAGGTGGTGTATTGTAGTGGGTGTAGGAGGCTCCTGTGGCTACGCATGCAGCGAGGAAAAGAAGTGTTGCTCTTGTGTGGGAGTAAAGAAACTCTTTCATAAGAAAGGGCCCTTAACACCGGCCTCTGGCATATCACTGGCGCCCCTCAACCCCAAACCGGAAAGCCCTCATCTCCGGTGCTGGTCTACATGGAAAGCCATCCGCCCCCCGATGTTGGTCTCTGAGTCCTTCCTTCTGAGTTCTCCCACTGTTCTCCAAGTCCCTCGCTACTCTGTTAGTATCTGCCTAGATCCTCAATGTCAAAATCTAGACCAGATGTCTAAAACGAAACTCAAAACTGAATATTTTGTTATTCAGGTGAAGACAACGCAATGACAATGCAGAGCTTGGTAAATAACGAGACTAAAGCACAGCAATCAGAGACGACTTAGTTAAAATTAAGCAATATGAAATATGATGAAGCACTGTAAGTATTACATGAAGGCACTATTGAGGGAAGCAGTGTTTGGGAGCACTGTGTTGTCGCCTCATCCCTCAGAATACGCAGGAATATATTCTCCGGTCACATTGGATTTAAGGTGTCAAATGCCATTGGATGCTTCTTTACTTTCTCACTTATTTCAATATTTGCTTGTTCTGGCCAGTTTGCTCTTCCTCTTTTTTGGTATAGTGAAGAGTCTTGTTCTGTTACGGTGAAGACTCTTGTTCCAGTGTGCACACACTCTGAAACTTTTGTTGAGCTCTTCAGCTGTTATCCTGTCGGTTTTTAGTGTCCCACCATCTTCATTCAATTGTATTTCTTAATTCTTTACCGCCATTTAAGTTGAATGTGGCTAAGAAAAGTTTTTTCTTTGCTTTTGTTAATGGAATTTTCTATTTGTCTCTACTTTTCTCTCACTTGGATCAGTTCATCTCTAGTAATTCTACTAGTATCCCTGTTGTCTTATGCTTGCATTTTCCTATACTTTTTCATTCTCTCATTTTTTTCTCCGTCTCTTTGCATTATCAGTTGATCATTGGGTTGTCATGGTATTTCTTATTTGTTTACCTTTGGGTGAGATAATCCTGCGCTCTTCTTCCTAAAACCGCTGCCTGAAGTAACTCGATATATCTTGATAACTTTTCTGCAAACTCATCTTCCCGTTGTGTTGTGCCCTGAAATTTTCTCATTCAATCGTAATATTCTTTTTCTGTATGTTTATTGAATTCCTTTTAGCTATGTACTCGACAAATAATATACAATACTAACTCGTGTACAATTTTTCAACATCAGTTTCATTGAGGGTGAATACTGGTTCTAATTTCTTTAGCATGTTAACCCTTCTCATTCTCACTAGTTCTCTTTGCATGTTGGATTAGGCAGTTACACGTAGCTGCATCTGTGGATGTGACTTCCATACTTTGTGGACCACCTCATAATGAGGCCACCATTTCCATTATATCTTACCGTGGTTGAACCTGCTAATGATTAGCAGTTTGGCTGCAGTTGACCACTCCTGCTGTCCTGTCTACTATGCTGATCATTGTCCAGTTATCTGTGTTGCGTTATGTGGGTGGTGTCTTTTTTGAGACTGGAATATAGATGACTGACTCTTAAGTCAGAAGTTTCCCAATGGTAGTTAACTTACCACATGGGTCAGAGTAATCCTTCATTTAAAACATTAATCTCTAAAAAGCCCCATCATTCCCTAATTAGAAGCGTTACGTCTTCTCTTCTATTGCTTTCTCGCTATTCAACATCCACTTGCGTGTGCAAACTCACATGTGACTGTGCGTGAAGAGGGCTCTTCACTGACCAGCTGTGCCAAACGTACACTGGTAGTGCTTCAAGGACGCGGGACTGATCAGCTGGGTGCCACACAGGCACAATAATACTAAGAAGTTCGATCATAAATGAGACTTCTTTTGTTCTACTCTTATTCCTCCTCTCATCCTCTACATATATTTATCCCACGCTGGACTTACTTTATATTTACTTTCCTCAACATCGTGTAACGCACATGCTCGGCAACGGAGTTATGATATACGATGCAGAATAATGAAAATTTAATTGTATAACTGCTGTTAATATAATTACATTTTCTAAGACCCATTAACGTACAGGACTCAACAACGAAGAAATATGACGTATAATGCTGGATAATGAGAATTTAATTGTACTTTGTTTATATATCTCATATATTTAGGAACATGCTAATTTGCTTGTACTTCTGAAGAATTTCCCACTGACAAATATTTCAGTCATTTTTATCTTGAGTGGGTTATTGTAAATCATATATCTAACCTAAAATAATATATACATATTATTATCAAAGTTACAAAGCGACCAACTGAACCACAGGACGACCACATAACCATAACAATGTTTTTTATCGCTGTTACCACAAAGACGCTTCGTTTACTGGGAGTTTATTTATCATTAAGATGGTGAGTTATGGAAGGTGATACAATAATGTATATACCACTCTTATATCTCTCTAATAAGACGCAGAGACATCATTACTGCTGCTAATAAACATATCAAAATATTGCATATATGTGTGTTTTATTCATCAACTTGTCAGTACAGTATTTAATTAACATAGTAATACAGGTCAGTGATGGGTGTTGGCAAATAAGTTAATGCAACGACATTTGGAGATATTCATATTGATAGGTAACTAGTGTCAGCCATCCAAGAATTCACAAAGTCAAAACTCCAAAATGAAGGATCAAATCTAAACACCAACCACCCAACCAATCACCCAACCAACCAATCACCCAACCAACCAACCACCCAACCAAGTAACCACCCAACCAACCAACCACCCAACAAGTAACCACCCAACCAACCACCCAACCAACCATCTAACCAACCACCCAACCAACCACCCACCCAAGCAACCACCCAACCAAGTAACCACCCAACCAACCAACCAACCACCAACACTACCCTCCCCTCTCAACAGATTATTTCAGACTGTTGGCGATGACATGTACGGGGTTAGTACCTTTTCTCGCCGGAGAATAACCGTCTCACGAATAACAATGGCCTTATTAAGCCTGAAAATAACATTTTCACGTAGATGACCCTATCATCGACAATGACTTTACACTGACGCAACACGGGAGAATATGACCACACAATGATCAAGAATATTACCGAAAGTATTCTTCTTTCTATACTTTTAGCCCAATGACCCTACCACAGAAAATTACTTTCCTGTCCCAATGACCCTACTACAGAGTTACTAAACACCACATACGATGTAGCTAAAATTTTGGCAGTAAAAAGTAAGAACTAATATTTAATATTGTGGTTTTATATAAGGTGCCCAACACTTGAAGGACCAGCTATCGAAAATTTAATACTGTCTGGAAAATCTTTCAGCCCGAGCCCCAAATATCTTGCTACTCTGGGATTTCAATTTAAAACATTTAAAATGGAAGAATGAAGCAGTGTAATAGAAGAGATAATCTCAGGAGGCAACACAGACAAATATTCCCACACAGATGAACTGATGAGCTCTGTAATAAATTCGTCTTAAGCCAGTAAATAACAGAGCCGACAAGACCAAAAAATACTTTCGACTTTATATTCACGAATAATGATGATAAGGTACGAGATATAATATAAAGGTGTCGAAGACAGTAAATTCAGATCACAACCAAATCCAGGTTCAAACCTGCATGCACACGGATCCTGACCAGCGAAATGCAAACAGTCATGAAGGTGATTTCACTAAATTCAACTTTAATAATAAGAACATCAAGTGGAATAAAAAAAATATGTCCTTAACAAAATATGCTGGAGAGAGAGTTTGAATAACATGAATCTGAACCATTGTCTAGAAAGGATTCATTTTGTGGCACTAGAAGCATGCTCAGGGTACATAAAACTAAGGAGAGAGAAGAGAAGATGTAAGCTACAAGGAGAGAGATGCTCCCTCTACAGGCGAAGACGAAGAATCACAGAATGTTAGGAAAGACACATATGCAACAGTCAGGTATCTTTATTTCGAAACGTTTCGCCTACACAGTAGGCTTCTTCAGTCGAGTACAGAAAAGTTGATAGAAGCAGACTAGACTTGAAGACGATGTAATCAGTCCATCACCCTTAAAGTTTTGAGGTGGTCAGTCCCTCAGTCTGGAGAAGAGCATTGTTCCAAAGTTTGAAACAATATGGAGTTGAAGTGACAGGATGGAGCCTTATATAGAGCCAGGAGGTGAGACGTAGGTCACTAGTAGAACGCAGATGTTGGAAGGTCAGGTCCCTCTCAAATCCAGCCGTTCTCACTATTAGAGGTAGTCGAAGTTGATTTCAGGTCTGTACCAAGATACTCTTGTGTTGCAGTGTCTGACAGATTGAACATTAAAATGGTATAAAATACCGACAGATTGTTAGGAAAGACACATATGCAACAGTTAGGTATCTTTATTTCGAAACGTTTCGCCTACACAGTAGGCTTCTTCAGTCGAGTACAGAAAAGTTGGTAGAAGCAGAAGAGACTTGATACATCTTGGTACAGACCTGAAATCAACTTCGACTACCTCTAACAGTGAGAACGGCTGGATTTGAGAGGGACCTGACCTTCCAACATCTGCGTTCTACTAGTGACCTACGTCTCACCTCCTGGCGCTATATAAGGCTCCATCCTGTCACTTCAACTCCATATTGTTTCAAACTTTGGAACAATGCTCTTCTCCAGACTGAGGGACTGACCACCTCAAAACTTTAAGGGTGATGGACTGATTACATCGTCTTCAAGTCTCTTCTGCTTCTATCAACTTTTCTGTACTCGACTGAAGAAGCCTACTGTGTAGGCGAAACGTTTCGAAATAAAGATACCTGACTGTTGCATATGTGTCTTTCCTAACAATCTGTCGGTATTTTATACCATTTTAATGTTCAGAATCACAGAACTTCTCAAGGGCACTAGAATACTTAAAGCGCAGAAGGAAGCACTGCCTTAAGAAACAGAAAATACTGAATTCAAATAAAAGAAATCAAAGTCCAGGAGAGACAGAAGGAGCTAAAATCAATTGAAGACATCTGGAGTGTACCTGGAGAGGGTTTCGGGGGTCAATACCCCTGCGACCCGGTCTGAGATCAGGCCTTGATTTGATAGGTCTGATTTACATGTTCAATCCTGCCGAGCGCTTCCACTCTTGTTTCATCATGTCACTTCCCTCCTCAGCAATTCAAAGAAATTCAGAGTACTGTAACTCTTATAATATGCCAAATCAATGGCAAAAAAACACATCCAGTAACATAACTTACACTAATGACTGCAAAGAAATGGGTAAAATACTGAATTCTGTACATGACTATGTTCGGTAAGCCATTAATCAGACTAAAGGTATACAGTCCGAACGATTTCAAGAACAAGACTTAAAACCTGTCACCTTCTACAAAATCTGCAACATAACCCTAACCCCACTTGACTTAGAAAAAGTCACTGACAACACGCCAATGCACTCTAATCCAGGCCCAGACTCATGGAATTTCACGTTCAGGAAGAACCGTAAGAAACCCTTATCAAGTGGCTTAAATATTCCATTGAGAGGGAACCTAGAGACGGGGACCATTTTACTGTCGTTAAGAAAAACAGATATGGGACCACACAGAAAAAGATGGAATGAAAGCAACAGCAAGAAGAAAAAAATCTATAGACCGACAGCAGAAACGTCCCACATTATAAAGACCTTTGAAAGGGTTTTAAGAAGAAAGATAGCTAACCACATGGATTTACAACAATAGCACAACCCAGGGCTGCACAGGTATAACTTACCTCGCTCCTGCTTCTCGCAACTACTAAACTATTGTATTAATCTTGGTAGAATTACCGACAATATGTTAGGTAAAAGGACACAAGTGAAACTAATGAGGCATTTTATTGTGACAACGTTTCGCTCTCCAGGAGCTTTATCAAGCTGTTACTAACAATACAAAGACATAGAGTGTATATATAAACTTAGAGCAATACATATGTGGTCGAATACACGTGGTCATAAAAGTCGACTTGTACACGAGTACAATAGGCTGGGCAAAGCAAATTCATCCCACTAACAAAAATGTTTGCCCAACCTAATTTAATGGTACCCCCAAGCAATAAGCTTTAACAATCTTTTTAGTTCATGTACTAGTCGACTATTACCACCACATGTATTACCACTATCACTAGTATTACAACTACCACTACAACAATATATTGTGCCTTACACCTCACTCTAAGCCTACATATACCCTGTGTCCATGTATTGTTTGTAACAACTTGACAAAATGTTGCCACAATAAAATGTCAAACTAGTTACACCTGTGTCCTTTTACCTAATACTGTGTACTGGACTACTGGATGCACTGGAAGACAAAATGCTGACCTTCAACAAGTGCAGCCATGGTGTAATAGCAAATAAAATGTGTGAAAAAGGCTGGAAATCGGGCAGATTGGTTTGCCATCCTTCCAACAGAATGAAAAGATAAATAGTAAAGAAAGTTGAATTAAAGGCTGCCTCAGTGAAAAGCTCTGTTCTACAAGACACATTAATTATCTCCTATCTTTTTCCTCATCCTCATATCTGACACAGGGACATAAATCATACCACTATATCGTCCTTTACAGACGATACTAGAATTTGCGTGAGTGACGTCTACTGAGGACACAGAAACTTCCAGCTGATGTAGGCAAAGTCTTTCAGCAGGCTACAGAAAAACAGTAAGATGCTTAGTGACGACAAATTTCAGTTACTCTGTTATGGAAATTTTGAAAAAAATCAAAGCTAGAACGCAAAGTAAAATTAATTCTAATCACTAAGTAGATCGAAAAACTAACGTAAAGGCCCTAGGAGTATAAGAGGATCTGACTCTCAAGAGTCAACAGAATCATTATGAAAACCACGAAGAAAATTTAAAGGATGGATACGAGATCCTTCAGAACAAGGAGTGAGAACGCCAAGCAAGTGATGATCCTCTTTAAGTCACTTCTTCTCTCTATGAAGAATATTACTATACGCTAACAGTTCCTTTTAAGACAAGCGAAACTTCAGATCTTGAGAATGTAGAGATAACTTTCATTACATGTGTAAGTTGAGTCGAGGACCTAAATTACTGGGAACGTCTGAAGCCCCTTCTAATGTACTCCTTGAAATGAAGGCGACAACGATACATTATAATTTACACCTAGGAAATCATATAGGAATTAGTCCCAAATCTACTCACACAAATTACTCCGTGCAACAAGAGGCTTGGCTGACAATGCAAAATAACCCCAAAGAAGAGCAAGGATGTCCACGAGTGTACACAGATAATACAATAAGTGTAAGGGCTCCAAAGACCATTAAACAGTCTACCAGTATACATAAATGGAATTACTAATAGGCCTCTTGCTGTCTTCAAGAGGAAGCTGGAAAGGTTCCTAAATTCAGTTCCTGATTAACCAGGCTGTGTTTGTCATGTTGGACTTGTGCTGCTGCTGCTGCTGCTTCTATTGTTACTGTTGCTACTATCTTTGACAAGCTTCGAGTGTTTGTCTGGTCAATCAGGTTGCTGCACCAGACCAGGCTGTTGCTGCTGGTGGCCCGCTAACCCAAATATTCATCACAGTCTGGTTGATCTGGCACATGGTGAAGATACTTGTTAAGTTACCTCTTGAAAACTTATACACTTGTCCCATCAGTGTTTCTGATGTCTTCTGGTAAGACGTTTAATAGTCTGGGGCCACGGATGTTGATACATTGTGTTCCCTAAGTGTGCCCACCGCACCCCTGCTTTCACTGGATTTATTTTACATTTTCTCCCATATCTCTCACTCCAGTATGTTATTATGGCAGTACTTTCCATGTATCTATTATCATGTATCTTTCCTCTGCTCCACTGAGTATAGTAATTTAGATGCTTTATCGTACTTACACATGCCTTGAAAGTTTTTGTATATTCTCAAAGTCTGCAGTTTCGCCTGCCTTGAAAAGGGCAGTTAGTGTACAGAAATATTCCAGCATGGAGAGAACAAGGCATTCGCAGTAATTTAAATTCTTCACTGACTCTGCATTGGCCGTAAACGATCTCTATATCTGTTCCAGCAATGATATTTCTCCTGCCCTGGACGGGGCCGTCAACACTGAACAATATGTCATATGAAAGAGCACAATCTATTTGAAAGTGTCACCAGTGACATTATTTACCTTGTTTTGAAAATTCTCATTATCCACCCCATCATTTTCCTGACTGTAGCGACCATGGTCATGAGGTGCCTCAATACCAGGGAATGCTTCACTACCATTTTGTGCTTGACTACCATGGAGTGCTTCACTACCCATGGAATGCTTCACTACCACGGTGCGCCTCACAACCATGGAGTGCTTCACTACCATGAAATACTTCATTACCATGGAATACTTCACTACCATGGAGTGCTTCACTATCAGGGAGTGTCCTTACCATGGAGTGCTTCACTACCATGAAATACTTCATTACCATGGAATACTTCACTACCATGGAGTGCTTCACTATCAGGGAGTGTCCTTACCATGGAGTGCTTCACTACCATGAAATGCTTCATTACCATGGAGTGCTTCACAACCATGCAGTGTTTCACTACCGTGGGGTGCCTCACAACCGTGGAGTGCCTCACTATCATGGAGTGCTTCACTATTAGGGAATGCAGTGCTTCACTACCAGGGAGTGCTTTACTACCAGAGAATGCAGTGCTTTACTAATATGGAGTGCTTCACTACTATGAAGCGTCTCATTAACATGGAGTGCTTCACTACCATGGAGTGCTTCACTACCATGGAATGCTTCATTACCATGGAGTGCCTCACTACCATGGAGTGCTTCACTACCATGGAGTGCCTCATTACCATGGAGTGCTTCACTACCATCGAGTGCCACGCTACCATGGAGTGCTTCACTACCATTGAGTACCTCACTACCATGGAGTGCTTCACTACCATGGAGTACATAACCACCATGAAATGCTTCATTACCATGGAATGCTTCACTACCTTGGAGTGCTTCACTACCATGGAATGCTTCACTACCATGGAGTGCTTCACTACCATGGAGTGCTTCACTACCATGGAATGCTTCATTACCAAGGAGTGCCTTACTGCAATGGAGTGCTTCACTATCATGGAGTACTTTACTAACATGGAGTGCTTCACTACCATGGAGTACATAACCACCATGAAATGCTTCATTACCATGGAATGCTTCACTACCTTGGAGTGCTTCACTACCATGGAATGCTTCACTACCTTGGAGTGCTTCACTACCATGGAATGCTTCACTACCATGGAATGCTTCACTACCATGGAGTGCTTCACTACCATGGAATGCTTCATTACCAAGGAGTGCCTTACTGCAATGGAGTGCTTCACTATCATGGAGTACTTTACTAACATGGAGTGCTTCACTACCGTGGAGTGCTTCATTACCATGGAATGCTTCATTACCATGGAGTCCCTCACTACCATGGAGTGCTTCACTACCATAGAGTCCATCACTATCATGAAGTGCTTTACTACCATGGATTAATTCACTACCAGGGAGTTCCTCACTACAATGGAGTGCTTCACTACCATGGAGTGCTTCACTACCATAGAGTGCCTCACTACCATGGAGTGTTTCACTACCATGGAGTGCCCCACTACCATGGAGTGCTTCACTACCATGGAGTGTCTCACTATGGAGTGCTTCACTACCATGGAGTGCTTCACTATCGTGGAGTGCCTCACTACCATGGAGTGCTTCACTACCATGCAGTGCTTCACTACCATGGAGTGATTCACTACCATGGAGTGCTTCATCACCATGGAGTGCTTCACTACCCGGGAGTGCCTCACTATAATGGAGTGCTTCACTACCATGGAGTGCCTCACTACCATGGAGTGCTTCACTACCATGGAGTGCCTCACTACCATGGAGTGCCTCACTACCATGGAGTGCTTCACTACCAGGGAGTGTCTCACTACCATGGAGTGCTTCACTACCAGGGAGTGCCTCACTACCATGGAGTGCTTCACTACCAGGGAGTGCCTCACTACCATGGAATGCTTCACTACCATAGAGTGCTTCACTACCATGGAGTGCTTCACTACCAGGGAGTGCCTCACTACCATGGAGTGCTTCACTACATGGAGTGCTTCACTACAAGGGAGTGCTTCACTACCATGGAGTGCTTCACTACCAGGGAGTGCCTCACTACCATGGAGTGCTTCACTACCATGGAGTGCTTCACTACCATGGAGTGCTTCACTACCAGGGAGTGCCTCACTACCATGGAGTGCTTCACTACCATGGAGTGCTTCACTACCAGGGAGTGCCTCACTACCATGGAGTGCCTCACTACCATGGAGTGCTTCACTACCAGGGAGTGCCTCATTCACTACCATGGAGTGCCTCACTACCATGGAGTGCTTCACTACCATGGAGTGCTTCACTACCAGGGAGTGCCTCACTACCATGGAGTGCCTCACTACCATGGAGTGCGTCACTACCAGGGAGTGCTTCACTACCAGGGAGTGCCTCACTACCATGGAGTGCCTCACTACCATGGAGTGCCTCACTACCAGGGAGTGCTTCACTACCATGGAGTGCCTCACTACCATGGAGTGCTTCACTACCAGGGAGTGCCTCACTACCATGGAGTGCCTCACTACCATGGAGTGCTTCACTACCATGGAGTGCCTCACTACCATGGAGTGCTTCACTACCAGGGAGTGCCTCACTACCATGGAGTGCCTCACTACCATGGAGTGCTTCACTACCATGGAGTGCCTCACTACCATGGAGTGCTTCACTACCATGGAGTGCTTCACTACCATGGAGTGCCTCACTACCATGGAGTGCTTCACTACCATGGAGTGCTTCACTACCAGGGAGTGCCTCACTACCATGGAGTGCTTCACTACCAGGGAGTGCCTCACTACCATGGAGTGCTTCACTACCATGGAGTGCCTCACTACCAGGCACTAACCTGTTATTGGACTCTCCACGTTCCTGAACATTTTGTAGTTTTGATAATACAAAAGTCACGTTCACCTTTTCTGTGGTAAACACATGTAATACAAGTGAAATTTTAACCTTCATAGAACTACGACCCGCATACAGATGAGTCACTGCAAATCGGTTTAAAGTATCCCTTGCAGTGACTCACTTTGTCAATCATAATACTGACGTATGTGAGTATCCCTTACAGTGACTCAGGTTATAAATCTTAATACTGAAGTATTCAGGTATCCCCTGCAGTGACTCAGGTTATAAATCGTAATACTGAGGTATTTCCAATTTTGCGTAAAAATATCCGCAGCTGGGTACTGATACGAATTGAACATTAAAATGGTATAAAATACCGACAGATTGTTAGGTAAGACACATATGCAACAGTTAGGTATCTTTATTTCGAAATAAAGATAACTAACTGTTGCATATGTGTCTTACCTAACAACACTGATACGGATGAATTAAGTGTGGTATGTGAGGACGAAGGGACTGTAGGTGTGTGGGTGCCGCTCCCACCCGTCTGTTGACAAACCAAATATACGTGAGGGTAGTGGCCGCAAGCAGGGGTGGCAGCGGGGGACAGGGGAAAACGAGTGGGGCGGGACTGGAATAGGGGAGTGGGAAACTGCCTGTTGGTGAGGGAGGTAGAGGGAGGGAGGTAGGGGGAGGGAAGGGGTGAGGGAACGCCTGGGAATTAGAGTGAGAGAGTTCAAGAGACCTTAAAAGTTATTGCCAGAGTATATGACCTTAAGGTTATAGACCTTAATATTATAGACCTTAAGGTTACAAACCCTAAGGTTATGGACTCTCAGGTTATAGACCCCCTCCTATAAACCCTAAAATTATAGACCCTAAGGTTATAGACCATATGGCTAAAGATCATATGGTTACTGACCGTATATAGACCATATAGTTACTGACCCTAAGATTATAGACCCTAAGGTTATAGACCAAAGCTTGTACGCCCTGAGGTCATAAACCCTAACTTTATAGACCTTAAGAGTCATGGACTCTAAAGTAATAGAACCTAAGGCCATAATTTCTGAGATTATAAACCCCGAGCTTTAAGACTACACCAAAGGTTATAAACGTTTAGCTTCAGTATTTGGACCAAAGATTATAAAAGTTCAGTTTTAGGGCATGAACTGAATGGGGCCTTTACAAGACAAAGGTGGGGTAGGTCTGTGCACCTGTTTATCTATGTACACCGAGGAAAAGTATTGCTTCTCTGACCCGGAAGTAACACAGCAGTGACTATAGAGGTGTACAGTACTACTTGTTTGTTCAGTGGATAAACAACATGCTTGTCAACGTCTCCGCGCCCGATCCCTGACCAGCCCTCAATGTGGATCAAGACTTGATCAACTACTCTGTTGCTGCTGGCTGCACGCAGTCCAGTATAAGAAGCACAACACTGCTGATCAGGAACTGACTTGAGGAATTTGTCAAGTTCCCTCGTGAGGGAGAGTCTGTTGGTAATCCTTACGTGCGACAAGGGCCTCTTGAAAAGTTTTGGCCGCATTTCATTTATTGTGCTATGCTAGTGTAGTCATAGCACCCTTGCTTTTTATTAGGGGTATTTTACACCGTCTGCTGAACCTCTTGAGTTTAGAAATGATTCCTACGTACAGGTTGGGGACCAATCCCTCTAGGATTTTAAAGGAGTAAATTAGAATGTATCTTTCTTGTTTGCATTCCAAGGGGTGCAAGTCAAGGGACTTTGAGCTTTCAGAGCAATTTAGGTGCTTGAAAGAACTTATGCGTTCAGTCAAGGTTCTCTGTATATTCTCCGGGTTTGTAATTTCGCGTACTTTAAAAAGGAGCTGTTAGCGTTCAACAATATTCCCGCTTAGAAAGAACAAATGACTTAAAGAGGACTATTAACGGCTTGTCATCTCTTGTTTTGGCATTATCACTCCTAAATCCTTCACCCTAGTTTCTCTCTCTCTATTGAGTGGTTAGAGTTGAATGCTCCACACAAGTTTTTATTCCCTCAGTTTTTCCATAATGCACTGATTAAAATTTGTCCTCACTGAACATAATATTGTTTTCTGTGGGCCACTGCAAGATCTGGCTTATATCCGCTTGGAGATAACAAAAAGGCACAATACCGTGACTGGAACGATACACAAATAACCCGCACGTTTCGGTCCGACTTGGACCATTGACAAAGTCACACAGTGACTTTATCAATGGTCCAAGTCGGACCGAAACGTTGTCGTAAGCTTCTCTCTTTTATGTGCGGGTTATTTGTGTATCCGCTTGGAGATTCGCAGCGTCCTCAATGGACGCTACTCACACAAATTCTAGTATTGTCTGTCAAGGATGATACGATTTTAAGATTTGTTTCTATCATTATCGGAAATAAGGAAGAGGAAAAAGCTAGGGAGCCAATACTGTGCCTTGAAGAACATAATTATCATTCTTTGCTTTCTACTTGTTACAAAGCTAAATATCCATCTGCCCCCTTTTCCAGTTATTCATTTTGCATGCATTTAAGCGCAGTTTCACCATGATCGCACTTGTCGAATTCCTTTGCAAAATCTGTGCACTACACCTTCATTATAGTTGCTTTCCAGTGCATCCATCGTAATTGAGGCAGGAGCAACCTGTTCTGAATCTATGCTACCTTGGGTTATGCAACTGTTGTGAATCCAAGTGGTTAGTGATCTTGACTCTCAAAACTCTTTCAAACATGTTAATAATTTGGGACGTCATTGCTATCGGTCTACAGTACAGTTCTTTCCTATTGTTTTGCTACCTCCTCTGTAGTGGGGCTATAATCTTTCTTTTTTTTTTAAGGGAGTATAGGATGCCCCGTGTCTAGGTTCCCTCTCTATAGAATATTTAAGGTACGTGATAGGGGTTTCTTAATTCTTGATGAACACTGAATTCCGTAAGTTTGGGCATGGAGCTTGAGATTAAGGCTAAGTCGGAAATTCTGGAGATGTTAAAGTTTTAAGTCTCGTTCATGAAAAATGTGTGATTTGACGGTTCACTGAAGACAAAGTCATATTGAGGCTACGGTATTTCATTTATTTCTTCACTGTCACCTATGTAGTTTGTAAGTTCCATCCTGTATGAGTAAGGACCCTATACCCAATATGGTTTTTGCCCTGGTTTTAACATGAAAAAATTGTGAATTTCATTAAGTTTCATTAACCGTGTTTAGCTCCCTCCTTCTCCTAGACTTTGTTTCAGAGTTCAATATCCTATATTTCTCTAGCCAGTTTTTCTTTCCACACGTAAGATAGCCTGGCACTTGTAAGGACCTCTGTGGTTCTTTGTCTTCACCTGCAGAGGGAACATCTCTCCAGTTTGCATCTTCTCATTTTTCTTAGTGTTATGTGTCGGGTACATTTAGTGCCACAGAGTTAATGCTCTTTTAATCGCTCGTTCAGATCCATGTTACTATATATCTTCCCAGCAAATTTCATTAAGAACGTGGTATACTTGATCCCAGCTGATAAATGGAATGCATGTTCACAGTATTTAATGTGTTTGTTCAGAGCAAATAGCATGTTTGTTCAGGTTAAATAACATGTTTGTTCAGGTTAAATAACATGTTTGTTCAGGTTAAATAACATGTTTGTTCAGGTTAAATGCTATGATTCTGTTAAATAATGTTTATTTAAGGGAAACATATGTTTATTCATGGGATAAATGACATGATTGTTCCGGGGATAAATAATATGCATTTTCAGGGGCTATAAAGCATCTTTGGTCAGGGGCTACATAGCATCTTTGTTCAAGGGCTACATAGCATCTTTGTTCAGGGGCTACATAGCGTGTTTGAGGAGTAACTGCACCATTGCTTGCTTTACGAGGCTGCTTGTCTGCTGAAGGAGCATCACTGCTTTTCAACACCGTAAAAGGAGAACGGGAGGGAAAATAGAAGAGAGGAGTGGAGAGATAAGCTTGGAAGGAGAGGAGAGGCGAGGAAGAGAGGAGGAGCGAGGAGAGGAAGAGGTTTAAACTAACTAGAGTCAGACCCAGGGAGTGGCGAGTGAAGGTACTCAACTTTGAGCAAACGCATTCCACATATATGTAGATTGCTAGCTTAATATTCCCTCAGAGAGGGAGAGCCAAGAAGGTGTGGGAGAAAAGTGAGGGGAGGGGGCGAGTGAGTGGGCGGAGGGGTGGACGATTAAGTGACGAATGAGTGGGAGGGTGAGTGGGTGGTGGGTGGTGGGTGGCAACATCACTAAAGACGGCAGCAGCACCAAGGACAGCAGCAGCACCGTTGATAGCAGCACTACCGTAGATAGCAGCAGCACCGTTGATAGCAGCACTACCGTAGATAGCAGCAGCACCGTTGATAGCAGCACTACCGTAGATAGCAGTAGCACCGTTGATAGCTGCACCACCGTAGATAGCAGCAGCAGCACCATTGATAGCAGCACCGTTACTAGCAGCACCACCATGGATATCGTCAGGGACGTAGATAGCAGCAGCACCGTTAATAGCAGCAGCACCGTTGATAGCAGCGGCACCATGGACAGTAGCAGCACCATGGACAGCAGCAGTACCATGGGTGGCAGCAGCACCACGGATAGCAGCAGCACCATGGATAGCAGTACCACCATGGATAGCAGAGATACGGTTGACAGCAGCAGTACCATAGATAGCTGAAGCACCATGGATAACAACAGCACCATAGATAGCAGTATCATAGATAGCAACAGCACCATAGATGGCAGCACCATAGATGGCAGCACCATGGATATCAGAAGCACCATAGACAGCAGCACCATGGACAGCAATGGCACCGTTGATAATAGCAGCACTATAGATAGCACCGTTGATAAGAGCAGCACCATAGCAGCAACATCGAGGACAGCAGCATCGAGGACAGCAGCATCATGGACAGCACTATGGACAGCCACAGCACAGTGGACAGCAGCACCATGGACAACAGCACCGTGGACAGCACCATGAACAGTAGCACCACAGACAGAAGTAGCCGTGGATGGCAGCAGCAACTTGCCATTGATATATATCTGATATACCTTGATAACTTTCGAGAGTTTGTTTACTCGCGGAGATCGGGATTATGGATGTTGATAGAGTGTTCTCTTTTGGTGCCCAAAGTTCCACTGCTTTTCCATGAGTATATTTTGTACTCCTTCCCATATCTCTCACTCCAGTACGTTATAGCAGTGTACAGATTTGGGAGTATGCTGTCAGGTATTCCCCATCACTCTCCTCCGCTCCAGCAAGTACATGTTTAGGATTCTGACACATTTCCAGCAATTTATTTGCTCTGTGCATGCTGAAAATAATCACTGTATCTGTTCGATATCTCCCCTGCCCTGAACGAGACCGTCAACACTGAATAATACTCTAAATAAAGGAGCATAAGCGATTTGTATAGCATCACTATTGGCACTATATCCCTCGTTTTGAAAGTTCTTATTATCCACCTCATCTTTCTGGCTGTCGTCACATTTGCCCCTACTGAGTTCTCCATCCTTTCCATATCTAGGTAGCTGTAACTTGTCAACACTGAACATCGTACTGTTCTCCAGTGCCCAAATGGGATAAAAATGAAAATCTCGGGGGCAATGAAGGCTCAATAAACATATAAAATTGTACAAATTTTTTTTTACTTTTCAATGACTGTATTCTCCATACAAATAAATTCAACAAACTATTTTGAATTTGAATGCTCCTTGTGTTTTCCAGATTCTGTGGACTTTCAGATCTAGTGGGTAATTTCGCTGTACTCAAATTTGTTTTGGGGTAATACCGTAATATGTTCGCCGACCTCTGACCGAGCTAGCTGGAGCTGATGGGAAGACCTTGGGATTAATGAGTTAGTTTGTGTCTGGATGCCATGAAGACTGTTGTCTCACTGTGCATGAGGATGCTGTTGTATATGGTTGCTCTGCCAGATTAATGGTCAGATGTGTATTATTTGAACGAATGGCAAAGGTTATGTTTCCCCTGTAATTCAAGTTAGGATATTAAATTAGAAAGTATTAATAATAAGTTAGGAGTTTTCGCTATTACTAGTTTAGGTCTTATTATATTAACTTGTCGCACTGCTCTTTATAATTTAAAAAGAATATAACTAATTTATTTTTTAGTAGTCTGACAGTTTCTTTTAAACTAATTATAATTTATGTAGTGTGCCTATTTAAAAATACCTCTTCAGGCTCCTTTGAAGACAGGCAATCTTAACATGAACGCCTCGTCCAACCTAAACTAAACAGCAGTACTTAAAAAAACTGCAAGGTAATAGCGCCTAGCACGTGTTTTAGGTATACTATAGAGACGTAGGACAACTACATTAAACGTGCAGGGGTTAGGTGTCAAGGTGAGTAGTAGTGAGGATGGGGGGGGGATGGGTTTCACTCAGCCAACTGAACTGACACAAGCTATTAGTCATGTTTTTGGGTATTGTGAAGACCCAAACTCAAGTATGTAGGATACTTTTCTGCTGCAGCAGCAAACTGATGGACTCAACGCATCGACTGAAGGCCGAGGGACTGATTACCTCAAGCCCTTCATCTTCCACTGTTATTCTCTGTACTGGACTGAAGAAGCCACTGGCTGGCGAAACGTTTCCTCAATAAAGATTCCCAGATGTTGCACAAGTGTATCATTCTTCAATACAGAGAGAAAACACCAGTAAATCAGAGACAGATCCAGTTCAGTTCAAGAACAGCTTGATCCCACAAAGCGAGATATTTAGTGTGCAGAATCCACACCAGATAACTCAAATCAGGGGACGAGTGGGGGCATGAACCCTTGGCAGGTGAGGTTTAGGATTCACCAGCCATGGGTTCAAACTCCACCCGTTGCCTGATTGTTTTCAACAGTGTTAATACCACACCAGACAGTGAATAAACAAGAGTCCAATACCATTATATTAATGATACACAATAATGATTGTAGGTACGACACGAGTGCAGCGGTTTAGTATCTGTCTTCAGGAGACGCTCCGCCTGCTCATCAGGTTTCTGCAGTCGAAATACATAGTAGAAACAAGAGCGGAGATGCACATTTGTAGTGATCAGTCCCTCAGACTTTAAGATGGAATATAGGATAAGATATTCCCAGGTAACATCCGTGTGGGTGAAAGGGAGATTTGGACAGTGGAAGATAAATGGGGGAGAGGAAGGGATAGGAGAAAAGAGAGCCGGGGCTCTTCTTTTAAGAATGAAGTTGGAGGTGGTCAGTCAGTCAGCTATGGCGTGTGTTCGGTTAAGTAGCTTCGTTAAACTTCGGAGCTCCCATGGATAGCGGTGAAACCATGGACGGCAAAAAAAAAAAAAAAACATGAATGGCAGCTATACCATAGACGGCAGAAACACAATGGACGACAGCACCATGGATGACAGTAGTAATGTGGATGACAGCAATACCATGAATTGCAGCTGCACCATATAGATAGCAACTGCATCGTGGACGGCAACAACACCATGGATGGCAGAAGCACCATGGATGGCAGCCACACCATAGATGGCAGCCACACCATGGATGGCTGTTGCACTATAGATAGTAGCAGCACCATGGATGTGAGTAGCACAATGACACCTGCACCATGAATTGCAGCTGCACCATGAATGGCAGCAGCACCACTGATGACAGCAGCATCATGGATGGCTGTAATACCATGAATGGCAGCAGCACCATAGATGTGAGCAGCACCATAGATGTGAGCAGCACCATGAATGACAGCTGCACCATGGATTACAGCTGCACCATGAATGGCAGCAGCACCATGAATAACAGAAGCAGCACTATGGATGGGAGAAGCACCATGGATGGCAGAAGCAGTGCCATGA
This sequence comes from Cherax quadricarinatus, assembly GCF_038502225.1. Lineage (NCBI taxonomy): Eukaryota > Metazoa > Arthropoda > Malacostraca > Decapoda > Parastacidae > Cherax > Cherax quadricarinatus. Next base: position 25,010,533 of record NC_091331.1, read on the forward strand.
ATGGAAGAAACAGCACCATGAATGACAGCAGCACCATGGATAGCAGCAGCAGCACAATCGATGAATGGCAGCAGTACCATAGATGTGAGCAGCACCATGAATGACAGCTGCACCATGGATTACAGCTGCACCATGAATGGCAGAAGCACCATGGATGGCAGAAGCAGTACCAAGAATGGAAGAAACAGCACCATGAATGACAGCAGCAGCAGCACAATCGATGGCAGCGGCACCATGAATGGCAGCAGCACCATAGATCATGAAGGGTGCTGAACAATTAATCTCGCCACAATGAGCCCCATCGGGTTTAATCATATATATTTAACTGCAATTATGTACACTAAAATATGTTGGGGAAATTATGTAGGAGTGGGCGACCGTGTTGCTGCATGTGTTGTGATCTGTGGAACGTCAGTCCAAACACCTCTGACGTATGTTCTGTGTGCACTACCCCTGTGTAAGGATGTGATCATACCTGCCCGGGGTATCACGCAAGGTGCTCTTTGATGATCATACACACTTGGGGTGTCATGCTAACTGCTATCTGATGATCATACACACTAGGGGTATCATGCTATCTGATGATCATACACACTAGGGGTATCATGCTAACTATCTGATGATCATACACACTAGGGGTATCAAGCTAACTATCTGATGATCATACACACTAGGGTTATCAAGCTAACTATCTGATGATCATACACACTAGGGTTATCATGCTAACTGATATCTGAGGATCATACACGCCCGGGGAATAAACATGATCCTTCTATCAACCTTAATGGATAACGACACAAGCCAGGCATTACGAATGAGGTCATTAAACTTACATAAAGCTCTCGTTAATGGCTCTACACATTGTTGAAGGTGCAAAAATAATAGTGCCATAAAGTTTTAACTAACAGTGCACACAATAGTATTTAGTAGTGTCGTGAAACCCTAGTTAATAGTGCCACACAATCCTACTGAATAGTGCCACACACACATAGTTAACAGTGCCACACACCCTTAGTTAACAGTGCCACACATCCCTAGTTAATAGTGCCACATACACCTAGTAATATTGCCATATATACCCCTAGTTAATAGTGCCACACACACTCCTAGTTAACAGTGACACACACACGTAGTTAATAGTGCCACACACCTAGTGCCCCACATACCTAGTTAATAGTGCCCCACATACCTAGTTAATAGTACCACACATCTAGTTAATAATGCCACACACACCTAGTTAATAGTGCCACACGCACTTAGTTAATAGTGCCACACTCCCCTAGTTAATAGTGTCACACACGTCTAGTTAATAGTGTCACACAGCCCTAGTTAATAGTGCCACACACACACACACCTAGTTAAAAGTGCCATTGTTTATTTAGATTTTAGTAAGGCTTTTGATAGAGTATCGTACCAGAGACTGTTAAAGAAAGTGGCAGCTCATGGCATTGGGGGAAAAGTGCTGTCATGGATCGAGTCATGGCTCACCAACAGGAATAGTGCCACACATCTAGTTAATAGTGCCACACACACCTAGTTAATAGTGCCACACACCTAGTGCCACACATACCTAGTTAATAGTGCCTCACACCTAGTGCCACAAACAATTAATAGTGCAATACACGCCTAGTTAGTGCCACAAACACCTAGTTAATAGTGCCACACATATAGTGCCACGCACACACACCTAGTTAACAGTGTCGCACACTCTTAGTTAATAGTGCCACATACACCCATAGTTAATAGTGTCACACACACCGCGTTAATAGCGCCACATACACATCTAGTTAATACTGCCACACCCCTAGTTAACATTTTCACACACCCCTAGTTACGATAATACACCCCTAGTTAATGGTGCCACACACACTTAGCTAATAGTGCCACTCACCCCTAGATAATAGTGCCACACACCCCTAGTTAATAGTGTCACACGCACCTAGGTAACAGTGCCACACATACACATAGTGAATAATGCCATACACATCAAGTTATTAGTGCCACACACCCCTAGTTAACAGTGTCACACACCCCTGGTTAACAGTGTCACACACCCCTTGTTATGAGTGACACACACACACACCTAGTTAACAGTGCCATAACCCCTTGTTAGCAGTGTCACACCCCCTAGTTAACAGTGCAACCCACCTAGATAATAGTACCACACACCCCAAGTTATAAGTGCCACACAGCCCTACTTAAGTGCCATACACCCATAGTTAATAGTGCCATACTCCCCTAGTTACCAGTGCCACACAGCCCTAGTAAACAGTGCCACACAGCCCTAGTTAACAGTGCCATACACCCCTAGTTAACAGTGTCATACACCCCTAGTCAACAGTGCCAGACACCCCTGGTTAGTAGTGACACACATTCCTAGTTAACCGTACCACACACCTTTATTTACGAGTGTAACACAACTAGTTAATACTGCCACACCCCCTATTTAACAGTGCCACACAGAGAAGTGCAGAAGTGCAACGGACAAGTGTAGTAGTAGCAGCAGCAACACACATAGCAAGAGGTACTCTTAAGCTTCCCCAGCGCTCGGACTTAATGTCCAAAGCTGGGGTGTGACTCCAAAACGATTCTGGAGTGCTTGCTGCATTCGCACCTCCTGATATCGTCTGCAGCTATGCAGCTGCCACAACTTTCGAGCCCAGTGTGGGCTGGGTTTGTGGCAGCCCAAGGTTCCTAGCTTCTCCCTCCGAGCCCCGTGGGCGCGGGGAATGGGGCTAGGCCTGGGGACAGCTGGTCCCAGATGAGGAGTAACGTCTGAGACACTCCCGGCCCGGGCCGGGCGAATCTCCTACCTACCTAATTAACAGTACCAAACACCCCTAGTTAACAGTGCCACTCATCCCTATTTAGTAGTGTTACACAAAGTATGTTAATAGTGCCAAAAAAAAAAACTGACAGTTCCATACAGGTTTGTAAAATGGTAACTCAATCTTAGAAAATGGGACTAATAACGTTTAATACCGGGACAAAACAACCTTCGCTAATAAGACCACAAATTCCTGCACAACGAAACCACTCGACTTTGGATAAGACCAGGTAATCCTAAAGGATAACTGAAGGAGACTTTCGAGGTTCAACAACCCCGATTCGTGGTTCGAGACTAGGTCTCCTGATAAACTAATGCTTGATCAACCAATCTGTTATAGCATCATCCATCTTTCTTGTTCAGCCTTGTGTAACTTGGCCCCACAGTGTAGTGTGTATCTTGGCTATCAAACCATACACATGCCCATTTCACAGCAATCTTCATTACTCGTCCCTTCGCATACTCGCTTCACGGTTCCACTTATTTTCATCACTCAACCATAGACATGCTCATTACTCAGTGCCACTATATTCGCTACGCATCTCCGCACATACTCGCTTTTCAGCACCAATCATCTTCACTCCCCAGACCTGTGAATCTTCACAGAGGTATTCACCTTCACTAATTAACCCATGGAGGAAACAACATTGCTCGATAAAATGCTAAAACCACGGTAGATAAGTGAGGAAATCTTGGTACAACCTCTTGCTGTTTTGGCGATATCTGTCTTCATGCCCCACCTGTGAGGAATAAGTTCTTAATAATGTCCGTTATTAGAGTAATAACTGAATTTCCAAGCGATGACAACTTCGTCAGTCGTCCCTCCAGGCCGAGAAACACCTGCTAGATAAATACAAACAACACAACGCCTGAAACCTCTTCAATCATAATTCAAATTAGTAAGAAAATAAAAGAGAAGAAATACTACTAAAACAATTGTATACTTATTAGTAATAAGAAAACCAATGCTTCAAGGGATCCCACTATAACACGAGCTCTATAGGATAAATATTTACCCAAAGCTCCAAACACTGATATTAACCTCCCTGACTCTGCCTCAGGAGAACCTTCAGCTCTTCGATCCACAATCAGCTCTTCGATCCACAAACAGTTTTTCTTTGATATTTAGTTGCGCGCGTCCATTGCCATATTTTCTCCGAGTACATGCATACGTAAGTGCGTACGTACACACGTACATGCGCTCACGTTCACACACACACACACACACACACACACACACACACACACACACACACACACAAAGACAAAGTTTTGCAACAAGACTAGTCCCGGAGCTAAGGGGTATATCCTACGAGGAGAGGTAAAGGGAAACCGACCTGACGACACTGGAAGACGAGAGATCGGGGGGATATGATAACGACATATAAAATACTGAGAGGAATCGACAAGGTGGACAGAGATAGAATTTTCCAAAGATGGGACAAGGCAACAAGGGGTCACAGTTGGAAGTTGAAGACTCAGGTGAATCACAGAGATGTTAGGAAGAATTGCTTCGGTCACAGAGTTGTCAGGAAGTGGAATAGTCTGGAAAGTGATGTAATGGAGGCAGGATCCACACATAGCTTTAAGAAGAGGTATGATAAACCTCAAAGAGCAGGAAGAGTGACGCAGTAGCGGCCAGTGAGGAGGCGGGGCCAGGAGCTGTGACTCTACCCCTGCAACCACAACTAGGCGAGTACAACTAGGTGAGTATACACACACATAAACACACTTGGGGCCTGATGTGACTCGACTTCTGTAACCACATACAGTCGAGTACACATACACTTTTAATTTCATGTATCAGGTGTATGAGTTAGGGCAAATAATCATTAGTGTCGGAAATTTGACAAATATTCGACAAAAACAGTGGCCTTCACGCACCACATTGCCACTATTAACCACTGCAGAGAGACGCACCTCTTGACAGTCACTAGAAAAATATATACTTCAATTCGAGTGTAATTATAAATCTGCAGCAGAGCTATGTTGGGGCTTTCCAGTTTTTAATAATGGATTCAACATATTTTATGTAATGTACGATGGTGTTGGCATTTGCTACTTCCTCTTTTACTCCATTGTGTTAGTAGTAACTTTCCATTTCAAAAGTCGGACTGGACAGCGATTATACATTATTATCAACTTGAAATAAAATCAGGGAACGGATGGGACTTGAACCATGGCAAGTGAGATCTAAAACTCACTGGCCAGTGTGCTAACCACTGTACAAGCTGGCTTTAACAAGATTCATCCGGCCGGCTTTAAAGGGACTTGAACTAGAGAAAGCCACGGCCCTGCTGGTATGGGACTCCTCTGTAAAACAAAAAATACATTTGTGGTCACAGTGGTGGCCCATGCTAACCTTCCTATGGTGTATAGAAATACACCTAGTTGAATGAATCTTATCAGGGCCAGCTGGCCAGTGGTTAACACAGTGACCTGTGAGTTTTAGGACTCCCCTGCCATTGGTTCAAGCTCCACCCGTTCTGTGGTTTGTTTCCAATCGTGTTATGACGATTTCGTGAGTCACGATATCAGCTTGAACTAAAACATTCAGTTCTCTAGCAATGAAAGTAGAGAGTCTGTCTCGTTATAAGCAGATGATAGATCGAACGCTTAACATAATAAGGAGAGAGAGAGATTTTGGGAGATGTTAAGCGAATGTATAGGAACCTTTGAACCAAGTGAGAGAGTAATTGTGGTAAGGGACCTAAATGCTAAAGTAGGAGAAACATTTAGAGAGGGTGTGGTAGCTAAGTTTAGGGTGCCAGGTGTAAATGATAATGGGAGCCCTTTGATTGAACTTTGTATAGAAAGGGGTTTAGTTATAAGATGTTGCAGGTGTACGGTATAGGAGGTAGGTTACTGAAAGCAGTGAAGAGTTTTTACGATTATAGTGAGGTTCAGGTTAGAGCATGTAGGAGAGAGGGAGATTATTTCCCAGTAAAAGTAGGCCTTAGACAAGGATGTGTGATGTCACCGTGGTTGTTCAATATATTTATAGATGAGGTTGTAAGAAAAGTGAATGCTAGGGTCTTGGCAAGAGGTGTGGAGTTAAAAGATAAAGAATCACACAAAGTGGGAGTTGTCACAGTTGCTCTTTGCTGATGACACGGTGCTTTTGGGAGATTCTGAAGAGAAGTTGCAGAGGTTGGTGGATGAATTTGGTAGGATATGTAAAAGAAGAAAATTAAAAGTGAATATAGGAAAGAGTAAGGTTATGAGGATAACAAAAAGATTAGGTGACGAAAGACTGGATATCAGATTGGAGGGAGAGAGTATGGAGGAGGTGAATGTATTCAGATATTTAGGAGTGGACGTGTCAGCAGACGGGTCTATGAAGGATGAGGTGAATCACAGTATTCATGAGGGAAAAAGGGTGAGTGGTGCACTTAGGAGTCTGTGGAGACAAAGAACTTTGTCCGTGGAAGCAAAAAGGGAATGTATGAGAGTATAGTTGTACCAACACTCTTGTATGGGTGCGAAGCACGGGTGATGAATGTTGTAACGAGGAGAAGGCTGGAGGCAGTGGAGATGTCATGTCTGAGGGCAATGTGTCGTGTGAATATAATGCAGAGAATTCGTAGTTCGGAAATTAGGAGAAGGTGTGGGATTACCAAAGCTATTATCCAGAGGGCTGAGGAGGGGTTGTTAAGGTTGTTCGGAGATGTAGAGAGAATGGAACAAAACAGAATGACTTCAAGAGTGTATAAATCTGTAGTGGAGGGAAGGCGGGGTAGGGGTCGGCCTAGGAAGGGTTGGAGGGAGGGGGTAAAGGAGGTTTTGTGTGCGAGGGCTTGGACTTCCAGCAAGCGTGCATGAGCGCATTTGATAGGAGTGAATGGAGAGAAATGGTTTTTAATACTTGACGTGCTGTTGGAGTGTGAGCAAAGTAACATTTATGAAGGGGTTCAGGGAAACCGGCAGGTCGAACTTGAGTCCTGGAGATGGGAAGTATAGTGTCTACACTCTCAAGGAGGGGTGTTAATGTTGCAGTTTTATAACTGTAGTGTAAAGCACCCCTCTGGCAAGACAGTGATGGAGTGAATGATGAAAGTTTTTCCTTTTCGGCGCACCCTGCCTTGGTGGGAATCGGCCGATGTGTTAATAAAATATAATAAAATATAATAATAATAATAATAATAATAATAATAATAATAATAATAATAATAATAATAATAATAATAATAATGACAATAATAATGGGGTAAAGGGGGTAAAGCAGCTGGGATCAAGACAGAAATGTTAAAAGCAGGTGTGGATTTAGTTTTGGAGTCGTTGATGCATTCGTTCACCATATGTAAGAAAGTTAGGAAGGTACCTAGAGATCGATAGAGAACATGCAAAGTTCCTTGTTGCATAAGGAAAAAAATAGGGGGATAAAAGAGTGTAAGAATTATAGGGAAATAATGCTATGTAAAGAATTAAGGGTAAGACAGAGAGCAGGACTGCAGATATATAAGAAGATTTTAGGAAAGATAGATGTGTGGACCAAGTGTTGAAGCATGAGTGAATATAACTTAGATAAAGGTAACGAACTCTTTTGTTGCATTTATGGATTTAGAAAAAGCATATGATAGGGTGGGCAGAGGAGCAATGTGGCAGATGTTGCAAGTGTATGAACAGGATTTTATGATGATAGTAAGGCTCAGGTTAGGGCATGTACAGAAAGGGAGATTATTTTTCAGTTAAGGTAGGCTAAGCTTATACAAGAATGCGTGATGTTACCACAGTTCTTAAACTTATTTATAAATGGGGCTGTATAAGAAGTGAACACCAAAGTGTTGGGTAAAGGTGTGGGATTAAACAATAACGAATCTAATACAAAGTTGTGTTTGTCACAGTTGCCGTCTGCCGCTTCTTTTGAGATTCTGAAGAGAAGCTGCAAAGGTTGGTAGACGAACATAGGAAAGACCAAGGCTATGAAATTACCAAACAATCTAAATGACAAAAGACTGTATATCAGAATGGAAGGAGGGAGTATGGAGGAAGTAAACGTGCTCAGATATTTGGGAATGGACTTGTCACCAGACGAGTTCTGTGAAAGAACTGACTAGAGGAAGAAGGTGGATAGTTTACTGAAGTATTTGTTGAGACAAAGAACTTTACCCTTGAACACAAATAAAGAAATCTTCCGGATTGTAGCTGTACGAACACTCTTATACCGGTGTGAAGCATGGGTTATGAACGCTGCTGTGAGGAGGAGGCTGGAGACAGTAGAGATGTATCTGAGGGCAATGCGTGGTGTGAATATTATGCAGAAAATTCGTAGCTACGAGATCAGAAGGTGCGGGGTTATAAAAAGTATTCTTCAAAGGGTCGAGATGTTTTAAAGAGGATGGGCCAAAATAGGATGAGTAGGAGCGTGTATAAATCTGTGGTAGAGGGAAGGAGGGGTAGAGGTCGCCCTAGGAAAGTGGAAGAGGGTATAGGTTTTGTTGGTGAGGGGCTCGGACATCCAACAGGTTAGTGTGAGCGTATTATACACGAATGGAGACAAGGGTTTTTATGTGTGATTTGACGTGCTGTTGGAGTGTCAGCAACATTTATAAAGGGATTCATGGAAAAACCAAATAGCCAGGCTTTAATACTGTATATTGGAAGTACAGCACCATCACTCTGAAGGACAGGTCGGTGGTGATGCCGTCTGGAGAGTCATCTGAACCTGTGATGTAAGCACGCTATTGGTAAGGCAGTGATTAAATGGGTGGTAGTGAAGACGTTTCTTCCCTTTTCAGGTCACCCTACCTTGGTGGGAGACGGCCGATGTGTTTAAAATAATAATAATTTGCTGAGATGACACTGTAAACAGTGTATCCCAAGCAGCAGTGCCATTTACCATAGAGTGATGTGAGTGAACTCACAACCAAAGGATGAACTATGAACTATATATTAAACATATTTGAGTAAAGACAGAGTGGAGAAAAAAATGATCGAAAGAAAAATGAAAAGTATCTGAGAAGGAGAAAGAAGTAACCAACTATGAGAAAAAACATTTGAAAGTTATATTAAGAATGGGTAGATTACGAGTTGCAAATAATGTGACACAGTAAATTTAATGTAAACATTATAAGAGTGCACCGGCCTTTAAAAAATAATCAACATTTCATTCAAACACTCATTTTGAGATAGTGGCTTCCATTTTTATATGAGAATTACAGGACATACTAAAAAAAAAAGGGGTTTGTGCTGCTATCAGTGACATGGTGAAAATTATCAAGTATACAAATATTTTTATGTTTATATGAAGCGCTACACTAGTGTGGTTCATTAAAGGAGTTTTGGAGGCTCGAACCTTCGACTGCTAAGAGCGAGAAGGAAAGTATAAAGTTTGCACAAGCAAGACTGGAATTATTGCCACAAGCAAACATGCAGATTCTGAGACTCAGGTATACAAGAGACAAACATGGATTGTTTGCAAATGAGCAAAAGTGTTGCCGGAGCGTCAGTGTGAAATACAGATGACGATTGTGATACAATCAGTTGATTTTTATGAAACGCTTTGACTAATGTAGTCAGAAAAAATCAATGCGAAAACGTTCCTCGAGCATAAGAAGCTCAGTGTTGTACACAGTTCATTTACTCTTAATGAAAAATACTTTATGAATCACAACAGTTTTAATAACCGGTTCCAAACTGAGGGAAAAATATTTTAATATGAAAGAATATTTTGTTGAGGCCTGGTCATGGGCCTGGCCACGGGGGCGTTGACCCCCGAACACTCGAGGTAGTCTCCAGGTAGGGGAAAGGTAAGTAATGAGTATGTCAGCAATTTCCATGTTGCTGCAAGAATATATGTATTTAAAATGTGAACATTATCATTAGAAATGCTGACATTGTCACAAAAATCAACATACAAAAAAAAAAACTATGACTGCTGAGTAATAATTTTATGATTAATCATAAGTAGAGCAATATTTCCAGTGAACCCACAAGGTACTGACTGGAGTTTTTTGTTTACCAAGGCTCCTTGTCAAGTGACGAAGGTCCTGCTAGTACTTCTATCAACATGTTACAACATAGGGCAGTTCTCCCTCACCGCCTTTAATTAAAAAATGTCACACCTAACGTGGAACAGTTAGAGGCAAGACGGAAGGAGAACTTGACAAAGATGTGAAACCGAAGATGCTCTTCAAAACAATTCGCATGGAGTTCGACTTTGTCAGTGCGTCTGCAATAGTATGAAGAATAGGCTGCTTCCCTTTGACAGGTAATATTAAATATTCAGTACTACCTGACAGGAAACGGAGCCCCTGCCCGACCAGTGAGGGACAAGACTACAGAGGTAGCCAAATCAGAGCTCCCACAGAATCGTGTGAAAAAGCTCCCATAAATATCGGCTCTTGTCTGGATGTATAATTCAGCGTGCACACGACGGTGAGCTAGTGAGAGTCACGGTACACCTGAACCTTGACAAATATTCTGTGCCAACAGACAACCTTCCTGATGGGCAACGCTCAGTTGTTATCAGCTGAAGAGTAAGACACATGAACAACACTTGGGTATCTTCATTATAAAAACGTTTCGCCATGCAGTGGTTTGTACGCCGTTAATGCAATGGTAATTATCATCAACTTTTGGTACAGTCACCTGAATGTGGCGGTTGCTAGGTGGAAGAGGCGGCTGCTAGGTGGAAGAGGCGGCTGCTAGGTGGAAGAGGCGGCTGCTAGGTGGAAGAGGCGGCTGCTAGGTGGAAGAGGCGGCTGCTAGGTGGAAGAGGCGGCTGCTAGGTGGAAGAGGCGGTTGCTAGGTGGAAGAGGCGGTTGCTAGGTGGAAGAGGCGGCTGCAAGGTGGAAGAGGCGGCTGCTAGGTGGAAGAGGCGGCTGCTAGGTGGAAGAGGCGGTTGCTAGGTGGAAGAGGCGGTTGCTAGGTGGAAGAGGCTGCTGCTAGGTGGAAGAGGCGGTTGCTAGGTGGAAGAGGCGGTTGCTAGGTGGAAGAGGCGGTTGCTAGGTGGAAGAGGCGGCTGCTAGGTGGAAGAGGCGGCTGCTAGGTGGAAGAGGCGGCTGCTAGGTGGAAGAGGCGGCTGCTAGGTGGAAGAGGCGGTTGCTAGGTGGAAGAGGCTGCAGTCAGCAGACAAGCAGATGTAAAAAACATAATAGGCCTGAAATATAACATTTCGTTCAATGAAAGCTTTATCAAGCTGATAAACTTGATAACCCTATATGGCTCTATTCTCTTCCTGAGCGAAATGTCGTTTTACAAAGCATGGTTGTAGCAGACGTCACAGTAGCTGCTGAACCAGTACCATCACAGTGACTGATGAAGTAGCGCTGAGTGTGTGTGTGTGTGTGTGTGTGTGTGTGTGTGTGTGTGTGTGTGTGTGTGTGTGTGTGTGTGTGTGTGTGTGTGTGTGTGTGTGTGTGTGTGTGCGTGTGTGTGTGTGTGTGTGTGTGTATGTGTGTGTGTGTGTGTGTGTGTGTGTATATGTGTATGTGTGTGTGCGTGTACTCACCTAACTGTACTTACCTAATTGTGGTTGCAGGAGTCGAGACTCAGCTCCTGGCCCCGCCTCTTCACTGAACGCTACTAGGTCCTCTCTCTCCCTGCTCCATGAGCTTTATCATACCTCGTCTTAAAGCTATGTATGGCTCTTGCCTCCACTAGCTCACATGCTAGACTATTCCACTTCCCGACTACTGTATGACTGAAGAAATACTTCCTAACATCCCCTTGACTCATCTGAGTCTTCAACTTCCAAGTGTGATCCCTTGTTTCTGTGTCCCCTCTGTGGAACATCCTGTCTCTGTCCACCTTGTCCATTGCACGCAGTATTTTGTAAGTCGTTATCATGTCTTCCTTAACCCTCCTGTCCTCCAGTGTCGTCAGACCGATTTCCCTTAACCTTTCTTCGTAGGACATTACCCTCACCTCTGGAACTAACCTTGTTGCAAACCTTTGCACTTTCTCTAATTTCCTGATGTGCTTGACCAGGTGTGGGTTCCAAACTGGTGCTGTATACTCCAGTATGGGCCTGATGTACACGGTGTACAGTGCCTTGAACGATTCCTTACTAAGGTATCGGAAAGCTATTCTCAGGTTTGCCAGGCGCCCATATGCTGCAGCAGTTATCTGGTTCATGTGTGCTTCCGGAGACTTGCTCGGTGTTATACTCACCCCAAGATCTTTCTCTTTGAGCAAGGTTTGCAGTCTTTGGCCACCTAGCCTATACTCTGCCTGCGGTCTTCTTGGCCCTTCCCCGATCTTCATGACTTTGCATTTGGCGGGGTTAAATTCGAGAAGCCACTTGCTGGACCAGGTGTCCAGCCTGTCCAGGTCTCTTTGAAGTCCTGCCTGATCTTCATCTGATTTAATTCTCCTCATTAACTTCACATCATCTGCGAACAGGGACACTTCTGAGCCTATCCCTTCCATCATGTCATTCACATATACCAAAAATAGCACTGGTCCTAGGACCGACCCCTGTGGGACCCTGCTCGTCATAGGTGCACACTGTGATTCCTCATAACGTACCATGACTCACTGTTGCCTCCCTGTCAGGTATTTTCTGATCCACTGCAGTGCCCTTCCTGTTATACGCGCCTGATCCTCTAGCTTCTGCACTAATCTCTCGTGAGGGACTGTGTCGAAGGCCTTCTTGCAGTCCAAGAAAATGCAATCAACCCACCCCTCTCTCTCGTGTCTTACTTATGTTACTTTATCATAAAACTCCAGAAGGTTTGTGACACAGGATTTGCCTTCCATGAATCCGTGCTAGTTGTCCTTTTATACTCCTGTTCCGTTCCAGGTGCTCCACCACTCTCCTCTTGATAATCTTCTCCATGACTTTGCATACTATACACGTCACTGGCACTGGTCTATAGTTTAGTGCCTCTTTTCTGTCTCTTTTTTTAAAAATGGGAACTACATTTGCCATCTTCCATACCTCAGGTAGTTGCTTAGTTTCAAGGGATGTGTTGAAGATTGTGGTTAGTGGCACACACAGCGTTTCTGGTCCCTCTCTAAGGACCCACGGGGATATGTTGTCTGGTCCCATTGCCTTTGAGGTATCAAGGTCCCTTAGCAGCTTCTTCACCTCCTCCTCAGTTGTGTGTATGTCACTCAACACTTGTTGGTATATTCCTTGTTGGTGTCCCCCTCTGTTCTGTCTTCCCAGAGTCCTTCCTGTCTCCACTGTAAATACTTCCTTAAATCTCGTGTTGAGCTCCTCACATACCTCTTGATCGTTTCTTGTGAGTTTCCCACCTTCTTTCCTCAGCCTGATCACCTGGTCTTTGACTGTTGTCTTCCTCCTAATGTGGCTATACAGCAGTTTCGAGTCAGACTTGACTTTTGATGCTATGTCGTTTTCGTACTGTCGCTGGGCCTCCCTCCTTATCTGTGCATACTCGTTTCTGGCTCTTCGACTAATCTCCTTATTTTCCTTGGTCCTTTGCCTTCTGTACCTTTTCCATTCTCTAGTGCACTGTGTGTGTGTGTGTGTGTGTGTGTGTGTGTGTGTGTGTTTGCTGAAGTAATGGTATCAGGGTGGGTGCTGAGTAGTGCTGTCACAGGGGGTGCTGCTGAAGTAGTGGTTGTTACATACACTGCAGCTCCAAGTCCAAAAGCGGAAGAAAATGGTACATACGTATTCGCTGGTGTGAAATATTTATCATTCAAAATTACTCACTTTAAGGTTTCTAGATTAACAGCCAATACCGAAGAAATACTGTCAAATCATAAATGCCTAAAAAACTTACATATGCCTAAATAATTTAGAAGTTAGCCTCAATACGGAAGGGAGGGAGAAGTTGAAGCATAAATCTGAGTCTGTCAGTGTAAACAACAATGGTGGACTTGCCTACGTAATGAATGTATTGAATAATTGTAATCCAGTAGTGCTAATTCTATTTCCAAGACCATGGCGAAATGTCCCGAGACCTGCGCAGCTGGGTTAGTGTCTAACGCGCAGGCTTCAGGTTTATGTAGGATGAGGGACTGAGCGCCCCAAATTACCTCTCCACTTCTTCCACCATCTCCAGTATTTGTTATCTGTATCAGATTGAAAAAGCAACTGATTAGTGAAACGCATCCATCAATGAAGATAATCAGATGTTTCACAAGTGTCCTGCTCATCAACTTATCAACTTGTGTCGGTATTATATACCATTTATGAAGTCATAAGAACATAAGAACATAAGAACGAAGGAACACTGCAGAAGGCCTACTGGCCCATGCGAGGCAGGTCCAAGTCCCTACCGGCTTAAGCCAATGCACCCAACCTAGTCAGGTCAGGTCACATTGACTTAAGGGAGGAACACGGCAACCGACCTGTTAGCACAAGCTATCAGGTCCAACTCACACCCACCCACATCTACTCATGTATTTATCCAACCTATTTTTAAAGCTACACAACGTTCTGGCCTCTATAACGGTACTTGGGAGTTTGTTCCACTCATCCACAACTCTATTACCAAACCAGTACTTTCCTATATCCCTCCTGAATCTGAATTTTTCCAACTTAAAACCATTGCTGCGAGTCCTGTCTAGGCTAGATATTTTCAGCACACTATTTACATCCCCTTTATTTATTCCTGTCTTCCACTTATAAACCTCAATCATATCCCCCCTAATTCTACGTCTTTCTAGAGAGTGCAGTTTCAGGGCCCTTAGTCTATCCTCATAGGGAAGGTTTCTGATACATGGGATCATCTTTGTCATCCTCCTTTGTACATTTTCCAGAGAATTTATATCCATTCTGTAATACGGTGACCAAAACTGTGCAGCATAATCTAAATGAGGCCTAACCAAGGATGTATAGAGTTGAAGAACAACCTGAGGACTCCTATTATTTATGCTTCTTGATATGAAGCCAAGGATTCTATTAGCTTTATTGCGAACACTTATGCACTGTTGTCTTGGTTTCAGATTACTGCTAACCAGAACTCCTAAATCTTTTTCGCAATCCGTAATATTAAGATCTACATTATTTAGTTTATATGTGGCATGGTTATTGTCCTGTCCAACATTTAGAACTTTGCATTTGTCTATATTAAACTGCATCTGCCACTTCTCCGACCACTGCATCAGTCTATTCAAATCTTCCTGGAGTGCTCGAATGTCCTCGTCAGAATGAATTCGACGGCCTATTTTGGTGTCATCGGCAAACTTGCCGATGTCGCTCTTTATGCCCTCATCTATGTCGTTTATGTAGATTGTGAACAGCAGGGGGCCCAACACTGACCCCTGTGGAACACCGCTCGTGACGCTTCCCCACTCTGATTTCTCCCCATTTATGCAAACTCTCTGCTGCCTATTTGTCAACCATGCCTCTATCCAGGAAAAAATTTCTCCTCCTATTCCATGTGCTTTAATTTTCCTCAATAGTCTCTGATGTGGGACCCTGTCAAAAGCCTTACTGAAGTCCATATACACAATATCATATTCATTACCATGATCTACCTCCTCAAATACCTTAGTGAAAAAAGTTAATAAATTCGTAAGGCAGGAACGCCCCTTTGTAAAACCATGCTGAGATTCGTTGATTAATTTATGCTTTTCAAGGTGGCTACGAACTGCCTCGGCAATTATTGATTCCATAAATTTTCCCACTATGGAGGTTAGGCTTATTGGTCTATAGTTCGAAGCTAAGGACCTGTCACCTGTTTTGAAAATAGGTATCACATTTGCCATTTTCCACTTATCTGGCACCATGCCAGTTTGTAGTGATATGTTGAAAAGATTAGCCAAAGGTGTGCTAAGCTCCTCTTTACATTCCTTTAGAACCCTTGCATACAGTTCATCAGGGCCTGGGGATTTGTTAGGTTTTAATTTATCTATTTGCCTAAGGACCATGTCACTTGTGACCCTAATAGTGCACAGTTTATTATCGTCCTGTTCTACATAATTTATCATTACTGGAATATCGCTGGTATCCTCCTGTGTAAAAACTGAGAGGAAGTATGTGTTAAAAATTCTACACATTTCCTTATCACTGTCAGTGAGCTGACCCGAGGAACTTTTGAGTGGGCCTATCTTGTCCCTGATCTTACTTCTGTATACCTGAAAGAATCCTTTTGGGTTAGTCTTCGATTCTCTTGCAACTTTAACCTCATAATCTCTATTTGCTTTTCTAATTCCCTTTTTTATTTCTCTCTTTAACTGAATATATCGATTTCTTAATTGCCCCTCTCCTCTTTTGATTTGCCTATATATGCCTCTCTTTTGACCAATCAGATATTTTAATCTATTGTTCATCCATTTAGGATCATTTTTGTTTGATCTGATTTCCCTATTTGGAACATAATTTGACTGAGCAGCTAGAACTATGCCCTGGAAAGCATCATATCGGCAACCATCACCACCTACCTGACCCCTAGTCAGGTCATTCCAGTTCAGCCCACCTAAGTAATTTTTCAGTCCTATGAAATCAGCCAAGCGAAAGTCAGGGACGGAGACTTGATTGCCATTATTAGGGGAATTCCATGATATGTTAAAACTGAGTGATTTGTGATCACTCTCCCCAAGCTCATCATTAACCTCAAGATTATTAATTAGTGTTTCCCTACTGGCAAGAACCAAGTCAAGGAGGTTATTTCCCCTAGTTGGCTCTGTCACAAACTGTTTTAAAAAACAATCCTGGATCGTATCAAGAAAGTCACCCGACTCTAAATTTCCTGTCAAATTGCTCCAGTCAATCTGTCTATAGTTGAAATCTCCCATTAGCACAACATTTTCGTATGTAGATGCCTTACGAATTTCGTCCCATAGAAGTTTACTGCACTCCCTATCAAGATTTGGGGCCCTGTAAATGCACGCAAACCCACCGAAGATACTGGTGATTGGCTGATCTTGTCCCCACTCCAGCCCACAATCACCCATACATCACCACAGCAAGTCGTTCCTCTCCACATTATAGGCAAGTCGCTGCAGACAGTCACTGACAAAATCACTGAGACTCCAGTAGCCAGTTCCGACACCACTCTCCTGCAGGGGACGAATGTAACAGTGTATTCCACTGGTGAGGCAATCTGACTCCAGCCACATATCACCGAAAGGGCGCCTTCGGGAATACTCAAGACACCCAGAGGATGGAGTCACGTGACGTGGGGCCCAGCCACACGATGCGCAGAAGCTGGCCGTTGGACTCGACCTGCATGACTCAGATTAAGGCACCTTTACTCCTTTTGAAATCTAAAAGACGATCTACCAGATGGGGGTAGATTGCTATATATCACTGCTTGCAGAGTTTCTCAAACCAATGACAAAGATACAAACCAATGATGAGAGAAATAGACTGAAGGAGTATTAAATGAAACTGCATGTGTGATCCAGCAAAAGTCTGCGCGAGTTGAACCCTTAAAACAGTATATCAAGAGAATAAAAGAGGGGAAAAGAAAACAAGAGAACACACTGGGAGACAACTGCAGACATGAGACAAAGAAAACAATCTAGGGATGAATATCATGGCGACCATCTGGCCGGAGACATAACACTGCACCACATCAGAAGCATGTATTCTTTTTGGTGAACATGTTTCCGCTTTTGAAGAGTCACCCCAACCTTGGTGATAAATGGCCTCTGTCATAAAAAAGAAAGTCAACAACTTGCACAAGACAGGTAAACCCTAAGAACTATGTTTTTTACCCTCAGCAATCATTCAAAATGCTATATACATCATACATCAGGACAATCCTGTGTTATGCAGCCCGTGTGGAGCCCTGACTTGACACAGCAAGTACAGAGGATAAAAAATGTTAAAGGTTCATAACTATACTAGTTCTTGAGTCAAGAGAAACGCACTTTGAGGAAAATTAAAGGAAGTTAACTTAGCGTCCTTAGACGTTAAAAAGAATTAGTTCGTACATGATTACAAGATACAAGGTACTCAGAGGACAGTGGGGCAGAAATGGAGGTAATAAACCATGATGTTTCAGACGTTAGAAAGCCTTGACTCAGTGTTAGATAAGTACAAGTGAATAAAGTAAAAAATACAGGAGAGGATAGAGCTATTCTCAGTTTCTCACACACAGTCCCATCCATCCACTAGCTACCCCTCCATTTAATATACAGACACCAACACCCGCCCACCCACCCATTCACCACCCTCCACCCTACACACCACCTGGCGGAACCAGGAGCCAAGACTCGATCCCCGCATACACAAATCTCTGAGTACACATACGCACTACAGTGAACGACCAGGAGCAGCCTCTGTTGAAAGTCCAAACACACCCAAGGCGCCAGAGTCCACAAATGTTACTCCTATATACACAAGTTTCCACTATTCGTAATATCTCACAATGATTCTTGTTTTTCAAACACTCGAATCGTTGCACTGTAGACCAGAAAATATAATACAATAAACAGTTCTCTCAAGAAACTGCCATCTATTTATCAACTCTGTCAATTTTTGGCTTGTATGCTGGGGAAAAGATTTTAAACCTCCCGACACACACTTAAGTCACGCCTCAGTACGTGTTAACATTAAATACGTCTTCCCTGAGGACCAACATTAAATCTCACAGAACAGGAGGAATAACAAGAACAACCACCAACAACTACATTATCCACATCAGCAACAAGAGAAACAGCAGAAGCAGCACTTGCAGTAGAAGAGTAACGACAACAGCAACAGTAGAGGTCACAGCGTCACAGTAGCATGAGCAGCAGCAGCAGTTGTAGTAGTAGCGGTAGCAACATCTCAAACACGAGCAATAGAGACAGCAGCAGCTGTAACAACAGCAGTAGCAACAGCAACCACCGCATCGGTAGCAACAGCAGCGGCAGTTCCAACATTAGCAGCAACAGAAGCACTACTAGTAGTAATAACAGTAATAATACCAGCACCTGCAGTTGTGCCACCAGCAGTTGTACCACCAAGAGCAGTAACAGCATCAGTACCAGCACGAGCAGTAGAATCAGCAGGAATACCAGCAGAAGTATTACCAAAATCAGAAGGAACAGCAGTGAAGCAATATGAGTAGTAGCAATAGTAACAGATGCAGCAGCAGCAACAACAGCACCGGCAACAGCGCTTGTTATAGCAGCCACAGTAACGCCATTAATATCAACAGGATTACTAACAGCAGCAGAAGTACAGGCAGTGCAAGTACTTGCAGCAGCATCCACACCAATGGCAGCAGAAGCACCAGCAGCAACAGTAAATGTAGCAGTAGTGGCAGCAGCTGCAGCAACAGCACCCCTCAAGGAAGGTTCCTTGATGTTGGTGAGGGGCTCTTGATTTAGGGAATTGGATCTGTGCTCCAGTTCCCCGAATTAAGCCTGAATGCCTTCCACATCCCCCCCCCAGGCGCTGTATAATCCTCCGGGTTTAGCGCTTCCCCCTTGATTATAATAATAATGCAGCAACAGCAGCCATAGCAACAGGAGCACCAGCAACAGAAGCAACATCAGCAGCAGAAGCAACACCAGCAGCAGAAGCAACACCAGCAGCACAAGCAACACCAGCAGAAGAAGCAACATCAACAGCAGAAGCAACACCAGCAGAAGAAGCAACATCAACAGCAGAAGTAACACCAGCAGCAGAAGCAACACCAGCAGAAGCAACATCAACAGCAGAAACAACACCAGCAGAAGCAACATCAACAACAGAAGCAACACCAGCAGCAGAAGCAACGCCAGCAGAAGCAACATCAGCAGCAGAAGCAACACCAGCAGCAGAAGCAACACCAGCAGAAGCAACATCAGCAGCAGAAGCAACACCAGCAGCAGAAGCAATACCAGCAGAAGCAACATCAGCAGCAGAAGCAACACCAGCAGCAGAAGCAACACCAGCAGAAGCAACATCAGCAGCAGAAGCAACACCAGCAGAAGCAACATCAGCAGCAGAAGCAACACCAGCAGAAGCAACATCAGCAGCAGAAGCAACACCAGCAGCAGAAGCAACACCAGCAGCAGAAGCAACACCAGCAGCAGAAGCAATATCAGCAGCAGAAGCAACACCAGCAGCAGAAGCAATATCAGCAGCAGAAGCAACACCAGCAGCAGAAGCAACATCAGCAGCAGAAGCAACACCAGCAGCAGAAGCAACACCAGCAGAAGCAACATCAGCAGCAGAAGCAACACCAGCAGCAGAAGCAACACCCAGAGCAGAAGCAACACCAGCAGCAGAAGCAATATCAGCAGCAGAAGCAACACCAGCAGCAGAAGCAACATCAGCAGCAGAAGCAACACCAGCAGCAGAAGCAACACCAGAAGCAGAAGCAACATCAACAGCAGAAGCAACACCAGCAGCAGAAGCAACACCAGCAGCAGAAGCAACACCAGCAGCAGAAGCAACACCAGCAGCAGAAGCAATATCAGCAGCAGAAGCAACACCAGCAGCAGAAGCAACACCAGCAGCAGAAGCAACACCAGCAGCAGAAGCAACATCAACAGCAGAAGCAACACCAGCAGCAGAAGCAACACCAGCAGCAGAAGCAACACCAGCAGCAGAAGCAACACCAGCAGCAGAAGCAATATCAGCAGCAGAAGCTACATCAGCAGCAGAAGCAACACCAGAAGCAGAAGCAATATCAGCAGCAGAAGCAACACCAGTAGCAGAAGCAACACCAGCAGCAGAAGCAACACCACCAGCAGAAGCAATATCAGCAGCAGAAGCAATATCAGCAGCAGAAGCAACACCAGCAGCAGAAGCAACACCAGCAGCAGAAGCAACATCAGCAGCAGAAGCAACACCAGCAGCAGAAGCAACACCAGCAGCAGAAGCAACATCAACAGCAGAAGCAACACCAGCAGCAGAAGCAACACCAGCAGCAGAAGCAACACCAGCAGCAGAAGCAATATCAGCAGCAGAAGCTACATCAGCAGCAGAAGCAACACCAGAAGCAGAAGCAATATCAGCAGCAGAAGCAACACCAGTAGCAGAAGCAACACCAGCAGCAGAAGCAACACCCCTAGCAGAAGCAATATCAGCAGCAGAAGCTACATCAGCAGCAGAAGCAACACCAGAAGCAGAAGCAATATCAGCAGCAGAAGCAACACCAGCAGCAGAAGCAACACCAGCAGCAGAAGCAATATCAGCAGCAGAAGCAACATCAACAGCAGAAGTAACATCAACAGCAGAAGTAACATCAACAGCAGAAGCAACACCAGCAGCAGAAGCAACAGCAGAAACAACACCAGCAGCAGAAGCAATATCAGCAGCAGAAGCAATATCAGCAGCAGAAGCAATATCAGCAGCAGAAGCAACACCAGAAGCAACACCAGCAGCAGAAGCAATATCAGCAGCAGAAGCAATATCAGCAGCAGAAGCAATACCAGCAGCAGAAGTAATATCAGCAGCAGAAGCAACATCAGCAGCAGAAGCAACACCAACAGCAGAAGCAACACCAACAGCAGAAGCAACACCAGCAGCAGAAGCAACACCAGCAGCAGAAGCAATATCAGCAGCAGAAGCAATATCAGCAGCAGAAGCAACACCAGCAGCAGAAGCAACATCAACAGCAGAAGCAACACCAACAGCAGAAGCAACACCAGCAGCAGAAGCAACACCAGCAGCAGAAGCAATATCAGCAGCAGAAGCAATATCAGCAGCAGAAGCAACACCAGCAGCAGAAGCAACATCAACAGCAGAAGCAACACCAGCAGCAGAAGCAACACCAGCAGCAGAAGCAACACCAGCAGCAGAAGCAATATCAGCAGCAGAAGCTACATCAGCAGCAGAAGCAACATCAGCAGCAGAAGCAACACTAGCAGCAGAAGTAACACCAGAAGCAGAAGCAACATAAACAGCAGGAGCAACATCAACAGCAGAAGCAACATCAGCAACAGAAGCAACATCTGCAGCAGAAGCAACATAAACAACAGAAGCAACATCTGCAGCAGAAGCAACATAAACAACAGAAGCAACATCAACAGCAGAAGCAACACTAGCAGCAACAGCCACAGAAGCAATATTAGCAACAGCAGCAGCGTTAATAATACGAACAGTAACAGTGGCAACAGAAGCAGCACCAGTAGCAACAGCAACAGGGGTCCTTTGTGAAAACCAGCAATAAATTCCCCGAGTCTAGCAATATTTCACGTTAAGAGCTGCTTAAGAATTCACTGAAAGGCCAGCAAAGTATTTTTTATAACCGAGTGTGTGTCAGGGTCACGCGTTGATTTCTGCAAAGATCATGTCTCAGTAAAGCAACTGGAGTCATTATAACACTACCAAATAAACGCACAAAGTCATGGAGAGTCGCTATGACGATACCTTAGTAACCACACAACCACCGTTGAGGACTAATGAAAAAATGAACGAGCTCGTATGTGAGGCAGCAATTATCAAGCGAGGCGGCGGGGACTAGTTTATAAATATATTTGAAAAATAAGCGTCAAACCTGTACGGGTTTGGCGCTTATTTTTTTTAATATATTTATATATTTGGTTAAGTTGTGAGGGCAGGGATTAGTGGAGTCGAGAGTTAGGTGGTGTCGAGGGTTACGTGGAGTAGAGGGTTACGTGGAGTAGAGGGTTACGTGAAGTAGAGGGTTACGTGAAGTAGAGGGTTGGTTACGTGGAGTAGAGGGTTACGTGAAGTAGAGGGTTACGTGGAGTAGAGGGTTACGTGGAGTAGAGGGTTACGTGAAGTAGAGGGTTACGTGGAGTAGAGGGTTACGTGGAGTAGAGGGTTACGTGAAGTAGAGGGTTACGTGGAGTAGAGGGTTACGTGGAGTAGAGGGTTACGTGGAGTAGAGGGTTACGTGAAGTAGAGGGTTACGTGGAGTAGAGGGTTACGTGGAGTAGAGGGTTACGTGGAGTAGAGGGTTACGTGGAGTAGAGGGTTACGTGGAGTAGAGGGTTACGTGGAGTAGAGGGTTACTTGGAGTAGAGGGTTACGTGAAGTAGAGGGTTACGTGGAGTAGAGGGTTCCGTGGAGTAGAGGGTTACGTGGAGTAGAGGGTTACGTGGAGTAGAGGGTTACGTGGAGTAGAGGGTTAGTGAAGGAGTAAAATTAGCAACATAGGTTATGCAGCAATTTAGTTTCTGAAGTTCGAAAGACATGGAGGATGTCTAAGTCAAAGGTTAGGTATTCAGCGGGGAAGGCAGTTAAAGTGAGCGTTTCAGGGGGCGTTGAAAGTGTCGCAAGTGAACTCTGCTTGCCGTCTCTATTGATATATGAGAAACAGTCAGAGCTACCTGGAAGTCCTCGCAGAGGGGTGCCGTGCATCTTTCCATTATAGCATCCAACTGCGAGTCGTGTGTAGCCGATTCATAAACGTGTGAGTACAGTTTCCCATACCCGACAGTGATGAGAAAAAATGAACAGAAGCCTAATTGCGGTATGGTGCAAAGCAGTTTATTGTCCTCTGGCTTAGACAGCATGGGAAAATAATTAAAAAAAAAAAGAAGGACTCCACTGTCGGCGAATAGCAGATTACGAACAGCGGATTGAGAGGCTGAGTCCGCACATTTGTTGCCCTGAACTTCCAATTATTCAGGCACCCAGCAAAAACCAACATGTTTTGTGATTGCCAGAAATCTGACATAACCTGTCTTGCACACAAATGCACAATGGGATGCGAAGCGTCGAATGCACTTTTAGAGTCTGGAACAACAATGAATGAGGAGGTGGACATGGTTGTATTATGTATAACAACAACGGCTTGATACGATGAACCCTCTTTCTCCGTCAAACACAGGATTTCGATTTCCCGAAGGAAAATGAGTACCTGGGAGAATACGAGTAATGTGCGATTGTTGTAGCTAATGCAAGAATGACGGCGGTCACAGGCTGACATATTATGTTCTGTTTCTCTAGAAACAGAACATTATAAATCGACTTGTGACTGCACCCATTTTTGCATTAACTGGAATTTGCTTCCTGTTACCTGAAATATTTTGTTGTGTGGCCGAATGAACAACATTCGCAGAATTGTTGTGGTATTAGTTTGAGCTCCACCACCTGCCATCAAACGTCATTTTCCATATAGTCAAGTATTGTCTCCGTGTAAGAGCAGGGTGACATACTTTGTTTCTACTCTGGCAATTAAGAGGTGTTAAAATTGTACTTTCTTTTGTATGTCCAAAGCGCAGTCTTTGAAATCTTGTTGTACAACTGTGTGAGGGATGCCAACAATTCTTTGACAGGGATTGATTACCTCCTCATCTCCTGTCTTCAGCATATAATTCTGCTAGACTGAGGTACAGATTGCTTCATTTTCTCCAGTTTTTCGTTCATGTCATTGTGTCGTACTGATAAAGCCACTGGTTGGTGAAACATCTACAAAATAAATATACCCAGGTGTTGAATTTGTGTCTAATTCATCAACTTGTTGGTAATCACACTCAGTTGTAAATAATTTATATAGATCATAAACCCAGCCAAAGAGCATGTACTCACGTCCTGTGTTAGGTTAAAAACTTATCGAACGAGAATCTAAAATTCTCAGTGATTTTGATCAGCACTATTTCTGCAACGTCATGTTGAACCACTACCACTTTGCATGTGAAATGTTTTTTTCTTTTCAATATCCCTTCTATATATCTTAATATGTATTTTTAGATTACAGCCTCTCTCTCTCTCTCTCTCTCTCTCTCTCTCTCTCTCTCTCTCTCTCTCTCTCCCCTGTTCTCCAGTTCCTTAAAGCTTTCTTAACTCATACTTATTATTCCTGAAATTCAGTATATCATACATCTTTTGAACCTCTTCTTTTCACTCTTATTATATTCACGTAAGTTAGCCAAACAAGTTTACCTGGAGATACCTGGA
This sequence comes from Cherax quadricarinatus, assembly GCF_038502225.1. Lineage (NCBI taxonomy): Eukaryota > Metazoa > Arthropoda > Malacostraca > Decapoda > Parastacidae > Cherax > Cherax quadricarinatus. Next base: position 25,035,018 of record NC_091331.1, read on the forward strand.
GAAAATTTTGGGGGTCAACGCCCCCGCGATGCGTGAATTTTTTACTAAAGTTTTTTTTTTAAATGTGGATTCCACACCACAGATGCATATTGAAATTTTCAATTAACACTTGATAAAAAAAATATTTTCAATATACATTTTAAAGTTATTTCAGACTTACAGTACAGTTTAGCAAAAAATTCTAACAACTATATTTAAAAAAAATCAGTTGATAATTCGTTAGCTATAGTCCCCCTCCCCTGTTTTTACCTCATAAGCTGATATTCTGGAAACAGTTTGTAACACAAGTTGCAATTTTAACGGATCTGTTTGTTACTTCTCGTGTTTGTATTTGTCTGTCTTCTGCTGGGGAAGAAAACTAAAGGTTCCTAAGGATAATAAGCCACATTGGCTTTTTTGGCTTATCCTGGATTACTAACGGTCCGGATTAATAATTCAAATATATTTGTTCTTCTTGTCGGCTTAAATCTTCTCATGTTTTCTTGCCCACAGCTGTTGCTTCCAGTATGTGTTGGACTCTTCCACTGCACACTGCCTCAGGAAATTTTCTAAACAAAGTCACAAAGTTTCCTCAGCAAGAATGACCCCTATTTAAAAAATTCCTTTCTCTAAAACTTTAGTTATAAACACGCGCGAGTATTTTATGTCAGATGAAATTCACAGATTTCTTTCCAGTTATTACTGTGCGTGCTGCGTAGCCCTTCAACTTCCCAGTTTAAAGTTTGCCAGTTCTTTAGATTCTCAGTAGTTCGTGAACAACAGTGCCACTCATCTTCACTTGTATTCCTTTTGTTTACACACTCTTTGACAACTCTGGCAATAACACCCGTCTTATTATTCCCACTCATTCCTCAACTCTTGTTGGTGATTCCATCTCTATTTTACTATCAAACTCTGAATTTTGTTTTCCTCGCTATATTTGCCAAGCCTTTTCCTCCTGACTTGCTGTTTAATTTTGGGGGGCTAATGAGCGTGGAGTATCCAGGGATAAGAGGGGAAGGCAGGAGTCTGGGGAAGTGTGAGGATAAACTAGGGAGGGAGAGCACAGGTGGGGAGTGAGGTAGGGAGTAGTGTAGGAGAGAGGGGAAAGACTGTGAGGGCGTTCAAGGTAGATGTGTAGAATGAGAGGAGACTGAGGGTTATCGAAACCGGAAGTTTACTTGAGGATGGTTTCGGGTTTCATCATCCCCGAAGCTTGATCTCAGTCGAGACCTTCTGGCTGGTAGCCTTGTCAGTGTGGTTCTTGGTACGGGAGAGTATGAGTGATGATGGGTGACTTAGTTTTTTAGTTTAATATGTTTATTATGCACCCCATACCCATCCTGTGGGCGGTAGTCAAAAGATTACAGAGGTACATAATTGGTCCAGGGACTGGGCCTCAAAGTTTTGATGGCTGAGCAAGTTACAGAGGTAATGAATTCATAATTTACAAAGGTAATGAACTCCAGGTAGGTCTAGTCACAATCATGACAAGTTACAAAGGTATTAACAGATTATAGAGGTACACAATGGGTCCAGGGACTGGGCCCCAAAGTTTTGATGGCTGAACTAGGTACCGTCTTCTTGGACTGCCTACCCAGGGATGAGTCACCCCTCCCGAACAAGCCTGGGGAAGGGGTGGTGGTGAAGGAGGAAGGTGGTGGTGGAAAGGGCTTTTGGTGGAATGGGTTACCTGGAGGCTACCTGGAGGGCATTCCGGGGATCAACGTCCCCGCGGCCCGGTCCACGACCAGGCCTCCCGGTGGATCAGGGCCTGATCAACGAGGCTGTTACTGCTGGCCGCACGTAATCCAACGTACGAACCACAGCCCGGCTGATCCGGCACCGTCTTTAGGTATCTGTCCAGCTCCCTCTTGAAGACAACCAGGGGTCTTCCCGTAATGCCCCTTATTGCTGGTGGGAGGCTGTTGAACAGTCTTGGGCCCCGGACACTTATTGTGTTTTCTCTCAGTGTACCAGTGACGCCCCTACTTTTCACTGGGGGTATGTTGCATCGCCTGCCAAGTCTTTTGCTTTCGTATGGAGTGATTGCTGTGTGCATATTAGGGACCAGTCCCTCCAGAATCTTCCAGGTGTAGATTACGATATATCTCTCTTGCCTGCGCTCTAGTGAGTACAAGTCAAGTGCTTCCAGGCACTCCCAGTAGTTAAGGTGTTTGATGGAACTTATACGTGCAGTAAAGGTTCTCTGTACATTCTCTAGCTCTGCAATTTCACCTGCCTTGAATGGGGATGTTAATGTACAGCAGTATTCCAGCCTAGAAAGAATAAGTGATTTAAAAAGGATCATCATTGGCTTAGCATCTCTTGTCTTGAATGTTCTCATTATCCATCCTATCAGTTTGCTAGCAGATGTGATAGTGGCATTGTTGTGGTCCTTGAAGGTGAGGTTTTCGGACATTACCACACCCAGGTCCTTCACATTACTTTTCCTCTCTATTGTGTGATCGGAGTTTGTAGTATACTCAGTTCTAGTTATTATTTCCTCCAGTTTTCCATAACGGAGTAGTTGGAATTTTTCTTCATTGAACATCATATTGTTCTCTGTTGCCCATTGGAAAACTTGGTTTATATCTTCTTGGAGCTTTGCTGTGTCCTCAATGGATGACACACTCATGCAGATCCTAGTATCGTCTGCAAAAGATGATACAGTGCTGTGGTTTACATCTCTGTCTATGTCTGATATGAGAATAAGGAACAGGATAGGTGCGAGTACTGTGCCTTGTGGGACAGAGCTCTTCACTATGGCAGCATCTGATTTAACTCTGTTTACCACTACTCTTTGTGTGCGATTGGTTAGAAAGTTGAAGATCCATCTGCCTACTTTGCTGGTTATCACTTTAGCACGCATTTTGTGTGCTATTACACCATGGTCGCACTTGTCAAAGGCTTTTGCAAAGTCTGTGTATACTACATCCGCATTCTGTTTGTTTTTCAGTGCATCTATGACCATATCATAGTGGTCAAGCAGTTGCGAAAGGCAGGAGCGACCTGCTCTGAAACCATGTTGCCCTGGGTTGTGCAATTTTTGGGAGTCTAGGTGGTTTGCTATCCTGCTTCTTAGAACTCTTTCAAAGATTTTTATGATGTGGGACGTTAAAGCTATTGGTCTATAGTTCTTAGCTACTGCTTTGCTGCCACTTTATGGAGTGGGGCTATATCTGTTGTTTTTAGTGACTGTGGAATCTCGCCTATGTCTAAACTCCTTCTCCATAGCATACTTAGGGCCCGTGAGAGGGGTTCCTTGCAGTTTTTAATGAACACCGAGTTCCACGAGTCTGGGCCTGGGGCTGAGTGCATAGGCATGTCGTCGATGGCTTTCTCAAAGTCTAGTGGAGTTAAAGTTATGTCATAAATCTGGCCTACATTGGCAGGGTTTTGAGGCTCATTCATGAAAAAATGGTTTGGATCATCTATCTTTAAACTGGTTAGTGGCTCGCTGAACACTGAGTCATACTGCAATTTCAATATCTCGCTCATTTCTTTGTTGTCGTCAGTGTAGGATCCATCTTGTCTGAGCAGGGGCCCTATACTAGAAGTGGTTTTTGACTTGTTTTTGGAGTATGAAAAGAAATATTTCGAATTTCTTTCAATTTCATTAATCGCTTTTAGCTCCTCTTGTTTCTCCTGGATCCTGTATGAGTCCTTTAACTTTAGCTCAATATTTTCCACTTCCCTGGTTAGCACTACCTTCTGTGTATCAGATAATCTGGCATTCTTGAGGTGCTCAATGGTTCTTCGTCTTCTCCCGTAGAGGGAGCGTCTCTCTCTCTCCAGTTTACTTCTTCTTTTCTTTCGTCTTATAGGAAAATACCTTGAACATACTTCAGCTACCAGGAGGGTGATCTTTTCGAGGCATTGGTTAGGGTCCATGTAATTTAAGATATCCTCCCAGCATGTTTCATTTAGGGCATAGTTTTCCTGATCCCAGATGATGTTCTTGTTGTTGAAGTTGAATTTGGTAAAGGTACCCTCATAACTGAATGCATCTTGCCGATCAGGACTCCTGTGCATGCAAGTCTGGATTTCGATTAGATTGTGATCGGAATTTGTTGTTTTTGATATTGTTATATTCCTTACCAGGTCATCATTATTTGTGAAAATAAGGTCCAGTGTGTTCTCCACTCTTGTTGGCTCCACTATTTGCTGACTTAGGGTGTGTTTGTTGCAGAAATTCAGCAGCTCCTGCGTGTGTGACCTTTCATCTGAGCTGCCTCCAGGGATTATTTCTGCTACGACATTATTTGCTATATTCTTCCATTTTGTGTGTCTTAGATTGAGGTCACCAAGCAGCAAGATGTTTGGGGATGGGGCTGGAAAGTTGTCCAGACAGGAGTCGGTTTTTGACAGTTCTTTGAACTGTTGGGAAGTTGCATCCGGTGGCTTATATACAAGTACAATGACTAAGTTTTGGTTCTCGATTTTTATTGTCAGAACTTCAACTACATCATTTGTGGTGTTCAGTATCTCTGTGCAAATGAGCGACTCTTTGACATACAGGCCAACCCCCCCTTGTTGCCTGTTCTTTCTGTCGCATCTGAAAAGGTTGTATCCAGGTATCCATATTTCACTAAGTAATCTTTTGCGTGGGTCTCTGTGAAAGCTGCAAACAGTGAATTTGACTCCTCTAGAAGTCCATAATGAAAGGTATTTGGTTGTTGATGGATGGCTTAAGGCCCTGTATATTAGCAAATATAAATGAGGTTGTGTTGCATGTTTGTTGGGAGGATTTTGTTGTTGGCATCAGTAGCTGTGAGTCCGGAGGCACCACTGGCTGTGCCTTCAGTCCAACAAGGCTCAAAGGTGGTGGACTATTTTGGTTATCTCTTTCCATTTTCTTTCTTCGGTTCCTACCCCTAAAAAATCACTTGGGGTGTTGTCATAGCTACCATAGTTACTATGATGTGTTGTATGGGGTGTGTGCCTCCTGGTCCCTTTTAGATGATATGCAGTGCAATTGGTATTGTAACATTGTTTTTCAAGGACTGAAGACTGACACATCTCCGGGTGGAATATTTGCAAGAGGTAGAACGACACACTCCCTTAGACAGGAGGTCACAGCATTTTTTGGGATGCTCAAAGTTGCATGCCCCATTCGTTTTCCCTGATATTCCGTGTTTACAGATGCCCCAAATATAGTATTTGCACCATTTTGTTTTTGGCTGGGTACAATTCGTGGATGTATTCTTAATCTGGGTAGTGATGGAGAGGGTGGTGCTGGTGGAAGGGTGGTAATGGAGGGTCGTGGTGGTGTAGGAGATGGTGCAAGGGTATATGGAAGATAGTTTGTTGGTGAACGGGGTGGTGGTGAAGGAGACGGTGGTGGCCGTTTTGGAGGGGTGGTAATGGGTGCGGTTGTGGTGGAGAGGTGGTAAAGGTGTGGTGGTGGTAGAGGGGATAGGGAGGTAGAGGATGGTAGTGGGGGAGGGGCGGTGATGGTGGAGAAGTGGTGATGATGGAGGGGTGGTGGTGGAGGAGGATGGTGGCTGTGGAAGGGGTGGTGGTTGTAGAGAGATGGTGGTGGAAGAGTGGTAATAGAGGAGAGGGAGTGGTGGAGAGGGGGTGGTGGAGAGGAGGGTGGTTGATGAGGAGAAGAGGGGGTGGTGGAGAGGCGTGTGGTTGATGAGGAGAAGAGAGGGTGGTGGAAGAGTGGTAGTAGAGGAGAAGGGGTGGTGGAGAGGGGGTGGGGGAGAGGCGGGTGGTTGATGAGGAGAAGAGGGAGTGGTGGAAGAAGGGGTAGTGGGGTGGATAGGAAGTGGTTGTGGAAAACAAGTGGAAGAGGAGATGGGAAGGGGTTGAGGAGAGGGGATCGGGCAAAGGAGACGGAAAGATGTAAACGTGAGGGAATGGTGGAGGGGACGAGGAAAGAAGGGATAGTGATGGAAAGGGTAGTTGTGGAGGGGGAGGTAGAAAGGGTAGTGATGGAGGGGGGGGTAGAGAGGGTAGTAATGGAGGGGGAGGTAGAGAGGGTAGTGATGGAGGGGGAGGTAGAGAGGGTAGTAATGGAGGGGGAGGTAGAGAGGGTAGTGATGGAGGGGAGGTAGAAGGGGTGGTGATGGAGGGGAGGTAGAGAGGGTAGAGATGGAAGGGGGAGGTAGAAGGGGTGGTGATGGAGGGGAGGTAGAGAGGGTAGTGATGGAAAGGGAGGTAGAAGGGGTAGTAATGGAGGGGGAGATAGAGAGGGTAGTGATGGAGGGGAGGTAGAAGGGGTGGTGATGGAGGGGAGGTAGAGAGGGTAGCGATGGAAGGGGGAGGTAGAAGGGGTGGTGATGGAGGGGAGGTAGAGAGGGTAGTGATGGAAAGGGAGGTAGAAGGGGTGGTGATGGAGGGGAGGTAGAAGGGGTGGTGATGGAGGGGAGGTAGAGAGGGTAGTGATGGAAGGGGAGGTAGAAGGGGTGGTGGTGATAGAGAGGGTAGTGGAGGGGGAGGTAGAGAGGGTAGTGATGGAGGAGAGATACAGAGGGTAGTGATGGAGGGGAGGTAGAGAGGGTAGTGATGGAGGGGAGGTAGAGAGGGTAGTGATGGAAGGGGAGGTATAAGGGGTGGTGATGGAGGGGAGAGAGAAGGGGTAGTGATGGAGAGGGAGGTAGAGAGGGTAGTGATGGAGGGGAAGGTAGAAAAGGTGGTGATGGAGCGGGAGGTAGAGAGGGTAGTGATGGAGGGGAAGGTAGAAAAGGTAGTGATGGAGGGGAAGGTAGAAAAGGTAGTGATGGCGGGGGAGGTAGAAGGGGTGGTGATGGAGGGGAGGGAGAAGGGGTAGTGATGGAGGGGAGGTAGAGAGGGTAGTGATGGAGGGGAGGTAGAAGGGGTGGTGATGGAGGGGAGAGAGAAGGGGCAGTGATGGAGGGGGAGGTAGAGAGGGTAGTGATGGAGAGGAAGGTAGAAAAGGTAGTTATGGAGGGGGAGGTACAAGGGGTGGTGATGGAGGGGAGAGAGAAGGGATAGTGATGGAGAGGGAGGTAGAGAGGGTAGTGATGGAGGGGAAGGTAGAAAAGGTAGTGATGGAGCGGGAGGTAGAGAGGGTAGTGATGGAGGGGAAGGTAGAAAAGGTAGTGATGGAGGGGAAGGTAGAAAAGGTAGTGATGGCGGGGGAGGTAGAAGGGGTGGTGATGGAGGGGAGGGAGAAGGGGTAGTGATGGAGGGGAGGTAGAGAGGGTAGTGATGGAGGGGAGGTAGAAGGGGTGGTGATGGAGGGGAGAGAGAAGGGGCAGTGATGGAGGGGGAGGTAGAGAGGGTAGTGATGGAGGGGAAGGTAGAAAAGGTAGTTATGGAGGGGGAGGTAGAAGAGGTGGTGATGGAGGGGAGGTAGAGAGGGTAGTGATGGAGGCGAGGTGGAGAGGGTAGTGGAGGGGAGGTAGAGAGGGTAGTGATGGAGGGGAAGGCAGAAAAGGTAGTGATGGAGGGGAAGGTAGAAAAGGTAGTGATGAAGGGGGAGGTAGAAGGGGTGGTGATGGAGGGGAGGGAGAAAGAGTGGTGATGGAGGGGAGGGAGAAGGGGTGGTGAAGGAGGGGGACGTAGAAGGGGTGGTGATGAAAGGGGAGATAGAAGGGGTGGTGATGGGTGGAGGCAGAAGGGGTGGTGATGGAGGGGAAGGTAGAACGGGTGGTGATGGAGGGGGTGGTAGAATGATAGTAGTGATGGAGCAGGTGGTAGTGGGATGGAGTACCATGAACAAGAGAAAAGCTGGAACACGACGCAGCTGGAATAACCACATACATCTTCCCACTACACCATAATCTACCTTACTTTACTATACTATAATAAATAATTCTATAATCTAAGACAATATTATCATAATAAAATTATAACATACACAGCTATACTTTAAGACTACTATACAAAACCATAATATATGGTAATATACAACTTTAAAAATCAATGACAATGTGAATTTTTAAGTCATTATACCCAAAGCAGCTAGCTCATTTAAACAAAAATTTCTATAATTGCCTGTGTTGACAAACACATTTGTTTCAAAATTTAATTATACTTCCTAAGAGAATAAATATAAGCCACAGGGGAGTAAATATGGTCTACTGGGGAGTATATACAAGCCACCGGGAGTAAAGATGGGTGACAAGGAAGCAAATCTAGGTCACGGGGGAATAAATACAAGCCACAGAGGAGTAAATATAGGCCGGAGGGGAGTAAGGTTCAACCACATGAGAGTAAATATAGACCATAGGGGAGTAAATACAGCCTCTCTAAAAGAGAGTATAGATCACATGAGAGTAAATGCATAGCACAGGGAATACATATACACGACAGTGTTGTAAATACAGACCGTAGAGGAGTGTATGTGCTCCATAGGTCAGTAAGCATACACTCCTGGGGAGCAAATACAAATCAAATGGGAAACAATATACAAGAGAGAGAGGAGTAAATTTGGACCACAGTGAAATACACAGATAGACACAGACACACACACACACACGCGCACACACACACACACACACACACACACACACACACACACACACACACACACACACACACATACACATACACACACTGTCATTGACAACATGCCTATGCACTCAGCCCCGGGCCCAGACTCGTGGAACTCTGTTTTCATTAAGAACTGCAAGAAACCCCTCTCGCGTGCCCTAAGTACACTATGGAGGAGGAGCTTGGACATGGGTGAAATTCCACAGTCACTTAAAACAACGGATATAGCCCCACTCCATAAAGGTGGCAGCAAAGCATTAGCTAAGAACTATAGACCAATAGCTCTGACGTCCCACATCATAAAAATCTTTGAAAGAGTGCTAAGAAGCAGGATTGCAAATCACCTGGATTCCCAAAATCTGCACAATCCAGGGCAACATGGGTTCAGGGCAGGTCGCTCCTGCCTCTCACAACTACTGGATCACTATGACATGGCCTTGGATGCACTGGAAGAAAATCAGAATGCAGATGTAATATACACAGACTTTGCAAAAGCATTTGACAAATGCGATCATGGCGTAATAGCCCATAAAATACGTGCTAAAGGAATAACTGGGAAAGTGGGGAGATGGATTGTGGCATGCAAAGAGTACGTAACCTTTATTCGGCGCATGGACACACCCTCATTTACAGGCTATCTCCCCCAACCAGCGAACCAGGTTGCTAAGAGTTGATGATGGGGCCCCATCGTTCAACTAGTGACCAGGTTCTAGCCAATAAGAAGGTGGGATTGACAATCGCAGAGGTTATGTGGATACCGCTCTCCTGTCTGCCCTTGTCATTCCCACTCTAGAGCTGGTTGAAGCACGGTCTGCTATCTTGTGGCTTCTATTTCTGCCTTGCTTACCGTGGAGTGCACTATATTTATCACTGTACATAGTGTACATATTGCTGTTATAATTGGTGAAGGATAATATAAGTCTAAACTTTTTCTACTGTGTTTATTTGCTCCCATTACACCTGGGATAACAGGCCATTTGAAATCCTAGGTTGTAATATGGGTAGCCTGTCCGAGAGCTGGACTTAGAGAAACGGTTGAGCTTAGGGTGAAGCTTGTAGCAGGAACATTGTGTAGCTTGCTGTTTCGCTTCGCTTTACAAATTTTGCGTGTCAGTTGCTTATGATCAGCCTTGCTATTGTGTGATCGTTCAACAGCTCGCTACTAGCTTGTTCAGTGTGCTCGCTTCGCTACGGTCAATCTTGTGTGCAGTCGGCTTTGCTTGTATGCGTATTCTGCAATCGTACTGTGCATAGCTAAGCGTGTTCTGCAAATTAACGTGTTACGTTGGGGTATTCGTACTGTGCATAGCGAATAACTTATGCCACCTAGACGAGTCAGACGTCTGGTGTCGGCATATACTTTGCATAACCTACCTAAATTGTCCCTACAGCGTTGTTGGCAAATTGCTCGTTCCATTGGCATTCCCTATAAACGCACTCTTACAGCTGCGCAACTGCGTTCACTTATTGCTGACATACTTATTGAAGAAGAGATGGCACATCAGACTCCTCCCTCTACGGGAGCTAGGGCAAAAACTACTATGTTCTCGCAGGAGGAAGATGATACACCTACGGAGCAAAATGGTCAGTATAGTGCAGCTGGGTTGTCTCAGGGTGAATCAGCGTCGTTGGCACTTCAGCTGGCAAAAATCAATCTTGAGCAAACTAGGGAACAGAGAGCATTCGCAAGGGAAGAATTTGATAGGGAAAGAGAAAGGAGGCAGTTTTCGCATTCTGTAAACGATTTCAGTTTACAAAAAGCAGTACAGCTTGTTCCCCGCTTCAATGAGGCCGAACCAGAGCAATTTTTCGAAAGCTTCGAAAATCAGGCTCGAGCCTTGAGGTGGCCGGAACAGCACTGGGCAGCGTTGGTTCATACAGCATTATTGGGTAAGGCACAGGAATTTACGTCGGTATTAACTGACGCTGAATTCTCTGATTATCAAGTAGTGAAGACCACAGTGTTGGGAGCATATACATGTATCCCAGCTAAATATCGTAAGACCTTCAAATTGAACAGGCGGCAGCTTGGTCAATCCCTGGTGGACTTTGTGAGACAGCAAACCAAAGCTTTTACCAGCTGGTATAAAGCGAGTGGTGTCTCTAACTTTGAGGAGCTGGTGCAGCTTATTCTGATTGATAACCTGCTGGAGTCTGTGGGACCAGAGGTTCGTGTCTTTCTGCAGGATCGTGACTTAACCACTGCATTGGAGGCGGCCAGGTTGGCTGATACCTTCGAAACGAACCGCTCCTTGTCCGAGCGGTCCCGTCTCTCTTTTCAACAGTCTGGCGTGAGCAGAGATCGACAACATTGGAGAATGAAGTGCCAGCCGGAGGGAGAGCGTCTACGACATCCAACCAAGTCACCTGGTGAGCCACGCTTCTCAACATATGGTCCCCCTGCGGAGAGGCAAACTACTTATGGAGCATCTCGACAACAATATCCAGAGAGGCACCAGCCAGAACGACACCACTTGCAACGTCATCAGGGAGTAAAGGGCAAGCCTGTCGTCTGCTTCAGGTGTAATAAAGTAGGTCATATCAGTTCCAACTGCCCCCAAAAACCTCAACCCATCGGGAAAATCTCTAATATCCCTAGTAACATGTCCCCTAGAGAAGTAGAAAAAGGTATGGCCCCTTATTATTGCGAAAGTCTTATTTCCCTTCAGGAAAACTCAGAACCAACTAAAGTAAATACCTTTAGAGATACTGGAGCATATTGCTCACTTGTCAGAGAAGGAATATTACCCCTTTCAGAGAATACTTCCTTGAATTCATCAGTTTTATTGGAAGCCTATGGAGGAACTATATATTCTGTTCCTTTGCATAAAATTTATGTACAGTGCAAATATTACACTGGGTACTTGACTGTAGGTATCTCAAAAGGATTTCCCATGAAAAATGCCATGTTATTACTGGGTAATAACATTACTACTGTTACTTCGTGTCCTGAACCTATAATGATTAATGCTTCTCCAGTGTTGGCCATAACTCGGGCAACATCCCAAGGGCTGTCTGGGGAGAATGTTGACCTATCCTTGGACGACTCCGATCTCGGAATAGCCACGTTGTTTTATGAGACACACCGGCCGGAGTCTCGTAAATCAAGTGAACAGACCCCGATCAAGCCTTCCTATTCCCAGGTTGCATGATTGCCAGATGTCTCTGTTTCCATGCCCGAGGGACTGTCCTTCCGGGAGGAACAACGTAAGGACCCTTCGTTAAAATTCGCTTTTGAGGCAGCCATGGGTAAATCCTCTTTGGGTCATCCAGTCAAGTATGAAGTTAAAAATGATTATTTGGTATGCACTGAGACTGGTAAGGAGACAGAGGGCCGGCAATTATACGACAGGTTAGTGGTTCCAACCAAGTATAGACCTCAGATATTAAATATAGCTCATAATACGTCATCAGG